>NC_059159.1:160190375-160493405 GCF_019923935.1 Bubalus bubalis | reverse complement strand
GAGGCCTTCTTGCGCCCGCTGCTCTGGGCTGTGCTGTGCGGCACCTTCCTGCACCCCTTCAAGAGCTCGCTGACGCGCCTAGGGCGCCACTGGCTGCAGCGCCTGCACCGCGCGCACACGCCCATCGTGCTGGCCGCACTGCTGCTGCCGATCTGCTTCGCGGACTACGGCGTGGAGGCCCTGGGCGAGCAGGCGCTGCGCCGCCGCCGCCTGCTGCTACTGCTGGGCGCCGGCGGCCCGCTCCTCTACGGCCTCTACAGCCTGGGCAGCTACCTGGGCGTGCAGGTGCTGCTGGCGCACGCGGGCGCGCTCATCTGCCGCGGGCTGGACTACTTCAACAGCCTGTGGGTGAGTGAGCCCCGGCCCGGGCCCTCGGCCGTCCCGCCGGGCACGCAGTGACCTTCACCACACCCCCAGCTCGCTGGGGTGCAGTCCCTCGGCACGGTGCAAGGGCGGCCAAAAGTCCAGACCTGAGCATGCAGGCAGTGTCCGTCTCCGCCTTCCTTCCCGTGCACACGAGGAACTTGGTGCCCTTCCTTCCAAAGAGAAGACGGGTGTGGTTCGAAACAGTCTCCCCATTAGGGGGACGTGTACCCTGTAGGGAAGCGCTCTTCCGTTTTGCAGGGAGGGCTTTCAGCGCATCGGCAAGTGGACAGGAATTTATTCCTGGTCTTGGAGAGGGAGTGCTCAGCATCTTCAGTTCTGCTTACGTGGGACTATCCTGGAAGAGACCTTCGAGATCCTAGTCCAATATGTCATCCTACAGACGGGAGAGGTGACTTCTTACCAGTCTTGTTGGGACAAAGAGGGGACTGGTTGACGCAAGTTTCTCAAGTCCTGGAACAAATCTTTCTTAATAGTTCAGAGCTGCCTCTCAGTTCAGGTGATTTCAGTATACTTTGTGCCAGGCACCTAGGTGCTGAGCCCCCTGGGCCTTTGTCTTGCCACATTCTCTTCTTGGGAACTCTTACGCCTTGTGCAGGGATTGCTCTGCGACATTACATCTCCTCCCACGTGGATTTCTTAAGCAGACTGGGTGAAGGGAAGGCATATTTGTGATTCCTGGATCGTCCTGAGGTTATTCTTAGATAATCAGGGAGCTTTAGAGTTGGAAGGGATTTCAAGGATAATCTGGTGACATGTTTCCTAAATCAGGCCAGATTGTAGATCAGCTAATGATCCAAACATTTCACTTTGTTGTTCAGTTGCTAAGTTGTGTCAGACTCTGTGACGCCATGCACTGAAGGACTCCAGGCTTCCCTGTCCTTCACTGTCTCCTTGAGTTTGCTCAGACTCGTGTCCATTGAGTCAGTGATGTTGCCAAACCATCTCATCCTCTGTTGTCCCCTTCTCTTCCTGCCTTCAGTCTTTCCCAGCATCAGGTTCTTTTCCAGTGAGTTGGCTTTTCACATCAGGTGGCCAAAGTGTTGGAGCTTCAGCTTCAGCATCAGTCCTTCCAGTGAATATTCAGGGTTGATTTCCTTTAGGATATTTCACTGGGGATGAAAAAAATAAGTGGATATTTAATGCATAAGACTACTATTTCATTAAGAAGCAGTACCATCTAAAAATAAATTTATTCACTTTTGTCCCTGTTAAGTGCACCTTGATTTCAAGTTGCAAAATAATTCCCTTTATCGGTCAAGCAGGGTTATAACTTGCCTGAAGTTATTGGTAGAGTTGGTGACTAATACCAGAACTGTCTTCTCTAGCTCTATCAAAGCAACCTCTCAATTAAAGTTAGAAGTTGATTATGTTATTAGGTACTGGACTTTGTGAGGGATTTAAAAGGGTTAAGGTACAGGCTCTGTTCAAGTAATGTGTCATGTGAGTATAATTCTCATGGAGATGACAGATACACATCTAAATGTTTATTTCCCACCAGTTATGGGCCAGCAAGGTATTGGAGAGCACCTCATCCATAATTTGGGGACGCTGCCTGTGTGTGCAACTGCGTCGTGATCAGACAAAATCCTTGGCCTCCAAGGAACTTGTATTATTTCAGTTGTGATAGGAAGGAGAGGTGTGGAAGCACCCTCTTTCACTTTCTGGGTAGATTGTCAGGTGAGAGTAACCCTAGTGTTACTTTGCTCTTTATTGTCTTCCTGCCTGCCGCTCTCCAGGAGAGGTTTCTGAGGTCCTGAGACTGTGATCGTCCCAGAGGCACTCAGACTTTGAACAAATCCAAGGTTCACATTCATGGAGCAGCAGTTAGATGTTACTTCTCCTTTACCTTGTTGTTTTAAGTTCAGTTAAGTTGATTGAATGCCCCTTGCATAAAAGGCAGAATATTATATGCTGTTAAGAAATATAAAGATTACTATAACTTGATTCCTATCCTCAAGAAATTCAATCTTGTCAGATTCAGACATACTTATAGATCCTGCTCACATTTTTGACTATTGATACTGCAGTATATTGTAAATTACTATAGGCAAGATCAAGTAGTATATCCACCAAACTGTAAGAAACTAGGAAAGGCCTAACATATATGAACGCTGTATTTTCATAGTGAAGTTAGAATTGAATACATGGGTACATTTGGCATGACTAATGGAAACTGGGGCATTTGAGCCAGTCACTCACAGTGGTGGAAAGAGATGAGGAATTGAATAATTGTGAAAAAGTGCCCACAGCTTAATGTATATAGCTACGAGTATCTTTTTACTGATGATAAACTCCTTCCTTATATTTTATTTACATAATATTTGTATGGGTGTGGATTAGCAGAAGTAAGGACCAAGCTAGATCAGAAGAGGGGAAGGAAGGTAAAGGCAATTAATTATTGTAGCTGATAAGCTAAAGTGATGGGAGGAAGGGATAAAAATCCCATTATAAAAGGCACAGAATGAGTTAGTTAAAAAAGAGTAGGAAGTGGTGGGGGCGCTAAATTGAGGGAGTAGAGCCTGGAGGTTGATCTGAGTTGGAGAGAAACTTGCGGTTGTGTTTCTTGAAGCAGTCGTCTGGAGCAGGTGGTTGGATGGGTTAAGTTAAAAGTGTACCTGGGAAGCAGAGACAGGGAGTCCTCAGCTCTCTGTCCCAAGTGCTGTGTAAGGCCTGACATGAAGTGAAAGTCGGTCATGTGACCGGGCAGCTTGCCCTCTCTCTGACTTTTCTATCTCATGGTTCACAATGGTTTGGTTTTGTAAGCCCAACCAGTGCTGCATGTGATTTAAAAAAAAAAAAGAAAGGAGTCTTGATGCTTTCTAGACAGCTTGAAAATTTGAGCTGCTGCTGCTGAGAAATATGGATGGGAGAGGTACGGATGGGCGAGGTAGAGAGAAAAGTGAATGTAAGCAAATCTACATTTTGGAGAGCCGACAGTGCATGCATTTAAGATCCAGTTTTTGAGCATCTGCCACTCACTGGTAGGCACTCTCCTGTGTGTTATTTCATTCTCACGATAGTCATGTGAAGTCAGAGGGATGGATTTCATAGGCGGGAAGATTTCGAGATTGATCTGTTCGTTCGGTAAATGGTACTTACTCAACAGACCTATCAGCAGTTGAAGGCCCTTTGTCATCAAGACCTTCACTAAAGATTTTAAAACGTTTACCTCCAGGATGTTGTGGAGGAACATTTTTTAGTTTAATTTTTTTTTTTTGTTTTTAGTACAAATTGATTTTAGTTATTAGGGGAAAAAAATAGAAGACTATCAGGGTTGGACTACCCACACATGTTCCCCCAGACACCCCTGAATTCCTGTCATCTAGAAATCTTAGTCATCTCTCTTTTATCCTTATACCTGTTCATTTATTTCCAAGTCCCATCCCGTTTTCCTTTGTAGTGTCTTCAGTACCTGTGTTTTCCTTTGTTACCACATTATCCTTCCCATTCAGTTTCTGTTCCCCTTCCTTTGGGGTTCCTTCAGTCTCCTAGCTCTTTTCTTCTCCTAGTACTCCATCCTACCTGCAAGTGAAATGCTAATCATTTATAATATACTGCTAAGTCACTCCAGTTGTGTCCGACTCTGTGCGACCCCATAGACGGCAGCCCACCAGGCTCCTCCGTCCCTGGGATTCTCCAGGCAAGAACACTGGAGTGGGTTGCCATTTCCTTCTGGGCAATTGTAAAAAAACAGTTTCAAATATTGTGTTGACTTAGTGATTTCTAAACACTGGGGGAAAAAAAAATCATCTTTTGCACCAGACCCAGGTATAACTCAGTCCTTAGGGTCCTGGTCATCTTCGCTTGGTGTAGCGCTGTCAAGATAAATCTAAAAAGCTAGCCTTCCTGCTCCACCATTTTTCTTTGCTGGGAGTGTTATGGGTCTTCCTCTCTCCTTTAGTTCAGAATTGTTAGAACATTTGAAGACATTTACAGTTTTTGCAGTAGTAATGGATTTGTTTTCTCCATGGCCTCCATGGCCTAAATTGTTTCCATTTTACTTTATAAAGAAGCATAAAGTGGAAAGAACAGTGGCTGAAAGATAGGAGTGTAACTTCTAAACTGAACTCTGTCAGTAGCTTGCTTTGTGACTTTGAACAAATCAGGATCCATCTCTGGGCTACTCAGCCCTAGTTGTGTGAAGTGTTGGCTTATCTTGAATGATGTCTAATTATCATCCTCATTTTAGAGAGCTTAAAGAACTGCTCAGGGAATTCCTAGGTGGTGCTAGTAGTAAAAAACCCGCCTGCCAATGCAGGAGACATAAGAGACACGGGTTTGATCCCTGGGTTGGGAAAATCCCCTGGAGGAGGACATGGCAACCCATTCCAGTATTCTTGCCTGGAGAATACTGGAATGGACAGAGGAGCCTGGTGGGCTACAGTCCGTGGGGTTGCACAGAATTGAACACAATTGAAGTGGCTTGGCACGCGTGCAGGGTTCCTGGATATTCAGTTTTACAGATCCTAAGAGTTTGTGCTTCCCTGGTGGCTCAGACGGTAAAGCGTCTGCCTACAACACAGGAGACCCAGGTTCGATCCCTGGGTCGGGAAGATCCCCTGGAGAAGGAAATGGCAACCCATTTCAGTACTCTTGCCTGGAAAATCCCATGGATGGAGGAGCCTGGTAGGCTATAGTCCATGGGGTCGCAAAGAGTCGGACACGACTGAGCGATTTCACTTCACTTCACTTCAAGAGTTTGGCAGTGCTGCCAGAAGGTTCTTTGGGATTGTACAGGCCTGCCCCATTCCACTTCCAGGTGTGTTTTGCTTGCCTGGCAACAGTAAGAAGGAAAGTTTTCCAGTGCTTAGGTTCTTTCTCATGTTAAGACTTTGATTATGAAATATTCATGACTCTAAGTTGCCACATCATGAAGAGAACAGAGTTTTCAAATTAGAATAAAGTCGTTTTAAAGGAGAATGAAGTATCTGAAACAATGATCTGATTAGGGCTATGATTTGACCATGCATGTGTCAGTGTTGTGTCGCTTCAGTCATGTCCGACTCTTTGAGTTTCCTTTAAAAAATTTGAAGTATGCGATCTCTCATTTTTTCCTTGCTCTGCAAGTGATACTAATTCCTTAGGAATACAGCTAAGAAACAAAAACTTGTTAGAGACTGGTTGAAAAGTATCATAGGCTTAAAATCTGAAAGCATATCCTCTGTGATCCTCTGGTTCACCTTCTCACTGAGAGCACATTCTCTTCCTTGGTCTTCCCCATCAGCTTTTGCTCAAACTTTTAGTGATAGTAGCTTATTTCCTTTTTAGATTTGTTGTTCAGTCGCTCAGTTGTGTCCAGCTCTTTGCAACCCCATGGACTGCAGTGCCAGGCTTCCCTGTCCTTCACCATCTCCCGGAGCTTGCGCAAACTCACGTCCATGGAGTCGATGATGTCATCTGACCATCTCAATCTCTGTTGCCCCCTTCTCCTGCTTTCAATCAGTTTATTAGAAAAATTCATCATATTAAGCTGAAATATGTTGCTTCCTAATTTCCACCTGTGATTTCTGCTCTCAGAACTACAGAAAATGGTCTGTTGCCTCTCTCAGATGACATTTCCCCAGCTATTTGAAGATAACTGTTGAATCTAGTTATTTCCTTCTCTTTCCTAAGCTGAACAATTTCCCGCCCCCCACTCCCTGCACCTGTATCTGTATCTCCTGTATTGTAATTTCCATTTCTTTTTGCACTCAATTTTATTGCCCAGGTGGTTTGATAGTGCAAGTCACTGAAACACTTTCCCTAATGTACTTTTATTAATAAGCATTCACACCAGTTATACTTCTGACGAGCTATTCTCTTCCCATTCTGTATTTGTATAGC
The DNA here is from genome assembly GCF_019923935.1 of Bubalus bubalis. Lineage (NCBI taxonomy): Eukaryota > Metazoa > Chordata > Mammalia > Artiodactyla > Bovidae > Bubalus > Bubalus bubalis. The sequence continues at coordinate 160,487,195 of NC_059159.1, read as the reverse complement.
TGAGTTTTGAACCTAAAAGCAAAACTTTGCATTCCTCTCTATTAAATTTAATCTTACTTGGTTAGCCCATTGTTCTAGTTTCAGAATATCTTTTTGAATCATTTATATTCACTATTCCCAACTTTGTATAATCTGCAAGTTCAACTAATACTCCTTCTAGTCTTTTATCTAAATTACTCACTGCATGTTTAATTAACAGGGCTGATTATGCTTGTGTCACATACCTCTGAAGACTATCCATTTGCCGAGGATCATTTTTAAAGAAAATTTCAGCAATTTGTAGTCATCAGAATCAACTGTTTTTATTTTCTCTTGTGAATACTGGAGCAGCTTTTCCTCTTTATTTTTCTGGCACTACCCTTTTTTCTCCTTAATGTTAAGAAAGTAGATTCTGGACCCAAATCCCCAGGTTCTAATCTTGACTCACTTTTTAGATGTGTTACCTTGGGCAAGTCACCTTTGAAGTCTCAATTTCTTTCATGTCTAAAATGAGAATGATAGCCTTACTTATTTCCTGGGGTTATAAGGGTTAAGTGAGTTCATGTCTATAATGTGTTAATATAGAGCAAGGCCTAGCCCATGGTAAGTGCTATATAAGTGTATTGTTGTTACACACAGATTTTGTTCTGAGCTCTACCAGCCTATCTCAAAATTCTCTAAATTCCCAGGGTTAAATCTCTGTGGTCCTACAAGCTTGAGCTTTTTTGAGGCAGCTGTAGGCTCACTTCCCATGTGCTCATACATCTGGGACTTTAGATCTCTTTAATATTTCATCTTACTAGTTGCTTGAAGAAGAATATTTTAATGTCCTTTTCATTATAAAAGAACTAGTGCCTATTAAAGACAACTGGGAAATTACCAAAAAAGGAAAAACAAAATCTTATCACCCAAATACAATTTATTAGTACATTTCCTTCCCCCCACCATGAAATAGATATAATCCTGTCATATGTGTTTATTGTATTTTGCTTTTTCCTTAATAATATCTTAGGAATATTCTAAGTTATGTAGTCTTTATTTAAAAAAGCCTGCTTTAATGGTTGCATAACATTTTATTGAATGAATCATTCAGAGTTAACCACGTCCTAGTTATTGAAACTTTAGGTTATTAATTTTTCAAGGTCCTAAATTAGACTGTGATGAGATTTTTTTACATTTAATCCTTTTTCAGAATTTATCATTATTTAATAAGGTCCCAAAACAGAATTCTCAAGTCTGAACCTATAAACATATTTTAGACCTGAAGAGTATTTTGACAGAGATGATCAAAATAAAGTATGAGGTAGTTTTTTTCTGTCTTTTGTAGTAACCATATCAGTTCTTTTTTCTTCACTCTCTGGGTTACAGCTTAAAGTCCTTTCATTTCGTTTTGTTTTAATTTGCCTATATATTTTTCAAGGTTCAAGTTATTTTAATAAAGTGTCGGTGCTCGTGTCTGTTCTACCTTATGTATTCCTTCCGTCTTTTGTGCGTGTTCTATGAAATGTGAGTTTATTTGAGAGTTTCTGTGTCAGCTACATTGATGGTTTGTGAGTACTGAGTCGTTTAGTTTTAGGGTGGGAAAGAGCTGAGGAGGGGACCCTGGTTCACCTGTTCTTCTGTTCTCACGTCTTCCTGTTTCTTCCTCTGGTAATATTTTTTTCAGCTAGACTTCTCAACTGTGTGTAACTCTGGAGTAGGTTTTAACCGTCTGTTACCTAGGTTATTGCAGCAGGGTCACACTTCAGCTGCCTGCCTTCTTTTTAGCTTTCAAAAAGTTCTTTTTGTGGTAACAAGCATATTTTCATAGGTTGTAATTGAATCTTTTAACCTGCTTCTTTTTGGAAAGCTTCCTTTCATTCTCTCTCTCTTTTTTGGCCATTGTATGAGGCTTTCCAGATCTTTGTTCCCCGACCAGGGATCAAACCCGGCTTTCCTACTGCCGTTCCCTTCCAGGGGTGGAAGTGTGGCAGTCTAACCACTGGACTGTCAAGGGAATTCCCACTTGTTTCTTCTTTTCTTTTGTGAACATTAATCTATAGAGAAAACTTTTAAGAATTCCACAAGGTGAAGCTCTTAATTTAAATCCATGGCTTAAAAATTGAGTATCTTAAGTATCTTTATGCATGCTGTAGCTTTTGAACTTAAATGAAACTGTATTTATGTATTTTTTGTTAAAGATATTTAATATCACTGCATGGGATTTTAATAATAACAATAAACAAACCTGTTTATTTCAAAACCTGATTTATCAAGGAAGAGGAAGAGAAACTATGCCTCCTTCTGTTAGCACTGCCAGCTGTCATCCATGGTGTTCCCACAGCTCTCATGCTATGTAGAGGCTTGCAAGTTTTGTATAATTGCATGTTTATTTCACATGTATATATTTTACAGCTGTGTCTGTATTTCATTTATTTAAGATCTGGACCTTGGTAGTTGGCTATGTGTTGGCTGTTTCATTCAAGTGGAATGCAAGCACTGAACGCTACTTGAGAGCAATGTCAATTCCCGTCTGGATTATATTGCTTTTTCATTTAGGTGGGTCTTTTTTTTTTTTTTTTTTTTTTCCGTAAGAAACTCTAGCTTAAGGTCAGCACTGGCTGACCACGTGAATCAGAGCGAATTTTTTGAAGTTTTACGTGTTGCATTTAAAATTCTTTAGTCATTTGAAAATGTTCTGGCTTAAACAGTCGTTAATCTTGAATGAAAATGTTATACTTTAAGATATCTTTTAAGTATATGGAATGTCCGTTTTCAAAAAATTCTTTTAAGAATAAATATTGATATATCTTAAAATGTAGAATACACTTGGACTATCCTGGCTGTTTCTGAGTGTCTTACTTAAGGAAGATATAGATAAGCAGTCAAAAATGATAAGAGGTGCTCAAAATCATGTGAGAGGAACTATTAAGGGAACCAAAGATGTTTACTTTCCGTAACAGCAGAGCACTGGTGCTACAAGGGAGAGGTGGAGATGGAAAGATATCGAATATGGAAACCTATTTCACGTATTTGAAGGATTCGGTGAAAGAGTGGTTTAAACAGATCTCTAACCATTTGGGGCAAGTGTCAGAGCAAGGAGTAGCTTCAGAGGGACATGATTCTGTTTAACGTAAAGAATGATCAGTGTCAAAGCTGTTCAAAGTAATGAGTTCCTTGTTTTTTGAGACTCGTCACTGTTAGCTGAGAGGCTGCTAGGATGTTGTACAGTGATTTTTCAGGGACTGATTTATCTTTAAGTCTTAGTATATGGAAACGTCAAGTTCTAATTTAAAAACAAAATTCAGTAACCTAGAATAGTAGATAGCCTATTAGAAGTAGTTTTTAGAGCTGCCTATTGTTAGGAAAAAAACTAGAGTTGATTGGAAGTATGTCTTCACTCAGAATCTGATAAGGAACAAAGCATAACTTTCTAGATTGCTGATTTGGAATGCTAAAGGAATTTCTCAACAAGATCCCCTAATATCTGTTGGGATTCATTTTGAGTTTGGGGAAGGTAGAGGAGGGAGATCGGCAGGTATGTTCCTAAGGCTCTAGACCAGCTCAGGGAAATGCAAATGGCTTTTGATCCTTGGCCACTTGTTAGGTGACATTAAAGCTTTTTGCTGTGCTCCTATGGGCCATTCCACTCTTTCTTGAGAGGTAGAATTCACACCCAGCTGTTTTCAGGAGTGCAAGTCAGACACCATGACTTAAGGTTCTGTGCCTGATGCAGGTCATTCTGGGGTTAGATGTGGGGCTTGATGGTCTTAAGCCCTGAATGTGCTTTAGAATGGACTTGATTCCTCAGGAAACATGCCCATTAAAGGTAGACTGGCACATCCTCATTCTTTAGAGCAGGGCTGGATTTCCTGAGAGGAGCCCTGAATTGAGGTTTCAGCTGTCTGGTGGCCTTTAAAAAATTTGTTTTTCCCTGTGAAACTATTTTGTTCATATATTTTGCCAAATTGTTCTGTCAATCTACTAAACTGAGTTTTTTAAAGGCAAGTGCTAGGTTTTTATTTCACTAAACATGTTGGTTCTTAATAATTTGCAGCATCCTTGGCTGGCGCATGGAGAATTCCAGTATTCCTCGTTATTGTTTTCCTGATGTGTGTGGGCACCCTCTATGAAAAACAGAATGGAAAAGAGTCTTCTGGTAAGAAATAGGGCATACTATTAATATTATTCTTAAGAAGTATTTGGGAGAGTAACTTTATTTTAAAAACATGCTGTGATAAACTGCTTTATTTCAGTGGTGTTTTCTGAACAGAAAATAAATTTGTTTAAAATATTTGGATAGTTAAACCATGTCTCACCTCCTGTTTTTGCATTTTTAATTGAGGTTTACTTCATGTAATGTAAAAGTTAACCATTTAAAAGTGGCATTTAGTACATTCACAGTGCTGTGCAGCTTCCATCTAGTTCGTTTTCATCACCCCCCAGGGAAGCCCTGTGCCCATTAAGCAGGTAGCCATAAAGTTGGGTTATTTGAGGTTTGTTTTTTTTTTTTTTTTGCTGTAAACTTCCCTCTTAGAAGTGCTTTTGTATCCCATAAGTTTTGATGTGTTGTATTTCTATTTTCTTTGGATCAAGATACTGTTTGATTTATTCTTTGATACATTGGTTAACCAGAAATATGTCACTTAATTTCCACATGTTGTGTTCTGTCTAACAAACCAATGCCAGATCCAAGGTTATGAATATTTACAGTCCCTGTAGATCTTGTATCCTGCAGCTTTGCTGAATCTGTTTATTAGCTTGGATAGTTTTTGTGGCTTCTTTAGGATTTTGCACATGTAGGTCGTTTCTCTGCATAGTTTTACTTCTTTTCGCATTTGGATGCCTTTTATTTTTATCTTGGCCTCATTGCTCTGGCTGCAACTCCCACTACAATGTTGAATATACCATGTTGTTTTAAAGATTATTTTTGAGATACCCTGGTTGCAGGTGACCTTTATCTAGACTAGTCTGTTAAAGATAGTAATCACAGGGCTATTTATGGCAGTTCCGTGTATTTGTGCAGTTACTTTATAGAAGTTTTTAAAATTAAATCACCCTTTATTATTTTATTTGATAGTTGAGTAATGTCTGACAGTTGTAAAACATCTTTTGTTCATAAATATTTGTTTAGAATTTTATAATAACTACCTGAAACAAAGAAATTTTACTTATCTCTGTGACAGTGGAAAATCAGAAAGATTCTATTTTATTTTATATTTTGCTGTCTACATTTTCTTTTTTCAACCTGTCTTCCTGTGGTTATCTGTCAAAGTAAACTTCCTGTTTTGGCAACTGCTATAGAAAGTTTGGTGGTTTCCACCTGTTCGCCTGGTAAGCTTGGTCCCCCTTTTCTCCTTTCCCTAGTAGTGATTCAGATCGCTCTGCTTAACCCCGTGACAGTTTTTTCCTTTTTATTTCTTGTGGCTTTTTTTGTTTTTTTTTTTTTTCAATTGAGGTATATGTGATATATGTCATTGTATTAGTTTAAGGTGTACAGCCATGGTTGCATGTTTATCTATATCACCACATGAATCTAGTTAACATCTGTCACCTTACGTAGTTACAAAAATTGTTTTGTGTGATGAGGACTTTTAAGACCTACTGTCTTAGCAGCTTTCAAATCTACAGTAAGGTAGATTAACTTTAGTTAGTTAAGATTAACAGTAGTCACTGTGCTGTCCATTATATCTCTGTGACTTATGTATTACATAAGTGGAAGTTTGTACCTTTTGACTGCCTTTACTCATTTTTCCCACCCCCCACCTCCAGCCCCGGCAGCCACCAGTCTTCTCTGTGTCTATGAGCTTGCTGTTTGATTTCCGATTCCACATGTAAGTGCGGTCATACAGTATTTGTTTTTCTCTGACTCATTTCACTTAGTATAATGCCCTCAAGGTTCATCCATGTTTTTGCAGGTAACAATATTTCATTCTTTTTTATAGCTGAATAATATTCGTGTGTGTGTGTATCATATTTTCTTTCTTTCTTTTCATTCAGTTCAGTTGCTCAGTCGTGTCCATCTCTTTGCGACCCCATGAACTGCAGCACGCTAGGCCTCCCTGTCCATCACCAACTCCCAGAGTCCACCCAAACCCATGTTCATTGAGTTGGTGATGCCATCTAACCATCTCATCCTCTGTCGTCCCCTTCTCATCTTGCCTTCAATCTTTCCCAGCATCGGGATTTGTTCAAATGAGTAAGCTCTTCATATCAGGTGGCCAAAGTGTTGGAGTTTCAGCTTCAGCATCAGTCCTTCCAATGAACACCCAGGACTGATCTCCTTTAGGATAGACTGGTTGGATCTCCTTGCAGTCCAAGGGACTCTCAAGAGTCTTCTCCAACACCACAGTTCAAAAGCATCGATTCTTCAGCGCTCAGCTTTCTTTATAGTCCAGTTCTCACGTCTGTACTTGACTACTGGAAAAACCATAGCCTTGACTAGACGGACCTTTGTTGGCAAAGTAACGTCTCTGCTTTTTAACATGCTGTCTAGGTTGGTTATAACTTTCCTTCCAAGGAGTAAGCGTCTTTTAATTTCATGGCTGCAGTCACCATCTACAGTGATTTTGGAGCCCAGAAAAATAAAGTCAGCCACTGTTTCCACTGTTTCCCCATCTGTTTGCCATGATTAGTGGGCCCTTACATTGTTTCTGAATCTTGGCTATTCTAAGTAATGCCACAGTGAACATGGGGGGTGCATGTCTTTTCGAGTTAGCATTCTTGTTTTCTTTAGATACATACCCTAAAGTGAAATTGCTGGATCATATGATAGTTCTGTTTTTACTATTTTGAATACAGTTTTGTCCCTTTGACTGCTTTTGTCCAGGGCTAAGTAAGTATTTTATTGCAATTATATGAATAAAGTAGGTCTAACCAAGGGTTTCAGATAGGTTTTCTCTTGTGTAAATTCTAGTCAGCTGGTGATGGCAGCCTAGGGAGCTGTGAGCACAGGGTTTCTAAGACCCAAGTTTTGAGCTTGGGAAAATAGACTATTTGTGTGATTATTATTCTCCCACATAAACCTGGTAGTTGTGCCAGTATGCAAACCAGATTTCTGGTATTTGTATCCTAGCCTGTTACAAGAAAGGAAATCACAGACACAGAAAAATGTTGAGAGCAGATTTGGAAATGTCAGTTTTCCTTGTTTTGCTCACTCATTCCAGCCCAATCAAGAATAGGTTATTCTTGATTTAGAATCCTTTTATGGACTTCACATTGGAGGAGGAAATGCAGCCCCCTCCAGTGTTCTTGCCTGGAGAATCCCAGGGACGGCAGGGCCTGGTGGGCTGCTGTCTGTGGGGTCACACAGAGTCGGACACGACTGAAGTGACTTAGTAGTAGTAGTAGCAGTGTAGATACTCCTCATCATAAAATACATTTGTCTAACTTTTTTTTTTTTAACTTCTGTGTACTTTTCCCCTCTTGCCCCTAGAACCTTGTTTCTTTAGGCATCAGAACTCAGGCCATGCTGGGACAGCCTTTCCCTTTTCTGCAGTCCTTTCCCTCCTGTAGGGGTCACTGTAATATAGTTGGGCGCGGGGATGCCTCTGTGCTGCCGGCGTGTGTGTCTTCCTTCTACTGTCCCGTCGTAGGACTTGCTCTTGTATCTTCGTCACCTGTGTGAGCATTTTTCTCTGTGTCTGCTGAGCTTTGAATCTTGTGCTGCTTTAAAATCTGTGGTTCACTGGATTCACAGAATTAATCCTTTGGATGTCACCAGACTTTAAAGCATGAATTTGTTTAGGGCCCAGATCCAGAAAAACTCTTCTTATGGATCATTTCTGAGTTAGTTTCAGTGGTTCTTTCTGAACCCAGGGGCCCTACTCTATGCTTTTTTTCTTAGACCTTGGGGGTACTGACTTGATATTTCTTGGAACCCCAAGATAACGTAGGGAAAAAATGTTAAGTGTCTATCATATTTTCCGGTGTACTATCTTTTTTTAATCCACAAACAAAACAACCCCCATCCTCAACCTTACAAAATAAGTTATCCACGTTTTTTTGGGTGAAGACTTTTAATAATAGGTTAACTGACTTGCCCATAGTCCCACAGGTGACCCCTCGACTTAAAATTTGAACCCAGTTCATTGGCTCTCACCTACTCCCCGTGTTCTTTCCTTTCACCTCTGACAGGCATCAGCCAACCTGAAACAGTATGGACTGATCACTGAGTGCTTGTCTCTCTCACCCTCAGTTGCAGTTGCCCGTCCCTTCAGTCTTCATGTTGGCCCCGGTGGCTCTCCGCAAGTATAGCACCTGGCTTCTCTGCCTCCTGGGTCTCTGAAGTCCTACCTGGCAGAAGCCTGGGGTCCAGCTTTGGTGTGTTCCCTGGGCCTGGGAGAACAGAGGAGCATGGGCAGTATCGCCTCCTGTGGGTGAGGCCCTGTTAGGCTCCTAAAAGCTGCCATCTCTCTTAATTTTCTTAGTACTCCAGTGTGATTAGTATTATGTTTGTGGGACTTCCCTGGTGGTCCAGTGGTTAAGAATCTGCCTTGTAATGCAGGAGATGTGAGTTCAATCACTGGTCACGGAACTAAGATCCTACATCCTGTGAGGTACCTAAGCCCATGCTCTGCACGTAGAGCCTGTGCACCACAACTAGAGAATCTGTGAGCCCAAAGAAAAGATCCCGCGTGATCCAACAAAGATCCTGTGAGCTGCAACTAAGACCTGACGGAGCCAAATAAGTAAATGAATATATTTTTTTAAAAGTATACTTGTTTTACTGGAGAAGGAAATGGCAACCCACTCCAGTATTCTAGCCTGGAGAATCCCATGGACAGAGGAGCCTGGCGGGCTACAGCCTCTTCATGGGGTCACAAGAGTCAGACATGACTTAGTGACTAAACCACCACCACCACTATACTTGCTTCACAGATGAAGAAAGTTGGCCATTTACTATGAATATGAGAAGTACTTCTTCAGCAGCTAGGCAGACAAGCATAAGATGTATCTTTAATACCTGGACACCCAGGATGAGATGTACAGGCAGGTATACCTGGGCCTGCTCCTCCTGGGATTGCTCATTGTTTATGAGTGACCAGAAATAATCTTGATAAGGAAGCCTTCCTTGTCGCCTTGTTGGGGATAGCATGTGATATGAAGAAGCAAGTGTTGTCCAGTTAAGCCCAAATTGGAAAAAGAAAAAGAGCAAACTAAATTTTCTTACTGTTTATCTGTCCTTCTTCAATTCAGTTACATAGACCTGGGAGATATTCCGAATGGTCCATATCCAAGCCCTTATTACAGTGAAGTGGTACTAGAAGCCATTGAGAAGGAGATGTATTTTCCACACTTGTGATGGAAACAGAAGCCGTCTTCAAGGGGAACTTTATTTATATGCTGGGAAGAGTTTACTTGATATAAAGGGCCTCCTTCCAATAAGCATCTTTGGAGGTATTCCCGGAAACTTCAACTAGCCCTGTGAAAGAGAACAAATTAGATCAAGTTTCTCCTTATTTAGACCAGCTTCCAAACATATTTGCCTCTGTTATTAAAAAAGCAGTTATTCTGCCCATTGTTGATTTAGCCATATCTACAGATATCTGAACATGTGATGTTTTTCTTATATACCAGACCATGAGTTTCTGTCTGCTGGTGCTAGGCTGCTAATGTGGGTGGCCTGCTTATTTAGATTTGTGTGGGTTCCTGCCCTTTGGGCCTCCAGTTAATACTGGCTCAGTCCCTGGGTGGATTGACACTTGAAACCTTGGATGCTCTTTCCTTTCTTTGTTTAGTCCTTGGGTCTCCAGATTATGTTCCCTCCGTCTGTGTGCCTATTTTTAGCTAGGGCTTTTTTCCCAGTACCATGACTGCCTAGATTCTCAGTCCTGGCATTCTTCTGTCTAGTTTATCAATTCTCTGCCCTAACCCCTGGGGTTTTTGAAGTGCAGAAGGATAGTACTAGACAAAAATCATTTAAGTACATATCTATTTGATGAGTAAGAGCAGTTGCCAAATGTTATATCCCTGATTTTCAAATCTGCTGATTTTCTGTGTGTGCTGTTCCTTTTGCTCCTTTGTGAAGTTTCAGGCATTCTGAAACTTTGCTGAGTCCTTTGTGTGTTAACTAAGATGATACTGCATTGTGTTCATTAACTTAGCTAAGATTTATTAAATATTTATTGCATATTTTAGTGTCATCAGCTAGTTGAAGAAAGTTTTTAAGCCATAGTTGTGAGGGGTTAATCTGTTGGTCTTAACTTTTCCTCAAGCTTTTTAGTGCCAATTGTATGTAAGATGTTTTGCACAACTCAGTGTGGAGATCTAAAAATGTCAGGATAAGACTTAGGGAAATGTTTGTAATATCAAGCAGAAAGGGGATGAGAGGTGCAGGCAAATACTACAGGAGTGCTAGTGGCTTTGCTTGTAGTTTATCCTGTTAAAGCCAACAGTTTTGATACAGATGATGGTGACGATAGTGTCATTTATTGAGTCAGTTTCTCTTAAGTCCTGCCTACCAGGCATTGTTCTAAGCATTTTTTAGGTATTGTTTCAGTTAATTCTCACATGAGATAGGAATTTACATAGGCTGCATTTGACACTTGAAGAGACTAAGACACCTAGATCCTAAGTAGCCTGCCTGTTGTCATCTGACAGATAAGGGATAGAGCTGAGGTTTGCACCTGGGCCGTCTTGTTTCCTCACTGTGACCCCAGTCACTGAGCTGTCCGGCCTCTGTGTAGTCAGTGTGAGCTCTTCCGTCCTCGGCTCCCATTTCCTCTTACATCCCCCTGTCTCTTCGCTCTTATCATTGGACCCTGGTCTCGTCCTCATTAGACTTCTTAGAGTTCTCTGAACAGTACACTTTGCTTGTTCTTGCCTTTGTGTCTTTACACTTGGTTTTTTTGTCTTCCAGGAAAACTTTTCTACCTCTGTCCTCTAAGAGACCAGCTTCTTCGTCTCTCCACAAGATAAACTTGTTCTGTCGTCTTTATCTGGCTACCTTATGTAAATGGATTTCAAGGGTGGCGTCTTTTACCATTCTTGTCAGATAGTCCCTTTGGAAACTCTTCCCTGACCTCCCAAGCAGGGGTTTCTCTCCTTGATGCTCCTCAAATATTCTACACTTCCATCTACCTTAGCTCTTAACATGCGGAATCATATCTGATAGTTTAGTGTGGGGCTGAGCGTGAGATTGCGGTTTAGTCTCTCATCCCGGCACGTAGCCTAGTCACCTGTTTGGTGAATGAATGCTTGTTGTTGTTTAGTTGCTGAGTCATGTACAACTCTTTGGGACCCTGTGGACTGTAGCCCGCCAGGCTCCTATGTCCATGGGGTTTCCCAGGCAAGAATACTGGAGTGGGTTACCATTTCCTTCTCCAGGGGATCTTCCCTACCCAGGGCTCAAACCTGCATCTCCTGCATTGGTAGACAGATTCTTTACCACTGAGCCACTTGGGAAGGCGACTGAATGCTTAGTGGGAGTTGAGAAGTATACACCAGTGTACAAATGCCCAAATGGGGTGGGTTTCTTCAGCTAAACTGAAAGCCCGTATTTGAGGAACTGAAGATGAGCTTGTTACTTTGGAGCTAGCTAACCATCAAGGGACTTCTTCTCAGTCTCTCAAAGATGAGTCACCACTTCACCTTTTTTATCTTCATTTTTTTTCATCTTGTGAAGGGTGGGTGTAATGATTGAGGACCTGGGATTAGTCTTCAGTCTCGTGAGAGAGTTCCTCGAGTTGTGACTGGAAGCATTTCTCCCTTTACTGTGCTGTCCCAGGCCATGAGTCGTTAGGTGTTCCCAGCCTTTGCTCTTAAGTGGAGCCCAAGAAATCTCTTGTGGGCACCCAAGAATCTAAGACCTCCTAGTCTGTGGTGTAATCAGTTTGTGTTAAAGATTTCTACTTGACAGTCTAAAAAGCACTTTGGTATATCTAAAATCTCCATCCATTTCCCACATGTGGTCCGTCTGATCGTAATCTGGAATCTTGGGGGATCGTGGTTGAATCCTTAATTATTTCATCACCAAATCTGGTCAGCCTCGACCGTCCCCTGTCCCTTCAGTGCAGCTGCTTTCCCAGCTTCTTCCCTGTTAACCACTGCAGACGTGCTGCCATCCTGCCGTGCCTGTAGTGTTGCAGTGATGCATCTTCCTGTACCTCCTCCTGGTCGTCTCTAATCCGTTCTTGATCAAACAGTAAGAATGATCTTTGTGTATCCCTAAAACTGATTATTTATTTACAGAGTCGGGACATGTGGTCATAAAAGCGCAACATAAGAGATCTTTACAGTGATGAAACTTCTGTGTCTTGTATCCATGCTGACACTCTGATTGTAGTAATGTGCTGCAGTTTTAAAAGATATTACCATGGTAGGGAAGGGGACTGAACAACAGATACACAGGATCACTCTGTATTATTTTGTAAAACTTCATGTGATGTTACAATATCTCAATAGTATTTCAATAAAAAAACAAAAACAAAAAAATTCTTCACTGCTTTCCTACTCCTTTGGGATAAAGACTAAAGTCATTTAGTATGGTTGTCTGTGACTTTCATCATCTGGCTTGCCATCTCTGTGTTCCAGACACACTGACCGTTCACAGAGTCTTTAACATGCCAGCTTCTTCACTTACAGCCTTCTTATTTGCTTCCTTCTGTCTAAAAGATTATACCTTCCTTTGGTTAATTCCTCATCTTGTGTATATCAGCTTCATTTTTACTTCTTAAAGAAAGGCTTTTCCTAGTTTTCCAGACTAAGTCAGATTTCTTCAGTTAGGAACTCATAAAATACCCAGTATTTTTCCTTTGTGGCAGTGATCATAATTTGTATACATTTGTTTATTTGTGTGGTTTTTTGATTCGTATTTATTTCTTTCACCTAACTCCTTTGGGGCGGGGTCTGTATTTTTATTCTCAGCTTTCAATACAGTGAGTAATGGAAACATGTAAGACATGAAAGATGCTGTCTTTCTCAGCCCTTTTTCTCTTATTGGCATCAAAACAGCACTTTAGATACCTATGCCAGGAGAATAGGTCCCAATCCAGATATCTAATTTATGCTTTCTTCCCAGATCATAACTTTGGATTTCTCTTGGTTTGTCTAAAAATAAGCCTCTTTAAGATTACGAAGACATTTACTAGAGGAGGGATAGGATGTGATTGAGCAAGATGAGTGCTCTTGCTCCTGAGGGCTGAATCTACCAAAGAGCCATCTCAGGCACGGCCTGCTTACCTCTGGGAGGTGGCCAGCCTTGGATTTGTTGGGTATGTGAAGTTTATCTGGAGCTGTAATTCACTGACCTGAAAGTCATGGCTCTTTTCATTGGCCTGGCAGAACTTTATGTTGTCACATTGAATATCAGCCTACTGAAAGGTCCCAGCTGTATGAATGTGGGCGTATGTATGATTTGGTGACTAAGAACCCTTGTTCCTGGTTGGACAATGGAATTCATGCCAACTAGTCTAAATAGAAAGAGGTATTGGTTAGTGTAAAGAATTTGTACACACAGAATTTTTGGACCGATCAGGCAGTTGAGCTTGGACCTGACATGTAGAAGCAACACAACTAGGAGAAGTGCTCAGCAACACCCAAGGACCGTTTGAGCAGAAGTGCCACATAGTGTCACTGCTGCTGTTTGCCACAGAGTCAGAGACCAGACGGCAGGACCTCTGGAACGCCTGCTAAGTTCCTGCAGGAAAACCATGTGTCTCCATGACTGTGTGTGACATGAGAGCTTCCAGACCACAGTGAGTCGCTGAGGGCTCCCACGTCTGCACGGGCGGCCTCCCTGGTATCCACTGCATCACAGGTGGAGCAGTGGCTGCAAAGAGGTCCAGGCAGCAGTCTTTAGCTTTCCAGTCTCTAGGGTACAGGAAAGCACACTGGAGCCAGGTGTTGGGTGAGCTAGTCTGTGTTGTCTGCCATAGCAACCTAAAGGCTGATCGTTACAGACAGACCTTATTGACTGTGAATGTTTTTTTGGATCTAGGTTAAACTTGGTTTACTACCTGTTAGATACTTAACATGACAACCTAGATTGTGAAACAGGGTGGTGGTAATCTTTTAGATTTTCAGGTGGTAGATTTTGTCTGTGATGAATTATGGACTTTATAGATATTCAGTTGACCCCTGAATCATGTCAGGGTTAGGGGCAGTGACTCCCCCATGCAGTCAAATATCTGTGAATTTCTATCTCTGCTTCAAAAAGGAATTGATAAATGACTCACCCAAAAGCAGGAAGCTGAAACAGTTTGGGTAGAATCGGAATTCAAATCCTGGTTCCACCTATGATTTCTCATTGAACAAAAGCTTTTCCTGATACTTAAAGATCTGTAAAATGAAAATACAGATATTATAGTTATTGGAAAAAAATCCACACGTATGTGGACCTGCACAGTTCAAACCCATGTAGGTTGAGGATTGACTGTATATGATTTTGTGCAATACCCATACATTTGCATATTCAGTCATGAAATGTTGTTATTGAAAACAAGTATGGGCTATTTTGGACTTCCCATTGGGCTAGTGGTAAAGAACTGCCTGCCAGTGCAGAAGACATAAGAAATGTGGGTTCAATCCCTGGGTCGGGAAGATCCCCTGGAGGAGGGCATGGCAACCCCCTCCAGTATTGTGTGGAGAATCCCATGGATACAGTAGCCTAGTGGGGTACAGTCCATAGGGTCTCAGAGAGTCGGACACGACTGAAGCGACTTAGTATGCACATGGGCTATTCCATACTGTGCTGCTGCTAAGTCGCTTCAGTCGTGTCCGACTCTGTGCGACCCCATAGACGGCAGCCCACCAGGCTCCCCCATCCCTGGGATTCTCCAGGCAAGACACTGGAGTGGGTTGTCATTTCCTTCTCCAATGCATGGAAGTGAAAAGTGAAAGTGAAGTTGCTCATTCGTGTCCGACTCTTAGCAACCCCATGGACTGAAGCCTACCAGGCTCCTCCGTCAGTGGGATTTTCCAGGTGAGAGTACTGTGCTAGGAGCTAGTAATACAAAGGAAACTAAGTCTGTATTCAAGAAGCTCATAGACTTGGTGTGGCAGTGTTTTTCAGCAGAGATGTGTGTTAAAATAAACCTGTGAAGTTAAAGCACAAGTGTGGTGTTTCGTGTTTATATCTACTATCTTCCACATGCACCAGCATCAAGTTCCCAAATGAGAGAGAGAGAGTCCAGAAACTTGCATTTTTAGCAGACTTTACTACTGATTTTTAAGCACTGTCTCTTGATGAAGAACCAATGGTCTAGTGGATCACTAATAACCATTTTGTTTTATTGCTGTTGAAAAACTAAGGACTGTGTTTCAGTTTACAAGTTATTTTCCTTTTTTTTTTAATTGCCTTTAAAAAGCTTTATAACTGCATGCTTGTTTTACAGGAGCAGAGTTACCAGGACAAGTTATCTCCATGGCAGCTTCTACTCTAGCAACCTTGGCCATCTCTATCACAGGGTATGAATCGAGCACTGAGGACCACACCTCTACCCAGCCTGCAGGTGACTGGTGTTGTGAGAATGCCTTCAGAATCATTCTGGAAAGTGGAATATACATAGAACATAAAATTAGGAAAGACATTGGCATCACAAAATGCTGCTTACTGGTCCTTCATTTTTCTCTCTGGTTCCTATTTTTACACTTTTTCCCTTCTGTCTTTGTTCTCATGTATCACTTTTTTCATTCATTTAATTATGTATCTTCTTAGGTTTCTTACCTTGATTCTTCTTTCTTTCCTTTTTTTTTTTAAAGGGCTTTTCTTATTTTTCTTTTGTCATTCTTTCTCACTAGCCTTTCATTTTATTTTCCTTTTCTTAAAGACCCATTTACTTTTGTCTATATTTTCCCCTACTTAAGTCCTTTAATTTGCCATTTTTTATACAACTGTCAGTTCTCCTCCATTGTTCTATTTTGCCCTCTTTGTGTTGCATTTTTTGGTCATTGTTCCTTTTCTCCATCTCTTTCTTTTGATTTTTATTTTCCATCTTCCAATAATTCATTCCTCTGGCATTTTTTGCTTTTCTTCCTAAAGTTTGCTTTGCATGCCTCTTGCTGTTAGTACATTGACTGTTTCCCATAGCACAGAATCCTCTAATTATTTTGGACACAGAGCTCCTGTGGGATCCAGCTAGTAGTTTTATGCCAGCTGTAAAGTCATACCATTCGCACACAGAATTCAGGAGTGTAAAGGCCTTGTCTGTCTGTGCCAAGAGGCCCATTACTGCCAGAGGTTTGAGAGTTAAGGAATTGTTTTCATGAGCTCTCCTGGAAGAACTTACTTTAGAGAAGTCTTGAAAGAAGGGATCAGCTAAGAAGAAGGCATCTTGGGTAGTAGGAAAACTTACTTTTCTTACACATTAAATTATGTTTTCAGAGTAGAGAGGGGATGATGTTTTGGTTATGGACTTACTATTCTTATGAATATCTGCCACATTCAGCAACATGAAGTTTCCAGATTAGGAAGACATTCAGAGAGCAGACAGAAGCGTATTATAATCAGCTTGATGTTTAGCCCCAAACCTCTGGGTAGAATGTTAGTTTTCATGAGATGAGCTGACTTAAACATGGTCCTGGTTACATCAGTAGTAAAAATGTACTCACAGCTAAGACTCATTTAAAAAAAAAAAAAGCACTAAAGAAATCATAATAAAGCACTAACAGGGCTATTGTGGGGTTACTTATGAAAATTATGAAATAACAGGGAAGGCATTCTTAGAATAAAGACTTAATGAGTACCTTCTACATGTCAGGTAATATTTTTTTGCACTAGGAATTCAGTGGAGGGGAGAGCAAGACAGACAAGGTCTTATTTCTCTTGGAGTTGGCATTCAACTGAAGGGAGAAAGTGGGAACGGTTCTGAGTGGAAAAGGATACAACTGTGTAAAACTGTATAAGGAAAATGGGGCAAATAGGGCATTGAAATTAGGGGTGTTCATGTTTTTGTTTTTTTTTTTTAACCTAGACTTTAAGAAATATAGTATACTTTTATTATTAACTTTTTTTAATAGAAGGCAAAATATAGGTTTAAGGATCTTACTCATTTCCATCATTGTGATGTATTCTGAGTAATAGTGAAATATAGCAGTAGTTGTGTTGTTAGAAAGCAGTGCCTTATGAAATAATTCAGTGTGTTATCCTATATTTGAAGATTCACTCACCCCCAGCAACCTGTTATTTTTTAATCTCATTCTAAGAGAAAGATATGCTTCAAAGCCCTGGGTTCTTGTAAGAGCAGCTGGTCCCATTTAGATAAAATGACGCTGAAAAGCCATACTGTTTCAGAAACACATATAAATACATCTACAATAAAGTTAAAAGAGAAGGAATTTTTAGATAAAGAATTCTGTATGTTAATATTTATTGCTTCATATGGTTTGAGTAATTTTCATGGGCTAATTATAATTCTGTTACTTTGTCATGTGTTTTTCTTTAGTTTTTTTTAATCTAAATGGTATATATATATATAAATAGAAATGATAAATAGGTCATAAAAAACTTGAACAGTGTAAAATGTATAAAGTAAAAATAAACCATTTCTCATACTCAACCCTATCTCTTAACAAACTTAATTTCCTTAGATGTAAACACTGTCGGTGTTAATTCTCCACACACTTTTCATTACATTTGCAAGCATACATCATTCTCCACACCTTTTTTTTTATTACATTTGCAAGCATACATCCGGGTCTTATTTTCTTTTTTAACCCAGTGTAATCATGCTATCTTAGTACATCTTGAAGGCTTAAACCAGGCTAGCCTAGCTAATTGCTAATTGCTCTGTATTACTATTTATTAATGTGGACCAATATGTGGGTGATTTTTTTTTGGCTTTCCCTCCTCAGAGACAGAAACCATGGACAGAGGAGAACCCCCTCCAACACTGTCCTCATCTTCTTCACCTACCTCCCCTTCACCGCCCCCGGGCAGACAGAGATCTGAAGTTGGAACGTTTCTTAGGAAGAAGAAAACTAGTGACATCTACTTTGTGTCTCTCCTTTGGGCCATCGTTGGAGTCCAGATCTGGTCAAACCTGTGGATTGTACAGTTGCTGCCCGTGCCTATTGCAGGTAATTGGTTAGTGATGATCTTGTCTTGCCTTTGAAAAATTTTTTTCTTTAATTTGTGGATTCTTTTTTTTCTTATGTTTGAGATAATTTTATTATCTTTTTAAATACAAAGGGGGAGTAGGCTGTGAACATGGTGGCCCCCACAAAGTTTTTACAACCGTAATTACCCTGGACTTATTCTGGAGACCATAGGAACTTTCTTCCTTAGGACCTCTTCAGAGGTTTAAAAATGCTGATGAAGGAATTGTTGACCTGGCGTGTAACCCTGAGCTCATGGTTCAGAAGAGTAAACTGTGAACTGTTAGATTACAAGGCCAGGGCTAAGGACACAGAGCTCCCTGGAGTTAGGGAAATCATAGTGGCTGGGACCAATTATCTAGGGTCCAAACGTCAAGACAACCCTCACAGGTAAGTAGCACTTCCTTCTAGTCCCTCCTCCTTCTTAGTAGGCTTTTAACAGAAGGTTTAACGCCTATTTAAAGGGAAACCACACTACCCCCCTGCAGAGAGGTACCTTCATATTATAGTTTGAGTAGTTCTGCTGAAATCATGTAGTGTACAGCTGTTTGTAACAGCCCTGGTCACTACTGAACCCTGGTGTACAGAGCATCAAGAAGAGAATTAGAAATACAAATGAAAATGTTATCCTGTGGGGGTATAAAATTATGATGTGTATGGAATACCTTCTACTTTTCTGGTCAGTACACATCAAACATCTAAGGAAAAGAACAAAATTTGGCAAGAGCAGCTATAATAGCCAAAGAGACAAGGACTGGTCAGAGGTTAGTATGCTTTATCCTAGACGGTACAGTGTGAGGGGCCAAGATTGTAGTCAGTGAAATCCTCATGATCAAGGTATCTAATGTTTATATGGGCTTTGACTGCCTGACCCCTTCAAGGATTCAGACTTCACAGAGAAGGTGGGAGATAGGTAGGTGGGGATTGTGTGGAAAGTGTCCCAGTTCCATCAGTCTGGAATATTTTGAACTTTCTTCCTTCCCTCCTCCATTAAACAAAAACAAAACCTGTATCTTTATTTTAGCACTCGCTTTCCTGTTTTAGGAAGGTTTTGTGAAACTGAAGCTGTTTGTAATCACTGTCTCTTGTGTGTGTGTATTTCTCACCTTCCTTGTAGTCTGGGTGCTCAAAAAGCTCATTATTCACTTTGGCGTCGTCAACTTCCTGGAGAAGCGCTGCGCCGTGTGGTGGCAGGCGACAGAGCACTTCCTGAGGGAGCGGCAGCAAGCCCTGGCCCCGTGGCCAATTATCGGGCTCGGGAAATTCTTGCTAAAAGTTGATAGCAAGGTATTGTAGTTTCATAACTTGAGCTGCTTTCAAATAGAATTTATGTATTTCGTTGTCTAAAAGATTCCATTTTATGGTATATTAGTATTTACATTGTACTTGCTGATAACACATTTAATGTCTAACTTTGATGAAATTTAGAGTGATGGATGGGATAGATGTAGTTTGAATAAGTGTTGTGTAAGTATTTTTACAACTTAAAAACGAGGGAAAAGGAGCACCTAGTTCAACTCTCATTTTATAAGGACCAAATTGAAATCTAGAGGGGTTAAGTGACTTGCCTAAAATTATATAGCCAGGTGTAGCTCAGTTCAGTGAATAATTTTGGATAATTCTCATGTGTCAGAGAGCATAAGTTTTACGGAAAACCAGATGAGTCCTGGAAAACTAGGTGCAGAAGCTCTGTTTTAGTGGGGAGACAGCAATCCATTAAAATTAAAGGCTGTGCTAGTTTCAGAAGCTGATGTTAGGAGCATAGTCTCTGAATTCAAACTTTAGATTCAGATCCCAGTTCTGCTGCTTATTAGCTCTGTGATCTTGGATGAGTTTTGTAACCCTTCTGTGCCAGTGAATATAAAGTATGATAGCAAGTATATCTTGCAGAATGGTGGTGAGGGTTCAGTGACTTACATGTTCAGTTCCTAGACTGGGATCTGGTACACTGTAAGTTCCGTAAGTGTTAAGTGGTTGTTATAATTTGAGGGGAGAGGTGTGTATAGCATATAGTGGTAGTCCTCAGCAAGAAATGACTCCCTGTTGATAAGCAGTGGGAAAGGTGATACCAAAGCAAATTTTGAAGCACTGCCAGGAGTTTATTAGACAGGCATGGCAAGAAGAGCGGGTAAATGGAACAGTGTAGGGGTACAGGGACTCCCACAGAGTGAGTTCTTAGGGAACAAAATGGGGTATGTGAAATGGTGATTAGTGGGAGGCAGAGCTGGAGAGTCAGGCAAGACTGGATCAAGAACACCTTTTTGTGTGCTGTGCAAGCTGGACTTTTTCACAGGGCTGGTGACTACTTTTAACAGGTCCATCCGCTTAAGGCTGAAAAAACACTGTTGGATGAAGCAATGTAGATAGAGACAAGAACAGTGTCTGGAGTTCATGTGAGGGGGAGGAAGTCAAAGGAGGTGCAGGGGATACATATTTTTAATAGATGGCTCGGTTGTCTTCCAGAAAGTTTGCTAGTTTTAATTCCCACCTCAGGAGCATATGAGAATGCCCATTTCTTTGAACTCTTGCCAGTACTCGATATTATGGTATAACTGAAAGTCCATTTTAGTTTTGTAAAAAGAAGTATCTCTGTGTTGCTTTAACGTGAAAATTTTTAAAATAACAGTTGAGTTGACCATTCTTTTATTTGCTTCTTGGCTGTTTATATTTTTCTTTTTTAATTTGCCTATTTTTGTGTGTGTGTGTGTGTCTTTTGTGACCATGATACGTGGCTTGTGGGAATCTTGGTTCCCTGACCAGGGATTGAACCTGGGCCCTTGGCAGTGAAAGTACAGAGTTCTAATCGCTGGACCACCAGGGAATTCCCTGCCTATTGTGTTCTTATTAATTTTTTTCAATTTTTTAAATAAGAATCTAGGACTTCTCACAGATTTCAACATGTTTATCATATCTCCCTGATTAAGGTGATGTTTTATCTTATTAGAGCAGATTTATCACTTCAAGCTGTTTAAAGAGGGTGGCTCTTATTACATCAGTTCATTTCTTTGTCTTACCACTATCAGATGGCATAAAAACCAAGTCCTGTTTTCAGTGTTCCCATATACTTGTATTGGGAGCACTTCATTTAGGAAAACTGTACAGTTGTGTTGGTTGAAATTCCAGGGGCATCAAAAAGTATTTGTTAAGGGGTAGTCTTGTAATGGAGAAGAAAATGGCAACCCACTCCAGTGTTCTTGCCTGGAGAATCCCAGGAGCGGGGGAGCCTCGTGGGCTGCTTGTCTATGGGGTCTCACAGAGTCAGGCATGACTGAAGCAACTTAGCCGTAGTCTTGTAAAAATTTGTCATTTTTATTCTAATTTATATGCCAGTCTGTTGTTCTTCAGGAAGAGAGACAGTAAAATGAATAAAACTAGCATTTTCTGTTATATATGATACATATCAGAATGAATGGCCATCACAAATTGAATATTTGGTCAGTTATAATTGATGCCAAAATTATGTTTTATGCAGTATAATAATATATCTGGGTTCCTGCTTTGGGGAATAAATCCATTTTCCATGTTTCTATTTAATTTCAATTGATTGGACCAGTGTTGAAATGATCCATCTGGAGAAAGTTGTTCGAAGTACGTGTCTAAACATGTACTAGGTGTGTGTTAGGAATAGCTCTGCAAGGAGCGTTTAGTCATTCAGATGGAATTAAGCTTTTTAGTCTTTATGCTTTTTATATCACTAATAATGCTTTAAATCCTATGTTTGCTGATTTTTATTTTATGTGCCCATTAACTAGCATTAGTTATTATAGTGCTAAATATTGTGAGGTGTAGGTGAGGTAATGTCTACGTGAAAAAACAGCAGGATATTGCATACAGTAGAAAAATGCATGCCTAAAAAATTGGAAATGGAAGAAAATGCGCCTAATATGATCAGAATCTTAAATATGTCTGCTTTTTGGCCAGGTATTCGCTGTTCCAAATGAGCACTGAAATGTTTTACTCTAGGAAATGTAAAATAAGTGCTATTTTAAAGCTGCAACTACAAAGTTCAATGAAAATGTAGTGTGTGAACAGGAGTTAGTTTACATAGGGACTGAAAATCTTTTAATGCATGGTATGTGAAAAATCTTAATTACCGCTTTGATCTTTGGAATTTGGTATGAAAGTTTAAGCCTGTAAACATTCAGGTTATCTTTATGTACTTTTAATCATTGAATTTCGAACAAAGTTTGTGGTTATCATCATTTCAATCGTGTGTCTTATAGGAATACTACATTCACTTGATTTCGAAACTTTGTTAATGCATTTCAGTTTTTTTTCCAGTTTTTCCTGTGTCTGAGATAATTTCCTCCTCATGCTCTCAGTGACTCTCTTTTCTTTTCATACTATTACTGCATTCTCTAATGATATGCCACTGTTCTTATCTTCTCTCTCACCTTTACCCCTATCCTCAAGCTCTGGCACTGGCTAAATAAGAAGGTAAATGAACACCCGGATGTTGATTTTTATTATTGAATTCTGTAACTTCCCCCCGTATCTCCGTTCTCACCCTGTTTCTGTTCATATGTCAGACTAAGTTTTTGTTTTTTAAAGTTCTAATTATAAGCTATGGAAGGTCGTGAAGCATTAATATTGCCACAGTGCAATTTGCTAAAAACTTAAAGCTGTTTATTTAGGATGTGAATGGTATCTCCTTGCCCAAGTGTGTTGACGTTCTGTCTCATGGTGCTTTTGTCCACAGTGACCTCCAGACCTTTTCAGCTCTATAATGTGGCCCAGCCTGATATTCTCGTTTCCTTTGATGTGTGAGAGCATTTTAGGCAAAAGTTACTTGAAAAGGAAAGAGAACTCTTTATGGCTACTTTTTCTATAAATAACACCACAGTTTTTAAAAAAGACTTGTGAAATATTTGTATGATTCTCTTGGCTGATAGTGTTTTTTATCTTTTTTTTTTTTATAGCTAGTGTTTCAAAATTTTATTTTTTATCTCAGAAAATGGTGTAGTCATGGCCTGTGACATCTAGTTTTATGTATTTCCCAAAATGTGAGGTTGTATCTATGGTCAGTGCCTCACATGATTGGCATGGAATTTTCAGTAACTTAAATGAAGCCTAATCCTCTGGATTAGGAGGATTTGGAGTACCATACCTTTGATATATAGTACACATACAGTAGTTCTGACAGTGTTACCAGATCCCTAGGGCAGATAGCAAAAGATGATATCATTCGTGCATATTGTCATTAAACACAGTAAGACCTTAAAAATCTTCAGTGAAAACATTATAGCAGGCCTTAAGAAAAATGTGTTACCTCTTAGAAATAGTTCAAAATGAGGCTCTTGGGTGTAAAGATTAGAGTTTCGTTCTTTCTATTGAAAGAGAAGAAAGGGGAGACTTATTGACAGTGCTTTTAAACTTTGGATTGAAAATAAACAGTGTGTAAAATCAGCATACACACATACCACTGTGACCACACATACACATACAAACACACATACACAAATGGCTATGTGTACCTCTGCTCTACAAAACAAATATGAGTAAATGAGTTCAATCCTTGGCAAATGATAGTGCTACAAAAATAAGTGATATTTTCTTACTTTGATTAAAGTAGGTGGTCTTATGTATTTCCCCACTTTGTTTTTATTGAAATGAAATTGTTCTCAAGAGATGAGAGAAAGGAAAGCTAAAGTCATTAGGTTCAATCTGATTTAACCTTTGGTGACTTGAGTTAGGTTACCTAATTCATAGCTGACTAATTGTGAATTAGTTTTAAAAGATTCTCAAGGAATCAGACAACCTTTTCCTTTTCTTTGATGATTCTGTGTAGCATAGGTAAAGTATTGGTGTAGAGTTGGAGTAACTGCTTTAACTTCTGAGGGCCTGTGCCCCGGGAAAGCACATAAATAAGTTGAAGTCTGTTTTGTTACGTATTTCATCCAAGGGCAGAAAATTTGCAGCATTGGGTATTGGTATTCCAAGTTCAAGTGGAGTGAATTAGAAACTAATTCAAGAGAAGTGAGGGTGAGAAACACGGCTATGATTAATTCAAATGTAACTGTTTCTCGAGACTTAGTTGTTTTATTTCTCAGTATTTATTATTTGCACTGAGACTGCTAGAATTAGGTTAAGAAAAACAAAGCAAAATAAAAACCTACACATCCAGAATAATGAATAGAAAACTCAGTAGTGGAATGACAGTTTCTTCATAACTTGATAAAGAAGGCAAGTCAGTTCAGAAGCCTCAGAGTATCTTTTGATATAACTATGTATTTACTGACATTTCTACATTTTAAAAAATGCATGCCCTTTATTTATACTTAAAACATTCAGAATGTCATTTTAAAAGTACTCCCATTCTACTTTTAGAAAATAAAATCTCAAACCTAAAATAAACTGGGAAATAAGTGGAGCAGGGTAGGGACCGACAGGCAGTGTGGTTCCCCTTGCTTAAAGCAGAGCACAGCCTCGGCATTTCTTTACGAATTCTCTCCCTCATCCCTGCCCCTTCTTCGCTTCCTCTCACCACGTTTCTCTCTGTGCCTGTGAGTTGCAGTTTCCTTATGAGTCTTGTTCTATTCACTCTTTTAGGGGGTTCGTTTCCTCCGTAAGTTTTCTACCCTCTTTGATTGTTTCTTCTTGATTGGTCCTTAGTTCTCCACATTTTAAAGTCTTTCCTGTCTCTCTTTTCCTCTTTTTTTTTCTCTTTCACTTTTGCTGTCTTCCTTTTTGCTTGTTTTCTCACCTTATCTTAGCTGGCCACATGTAAATAGAAACCTCCCCCCGACCCCTGCCATACACATACCTTTTGCTTGTGTATGGAACATCTTAAGCGATTTTATTTACAGGCATGCCTTGGAAATGCTGTGGGTTGGGTTCCAGACCACAACAGTAAAGTGAATATTGCAATAAGGCAAGTCACATGGTTTTCTTTGGGTTCCCAGTACATATAAAATTTGTTTGTACTATATGTAGTCTGGACTTCCCTGATAGCTCAGTTGGTAAAGAACCTGCCAGCAATGCAGGAGACCCGGGTTAGATCCCTGGGTCAGGAAGATCCGCTGGAGAAGGGAAGGCTACCCACTCCAGTATTCTGGCCTGGAGGATTCCATGGACTGTATTATACAAGACCATGGGGTCGCAAAGAGTCGGACACGACTAAGTGACTTTCACTTTCACATACTGTAGTCTGTTGAGCTTAATAGGTAGTGCAGTGGTAAAAAGTTGGAGACTGAGTTGGACACATGTAGTCTATTAAATGTGCAATAGCATTATGTCCCCCAAATTGTATAAACCGTAATTAAAAATACTTTATTGCTAAAAAAAAAAAGACTAAACATCATCTCAGCTCTCAGTGAGTTGTGGTAGTAACATCAAAAGTCACTGATTACAAATCACCATAGTACATCTCATAACAAAAAAGTTTGAAATATTGGGAGAATTACCAAAATGTGATAGAGATACAAAATAAGCAGATGCTGTTGGAATAAATGGCACCAATATAGTTGCTCAATGCAGGGTTGCCACAAACCTTCAATGTGTAAAAAAGCATGTTATTTACAAAGCACAATAAATTGAAACACAATAAAACAGTGTCTGCTTGTATTTTAAATTTTCAATAAAACATCTAACCCTCAGTATTATCTCTTGAAAATAAATTTTTATTTAGGTGTCTCTTATTCCAGTCCTCAGGTATATAGATGGAGAAGGCAATGGCAACCCACTCCAGTACTCTTGCCTGGAAAATCACATGGACGGAGGAGCCTGGTGGGCTGCAGTCCATGGGGTCGCTAGGAGTGGGACACGACTGAGCGACTTCACTTTCACTTTTCACTTTCACGCATTGGAGAAGGAAATGGCAACCCACTCCAGTGTTCTTGCCTGGAGAATCCCAGGGACGGGGGAGCCTGGTGGGCTGCCATCTATGGGGTCGCACAGAGTCAGACACGACTGAAGCGACTTAGCAGCAGCAGGAGCAGGTATATAGAGCTTGTGATAGGAAAATTCTACCCTGCCTTGAAAAGAGTTTGACTTTTGTAATGTTGTTGTACATAATGTGTTTGTAAATATTCCATGTTTTATATGTTAAAAACATTCAGACATAACTTCAGATACTTTCCAAATAAAACATCTTTTATGTTAGTGTATTTCAGGATGTGAATTTTCTAAAAAAAAAAATGAGGCTCCTAAGTTATTTTCAGAAATTGTAATTTGTGAATACCAATCCATTCTTAGTTCTGATATTTTCTTTATTTTGCCTATTCAAATATGTATTAACTGAGCTTTTACCACATGCTGTGCACTGTTAGGTTTTGGAGATACAAAGAGGAATCATGCAACACTAGCTCTTTGCTCAGGAAACTCCCAAAAACTACATGTTGAGTTAGTTTCTGATTGTGATACTTTTCACTTTCACTGATTTTAGAACTTACATTCAAAATATGACCTCTGACCTTCCATATCTTAGAAGCCTGTTATTACTTTTTTTAATCTCTGCGTTGTCTTTGATGCTTTGGTAGCATGCACTGAAAATTAACTCTTCTGTTTGAAAGCTGTAATTGTCAAGATAAAAATGCACTGTTTATCTTTGAGTTCACTGTAGCATCGATCTCTTGGTGACAGTGTCCTTCCTGAAAGATAAGGAGGTGCAAGCTTATAATCTTTGAATAGAAAGCAAATGTTTTAGAAGACATGCTGTTTTAACCATCCTTCTTTGCTCTTGGATGTTTAACTGTTTGGAGAGCATAATTCATATTTAAAAGAAGAGTAACTTACTCTCAGTGCTCATGTTGGGATGGAGGGGTGCATTGTGGTATTTCAATCATCAGTCTGGTTGTATTTTTGAAATGTTAATTGGTAGCTTTGCATGTCAGGAATTCTAGAAATCTGTCCAGATTAGATATTCTGAAAACAAAAGTTTTAGAAAATGTAGGATTATTTGTGATTGTGAAAGATGAGAGAAGTTATACTCAAAATAGAATGTCTAGTGGCATTTTGGAAAAGCATAATTTTAATTATTGATTAAGAGATAACCACTGCATTAATGATTATTCTTTATTTATAGTCAATTATAATTTGTCATAAAGCTTATGGTTTAAAAAGAATAGAAATTTCAAGTGGATTTCTTGTTTTATTATGAAATATTTCGGATATAAAAGGATAGAAGAGCACCCACATGCCTGCCCTCCAGTGTGAGCAGGTGTCAGCTGTGCAGCTGAAGCCCTTGTGCGCCCCTCCCTGATGGTGCATCCGTGTCCCAGCCCTTTTGCTTCCAGGGTAGCTGTTCTGAAATTGGTATTTATCAGTGCCTTAACAATAGATGTTATTTGTAACCCTGATGACACTAAAGGAAAAAATATTTTGAATGTAATTCCCATTTTAATTTGCTTCTATTTTATCTACAGTTTAGGACATATCTGTATTGTAAGAGTCATCCTTTTTCTAATGTCATATCTATTTGCTAATTGACAGTAGGGATTTGAGGTCACTAATGGATTGTCATTGTTTAGTTTGGAATGTTTAATCAGATCATAAATTCTAATCTGAAATGTCAACATACCACAATATGAGAATCCACGCATAGATTTAGGTTATATTCAAATTGATTGCCTTTTCTTAGAAGTGACAATATAAGCTCTTTCTATAACAACAATTAACACTGTTAGTTAATTTTCTAAAGTGGCTTATAGCTTTCACTGCTTTAATCATTATGCCATAGTTTCTGCAATGCTGAATATCCTGTTTTGTCTTCATGATGTTTGAATGCACATGTGTTTTTATTAAGCTGTGCTTGAAAGGTGACTAATTCTCTTTCTCATTTCTGTGCA
Organism: Bubalus bubalis; assembly: GCF_019923935.1. Lineage (NCBI taxonomy): Eukaryota > Metazoa > Chordata > Mammalia > Artiodactyla > Bovidae > Bubalus > Bubalus bubalis. Next base: position 160,459,416 of record NC_059159.1, on the reverse strand, counting down.
GATGATCATCTGGTTGGAGAAGATGTTAGACAAAATAATTAGCATTTTCATCATATTTTTGTTAGTGATAGGAACACTTCTTTTAGCCCTACTCCTGACTGCAAAGGTACAGTACAACAATTACTATCACCATTAATAAACTCTTTAACTGTTAGAATTTGTTGTATGGATAAGAAGCCAGCAGTTGCATGCATAGGAAATGTTACTTTGCTTATAAATAATTACAGCATTTAAAGTATGTATGATTTTTGTATTGCTGGTTTTGCCATGAATTTGCCTAATGTATTTTTATCGTTTAAATTTTATTATCATAAAAATCCTCTGAGGTAAATGGCAGATGAAAAATGGAGATACTGAGGGAAAAGTGGGTTCTTCTCTCAAAAGGAGAACTATGATCTGGTCCATGACTCCTAGCGTAGATCCTGTTCACTTGATCAGAATTTGATTCCTTCCTTCATGTCTCATTGTTCTTTCTGCTGATTTACCATTAAGATATTTCTCACTTTCCAGATCCTTCCAGCTTGCATTTCCTTTCCGCCTTCCTAGTTTGGACTGCTATAACAGAATACCATACACCAAGTGCCTTAAACAGCAAACATTTATTTCTCATAGTTCTGGAGGCTGAGAGTCCCAGATGAAAGTGTGAGCATGGTCAGCTTCTTGGTAAAGGCTCTGTTCCTGGTTTATAGGTGGCTGTTTTCTCCTTGTATTCTCACATGATAGGGAGAAAGAACATCTCTGTATTTCTTCATTTAAGAATGCTAATCCCGTCGTGTCTTCCATCAGGTCTTCTGTGGTAGCTCAGTCGGTAAAGAATCTGCCTGCAATGCAGGGTTCAATCCTGGATTGGGAAGACCCCCTGGAGAAGGAAATGGCAACCCACTCCAGTATTCTTGCCTGGAAAATGCTATTGACAGAGGAGCCTGGTGGGCTGCAGCCCATGGGGTCACAAGAGTCGGACACGACTTAGCGATTAAAGCACCACAGTGACTAAACCACTACCACCAGTCCCATCATGAGAGCTCCACCCTCATGACCTAATTACTTCCCAAGGGCCCTACCTCTTATAACCATCAACATTGGATGTTAGGCTTTCAACAGACGAATTTTGAGAGGATATAAAAAAATTTAGTCCTTATTACCCCTCTTTCATCAAAGAAAATCATTCTCCAGAGTTCAGCTAAATTTTTTGTCTCTTACTGGCTTTTCAAAAAACTTTTGTAGTCTGTCACAGTCTTTATTTTATTTGGACCCTACTGAACTCTGCACCCCAGATTTTTATGTGTTGTTTTCCAGAAATTGTGAAGCTTACCTGATATCCTGGATGTGAACCGTTTTCATATAGTGCTGTAGAGATATGGTGACTTAGCAGAAGCAGCAGCAGCAGCAGCAGCACCTGTTAGCAATAGATAATCTAATATGCAGCAATTTACTAAAGGATTGCCCTGTTTCCTATTATTTGACTTTCCACTTGGAAGTCCTATTCTCAGTCACTGTTAGCCTCAGTATGCCCTGATCTTATCATTTGCTTCTAACAATCTGCTCTCTGTACCTATTTCAGTTAAAATGCAGTTTTTACCTTTTCTTTGGATTTTAATCATGTATAGTCACTTATTTAGACTCTACAGACTTGAGAGGCCTGTCTTTGTCTTTGTTATATTCCACCTAAACCTTCCTCTGTATGTTTTTCTAGTTCTTAGAGAAACCTTTCCCCAGTATGTAATTCTTTTCCTTTTTTTTCTCTTTTTCCTCTCCTGTTCCACTTTCCCTTCTTTGTCCCTTTGGTAGGGTCTTCTGGCCTGCTCATCTCAATTGTTTCATCTTTCTTTTTCTTTGTTCATTGCATGCTTCAGTTAGCTTTTGCTTCCCTGAACTTTGATAACAATTATTACTGAACCATTTCTTTGTAGTTTAAGACTCATGCAAACTGAGCTTTTGAAGGAAACTTACTGGTTATCTAGTTCATTCTCCTAGCCAATAAAAGGATCTTTCTCTAAAACACCATGACAGTATCCATTTGAATGTCTTAATAGACATCTCAAATATAACATGTCAGAACTGAATTCCAGACCCTCCCATGCTTGTCTCTTCTTCTCATTTCAAGTGACAGCTTCATTCTGCTTGCTCAGGTGAAAAGCCTCAGGGTCATTCTTGACCACTTTTTTCTTTTATTAATAGATGCATATCCAGTTTGTCAGAAAATCCTTTTTGCCTCCATGTTCCTAGTATGTTTTGAGATAATAGCAGGGTTGAAGATGTTAGGTAATTCCTTTCTACCTAAAGCAAGAATTAAATAGTATAAAAATTATTATAAACACCATATCAGGGCATTGAAAAATGATCAGTTAGGCAATAATTTGAGGACTGTTTGCTTGTGAAAAACTGCTACTGCATCTGATAAAAGCATGTAGTTTGTGGCTTTTTTACTTGGAATTAATTATCTTCACCTGCCTTGTGTGGGCAGAAAAAACCTACAGATTTTATTATGGGTGGTGGTGGATTTGGTTTGGGACTGGGAACAGAGAAGCTGTGAATTAAAGAGAGAGGTTCTGGAAGCAAGAGAGGCATAGAAGGGCAGAGATTAATAAATCACATTTTAGAATGGTATATGGGAGACCCTAAGGTATCTTGTGAATATTGAAAGCCTAGGGAGATTTGCACATTTGTCGTACCTTTGATTACATTTCTCAAGTTTCACACATCTCAGGCTAGAAAGGATGAAGCTTCCTAGTGTGAAGTGTCTGAGCATAACTTTATGGCAATGTTCTTGGCAGACTGTTTAGCTATTCAGGTTCAGGGGGAACCCTTGGGGTTTTCAAAAAATAAAAAACACTGAGCAGAGACATTCATGACAGGGCAGACAAACTTTGCAGTTATTACAGGTAAGTTGTTTGCTTACTGAAACAAAACGACAGCTCTCAGAGTTAAAAAACAATCTAGGGTTGCCTTGCTATGGATAGTGGCTGTTCAGTGCGGTCTCTTAAGTTAACTGACACTAAGATATCTAATTACTTGATGCTTGAAGCATTGTTCCTAGAGTAGTATAAAAGATAAATGTTAAATTGAGTTTAATTTTTATTGATACTCTTTTCTTGTCCATAATACAGGTACATCAAGAGAGTGTACACATGATTGAAGTCACAAGCAATTTGATTAATGAAACTCTAGCAAATCATCCTGAGTGGGCAAAGTAAGAATGTAATTTTGACAAAAATAGAGATGGATGGCCAGAGAAGAGTTTGCCAAAACTTTGTGAATGTTGTCATTTTTGCATGAGAATGACATGTAATGGGATGGTGGATGTAATTTTGACAAACAGAGATGGATGGCCTAGGTTCTATGTCTGTTTTTATGAAATGATCTTCATTGGTACAGTTACCTTGGAAGAGAGAAGAGTTTGCAAAACTTTGTTGAATGTTGTCATTTTTGCATAAGAATGACATGTAATGGGATGGAGGAGAGCAGAGGGGAAAGTCCGAATATTGAATAGAGTCTCACAGTATACAACATGTCTTTGATTTACTAAGCTTTCCCCTATGTTATGTTGTTTGCTGAAGACGTTGTCCCCATTTTACAGATGAGGAAACAGGATCAGAGGTTAAGGGATTCAAGAAAATCCCCCCCATGGCAGAGTCAGAAGTGTTCCCATACTGTATCATTTTTTGTGGCAGAGTTGGCAGACTACGGTACAGAACCAAATCCAACTACCTGTTCCATAAAGATTTATTGGAACAGCCTACACCTGTTCATGTCATGTTGTCTGTGGCTATTTGGAGGCTGCAGAAAAAAGCAGACAGAATTGAGTAGTTGTGATACAGATCATGTGTCCCAAAAAGCCTAAACTATTTACGCCTTGGCTCTTTACAGAAAAAAAAAGTCTGCCAACGCCTGTAGGATCTCTTTGCCTACTTGTTTAATTTGGCTTCTGTGAGAGGGTTTTTACGTTTTCGTGGAGAGTGTTCCTAGGATTATGCTGTTCACCTAATTGAACTTGATGACAAATTGTATGGCCTCCTCTTTTATTTTTTTTTTTAACTACCCCCATGGTAGTCAGTAATTTAAGTTAGGAAATACTCTGCAAGTTTTAGAATCGTAAATTGTAAATGATTGCTTAAAAAATTAAGTTCCAGGGATTACTGGTGCAGTACACTTCACCAGTTTTTCATTTTTCCTTTTTTTATTTTGAATTAGTTGGCTTCCTGAGGCTCAGGTTGTCCAAAGAGCCCTTAATTCTGCAGCCAACAACGTATATCAGTATGGACGAGAATGGATAACCCACAAGGTAAGGGAAGAGCCTATTTTCACAGCTTTTTCTTTGCAGGGTCTTCATTGGTAGTGACTTCTTGCTTTGATAAAGCAAAAATGGAGATTCTGTTTATAATTTCTGTTATTGAAATAGGCTTAAATCTATAAATCAACAGTCAACATAGGATGAAATAAAACCATCTGGACAATCCTATTGATAATTGCTGGTAGCCTGAACAATCCAAGAGGCTGGGCATTTGCTTCATATTCAAAATAGATCTGATTCATTGTTTGTACATTAGGACAGAATGATCACTAAGCTTGGCTGATCAAATATGGCTTTGTGGAGAAAAAATTATTAACACCTATTAAATTTTATTATCTGCTGATAACTGTACTCGACAGTTTGCAATTTGTTTCATTTAATCTTTCCAAGAAACCTATAGTAGTCTGAATTATTTTACCCCCTTTATAGACAAGGAAACAGACTTACGTAAATTTACTTAAGTAAATTCCCACTGGTCGTGTAATAAATCACAGAGCTTGCTTTCAGACTGAAGACTGATTCTAAATCCTTTGCTCTTTCCACTATGATATGCTAGAAGTGTGTGCCCGGAACTGATCTAAGTGCTTTAATGTGGCACTTGAGATAAACTGTGAAGGAATGGAATGATAGGTCCTGGATGAATAGAGAGAAGGAAGAGTCTGTTTTAAGAAGGGGTATTTATGTGATCCAAGATACAGAGATAGGAGTGTACTTGAGGAGGTGAGTTTGACTGAAGTTTTGTGAAGGGGAAACGAAAGGCAGAGGAAAAGACACAGCTCTTGTAGCTAAGGATCAGACTCCATGATACGGATCTGGGACATCACTTTTTTCCCCTAGTTTTTCCTGTGGAAATGAAGGTAATTTGTAGTTTTAATGTATGAGGTAATTGGGATTATCTAGGGATTGCCAAAACTTGTTGCATTGAAATGTGTGCCAAAAAATTCCCTGTTTAAAATTCAAATTCAGAATCTAAAAAACAAAAGAAATTACACTGTGTATACATGCCTACTCAGTTGCTCAATTGTGTCTGACTCTTTGTGACCCCATGGACTGTGGCCTGCCAGGCTTCTCTGTCCATGGAATTTTCCAGGCAAGAATACTGGAGTGGGTTACCATTTTTTCCTCCTGGGGATTTTCCCGACCCAGGGATCAAGACCGCATCTCTTGTATCTCCTGCACTGGCAGATGGATTCTTTACCACTGCGCCACCTATTGGAAATTACACTGCTGCTGCTGCTGCTAAGTCGCTTCAGTCGTGTCCGACTCTGTGCGACCCTATAGACGGCAGCCCACCAGGCTCCCCGGTCCCTGGGATTCTCCAGGCAAGAACACTGGAGTGGGTTGCCATTTACACTATACGTTCAATAATCTGCTAACCTAAGGATAGAATCGTGGTCAAGTTAAAAGTTAGGAGAAAGATGTGTTACTGATTTTCCTGGGTCCATGCCAGATAATGAAATCCACTGTCACATGGAAGTTTTAAAGAAAATATTTATTGAATAAACAAAAGATAAGTACAGTTGACCTTGAACAATGTGGCGGTTAGAGGTGCTGACCTTCCCTGTAGTTGAAAAGTCCCTGACTTTGCAGTTGGCTCTCACTTACCTGGTTCTGCATTCTTAGATTCCACCAGCCACTGATCTTGCACTACTGTAGTACATATTTAGTGAGAAAACTTCACATGTAAGTGGACCTGCACTGTTCAAACCGGTGTTGGTCAGGGGTCCACTGTATGTGCACATGCTTCTCAGAACTATCATGGAAGGAAGACCGAATGTTGCAGAGGGCTTTTAGATGCTTAGATATATGTTTGCCTGACTTATACTGTGGATAACTTAGTGTTTCATTCTTGAATTATCTGTTCAGGAGAAACTTTTATTCTGGAATTCTTACCTGTTTGGGAAAATAATAAAGGGAATTTGGATAGCTGGAAGAATGTGCCTTAGATTTTAAAATATATTTTTAATTATTTAGAGGAAAAAATAGGTTTGAAACCTTATACTTGAGAGTCTAAAATGGAAGACCTCAGAAGAGACATGATTTTCTACGAAAAGCTGTAAAATATTTGTGATCCTGATTTAGGAGGCACAGGGATAATATCTAAAAACAACCACTGAATTGAATGGACAAATAAAATGTGGTATATCTGTATAATGGACTATTATTTGGCCATAAAAAGGAAGTACTGATGCATTGTACAACATGGGTGAACCTTGAAATCATTACTAAGTCAAAGCAGCAGTCATAAAAGACCACATAAGTATGATTCCACTTATATAAAATGTGTGAGAGGCTTATCTATAGAAACATAGAGTGGTGGTTTTCAAGGGTAGGGGATTGGGAAGAAATGGAAGAGTGATTACTAGTGAGTATGGAGTTAACTTCTGGGGGCTTGAGAATGTTCCAAATAGATTGTGGTAATGATTACATAACTGTGAATGCAAAAAAAAAACTGTTGAGTTATGCACCTAAATGGGTGAATTGTAAGGTGTGTGAGTTATATGTCAATAAAATTTTTTTTTTTTTTTTAAAGAGTCATTGACATTGCAGAGGTAGCTCAGATCTAATCCAGCTAAGAGTCATATAAGAATTGAATCCTAAGAACTACAGTGTAGAAAGGGCCAAAACTAGGTGGGGATGGAATGCCACACTCAGGAAAGAAGAAAAGTTTTTTATAGCCTATGTTTAGGTATGAACAGAGAAGGTTACTTTCTATGTGCTTCCAGCCTACTTTGTCAGCTATATCTCCTATGTCCTCTGTTCATTGTCATGGTTCTAATCAAACCCTCTAGTTGGCTCGTTCCTCAGCATTCAGTGATCTCATTTTAACTTGATTACTTTCTTCAAGACCCTGTCTCCAAATACTCTCACATTCTGGGATCCTGGGGGTTAGGACTTGACATAAGAATTTAGAGGTGGAGGACACCATTAAGCCTGTATTGCGGCCTAAGGAGAGAGTATGGCTTGAGGAGGACCAGACATAGTTTCCTGCACACTTAGGCTTTTGAAGGCCAGAGAAGTGAGCCAGCAGAGAAGATGGAGGAGGAGAAGCCCTGTGTTGCACCCTGTGTGTCAGTGAGGCCTACAGAAGAAAATGTTTCAAGAAAGACTTGGTTGTATCAAATGCTACCAAGATTTCAAGCAAGGTTGGACCAGACATTTGCCTTCTGACTTACTCCTGTTTTTGTAGATTAGGCTGTTTGCCTTAAGTTACACCTCAGAGGGCATTCTGACTGTTCTTAGTGTGGAATTGGGTTTCACATACAAAGAGCATCTCATTCCTCCAGTGGGATATGTGCTTCAGTGATTTTTTGTAGCAGCGGTGGTGTGCCCGTTAAACTCAGTTCTCTGGCCCGATCTTCCTTGTGGCTTTTGCTAATATAATGTTGCAGGCTGGTAATTGGGGTCTGTAGTATTCTGCTATGATTGATAGCACCACAAATTTGAAAAGAGTATTTTATAACATGCTGCAAAATTTTGCTGAACTCTCTTTTGAGTTAGGCTTCCCAGGTGCCTCGGTGGTAAAGAATCTGCTTGCCAGTGTGGGAGATGCGCGTTTGATCTCTGGGTCAAGAAGATCCCCCGGAGAAGGAAATGGCTACCTATTCCAGTATTCTTGCCTGGGACATCCTATGGGCAGAGGAGCCTTGCAGGCTACCATCCATGGAGTCGCAAAAGAGTCAGACATGACTTATCGATTAAACAGCAACAACTCCTTTTAGTTAGTAGTTGTGGTATTTTAGTTATTCACCATTGTGCTGAGAGTGAGACAGCTAAAGGAGATGTCAGTTTGAAATAGTGCTTTATTGCAGTAAAGGCCACTGTGCAAGCAGCCAAAACTGGAGGCTGTCTGTGACCATTTTAGGCTTCTTCTGGTAAAAGATCCCAGAGGCTGACAGAATGGGTCATAGGACTGTGAGAATCTGACAATCATAGTATATAAAAAACACAGTTAAAGTCAGTAGAGGACTTCCTTAGTGGTCCAGTTTAAAAATCCGCCTGCCAAGGCAGAGGACGCGGGTCCCATCCCCGATCAGGGAAGATTCCACCTGCTGTGGCAGCCAAGCCCGTGTGCCACAGCTGCTGTGGCCGCGCCTGGCGCCAGTGCTCGGCCACAGGAGCCAGCGCCTTGAGAAGCCCGCACACCACAGCTAGAGAGGAACGCCTGCTCGCCGCAACCATGAAGACCCAGCACAGCCAAAAACATTATGGATGAATAAATAAATAAAACTTTTTAAAAAAGACTAAATCCCCATGATTGTGAAATAAGTAGGGAGAGTTAGAATAGGGGTAATGGTGGGTTTTAATTACTGTGGATAATTTGCTCTGTTAGGTGTTCTTTGTCCATAGGTTATATATGCTGTAGATGAAAGACTATTAGACAGCTTTTGATCCTAACTCTGCTACTTTTAGTCCCAACTCTTAGCTGCATGACCTTGGGCCTATCATAGATTCTTTCTCTTTTCTCATTTTAAAAGAACAAAGGGTTAACCAAACGTTTTTCTGTCTAACTTTGTTGAGATTGTTGCAAAGGTCACAGAATGTAGGTGAGAGCCATTTGTAAACTAAAATACTATGCAAAGATGAATGGCTTTTATATTCACTAATTTGTCTTTGGTTTATGAATAAATCAAATGTAAGAGAAAACACTGAGCAGATATATTTGTATCCAATATGTCAAAAAACTGGTTCAGGTGTCTATAAGATCAGCATTAAATGGTCAAAAGGTATGGTTAGGTCACACAAAAGGAAATACACATTGAAAACCAACATGGAAAATGGTCACTCTCATCACTAAAGAAAAATATAAATAATTATTACTATTTCACACCTATTAAATTATCTAATAATTTAATAATTTATCAGTTCATAAGGTTTGGGAAAAATTGGTTCTTTCATACAACATTGGAAAGTATTAATTGGTATAGTCCTTATAGAAGACAGTTTAGCAGTGTTTGACTGGAGTCATTAAAATGCTTATTTCCTTTGATTCCTGTATGTTTATCTTAATGTTAGTAATAAAAAAGTTGCATAAAGATATTTATTGCAGTGTTACTTGTGACATTATAAATTGGGAACCATCTCTATGTCCTATGATTGATTAAATAATAATAGAAAAACTTAGCTAATATGAAACCATATAAAAATAAAGGTTAGTGTTGAAGAGTAAAAATGAAATACTTATGATGCAAAAGAAAATATAGAATTCTAAACTGAGAATTCTAAACTGTATCTGTGTAAGCAGGCAGAAAGTTGCAGAGGGAAAAATGGCAGCAGTTGTATTAAGTGGGGCAACAAATCATTGTCTTTTTAAAAGCATCTTTAAGATTACCATATGGTTTTAATAACACGTAACATGTAGGATGAGATACCATAATGACTAGCTTTCTCCAAGTTATCTTGTCTTAGTGTTTTTGATTTCCTGAACCTGGAAGCCAGTCTAATTGGTCATAACTCTGAGACCTGACATCTCTGGCTCAGACAGTAAGGAATCTGCCTGCAGTGCAGGAGACCCGAGTTCAATCCCTGGGTCTGGAAGAAGATCCCTGGGTCTAGAGAAGGGAATGGCTACCCAGTCCCGCATTCTTGCCTGGAGAACCCCATGGACAGAGGAGCCTGGAGGGCTACAGTCCATGGGGTCGCAGAGTCGGACACAACTAAGCAAATAACACACACTGAGACCTAACATCTCTCAGCATATTCAAAGGAAGATTTGCGTTTAGCTAAGGTTCTAAAATTTAACCTAAAGTTGTGTAGTAATTCTAATACTAGTGGTAAATGTGACAGGACACTTCCATATAATGGTCGAGCACCAGGCTCACTTGGGAAAGATTTTTCTCTGGGCAGATGAGATCGGAAAGTCAGTAAGCATGGCTTTGTTCTCTTAAGACCTAAAGAAGTTTTCCTAGAGACCTAAGAATAAAGGAAAGAATAAAGAAGCAAAAAGATGGGAGAGAGAGTATTTACTGGAAATACTGAGTAGAGTTTAAGGAAAGAACAGTGTGGTTGGAGGCAGTTAAATAGTCTGGGACATTTTAGTTTGATTTGGAACAAATGTAAAGACCAGCATGTATTAATTTTATTGGATTGTTGCCTGAAACACTAACTCAGATTATATCTGTATTCCTTCCAGCTTCATAAAATTCTCGGAGATAAGGTGAATAATACGGCCGTAATTGAAAAACAAGTACTAGAACTTTGGGATAGGCTGTATCATTCTTGGTTTGTAAAGGTAAGTTATTTTAGCTAAGGACTTCAGTTGTAAATGAATAGTGTCCTTTTATGGACTCATTGACTAGGTCTGATTGTGTTAACACGGGATTTCATTTCTTGACATTTTTAAGCTGCAAGGTCTTAAACCTCAGGTCATTAAAAGTCAGCTTGAACTGATGATTAACTTCCATGGCAGAACCATCAGTTTCTCTGTTATCGGTTTTCTATCTGCTTTTCATTATCCTCAACTACTGGGGTCCAGCCAGCCCCGGTGGATCCAGGGAATTCGAAGGGGAGACGGCTTTGGTGATCAGGATATGATAGAATTAAAGATATAAACAGTGATCAAATAAGGATAGCTCAGTGAGAAAATTCAGTGGAGAAAAGAGGCTGAATAACTTGGTTTACGTGGAAAGCTAATAAAATTCCAAAATAAGGAATTTGCGTCACCTACATAGGCCACAGGCGTCCTCCCGTTCTCCCGAAGGAGAGGAGACACTAAGGCCTCCCTAGTCAGATCTTAGAAGCCCAGACATAATTAGTAGGCTTGATGAGCCTCCACGCTCCAGATGGGAATTCAGCCAGAAGGTGAGAGAAAGAACGACATGGGGAGACCAAGTTTCGGTGAACAAGGCCCGCACTTTATTTTCCAAAGTAGTTTTTATACCTTAAGTTGTGCATAGGTGATAATGGGGGAAGGGGTAGAGTCAGCAGTAAGCCAGGCTTCCTTCCTGCAAACTTATCATATGCAAAAGTTTAGGTGAATTACATCATCTTCTGGCCAAGAGGCCTGTTAACATTTTATGATCCTTTCTTCAGAAAACTTAACTTTTCTCTAAAGGTGATCATTCTAAAGTCAGGTGCCACCCTCCAAAAGCATTAGATAAAGTTGCATTCCTATAGGGCAAAGGTGTGGTGGGCTATAACAAGAAAAGAATTAACTCAAGGGTCCAAGGTTACAAACATTAAAGCTACTACTTACATTCGTGTACACCAATTATATTAATCAATACACTGCCAGAGACACAGCAGGTAAGGGATATGGAAACTTAGCAGCAAACACTGGCCCAACAAGTGAAAAACCCTTCACCAATACAATTTCTAATCAATCTTTTAACTGCTCAAAGGAATCTGTATTTAGACAGTTTAGAACATCTCATGCCTCTCACGGTTGGGAGGCTGTGAACAATCACATGTGGCCGGAAGAACCTATTCAGGCAGGCTAGAGGACTTCCAAAGGAGTTTGTAGGTTGAAACACTCTTGTCACACCCAGGAACTTTATTAACTGGAGCTGTAAGTTAACTCTTTTTCAGAGAGAGGTGGTGGGGGACAGCTCCCCGTAAAGTCAGAGGTGTAGGTGAGAGCACAAAGCAGTAAAGTAGGCAGACTCTGGTTTTGGGAGTAGATGCTCGAGAATTCCCAGGGGGACTCCTGAGGCTCGATCCCGCCTTTGCGTATGCTGAGCCTCCTTCCTCATGACCTTTGCCACGGGTGGAGTTCCTCACGCTGGCTCCCAGCACTCAACAGTGTCTCATCTTCTTAACCAGATCTGTGCAGTAGAAGTGTGATGCAAGCCGTATATGTAATGTTAACTTTCTAGTGGCTGCATTAAAAAAAAGAAAGAGGAAAAAAAAACTAGGATGGATGAGATTTATTTTAATAATGTATTTTACTTAACACAGTATACCCAATATATGTCATTTCCATATGGAATGAATGAAAAAGTGATGAGATTCTATATTTAAATCTTTTCCATTCTGAGTGTTAGAGATCTGGTTTATCTTTTACACCAAGAGCATGTTTAGGTACTCGGTAGCCACAAGTGGGTAGTGGCTACTATTTGGGACAGTACAGCTCTGGAATTACGAACTTTTTCTTTGAGGAAGTGAAAATAGATCTGAAAGTTTAGAGATAATTATTTTATTTTAAATAAACCTTTAGTGCTACTTGTACTGATGAGTATCATTTTTTACTAAATGTAAAAATGACCTTTAGAAAGCAGGTAGTCATGCAGGCCATTCTGTACACTGGGTTGGCAGGGCCCTTGGGCCATCAGGGACTGTGCTGTGGAAGATGCCGATGCAGGGGGAGAGAAATCGAGTGGGGCAGAGTTAGCTTGGGTAACAGGGAGGAGGGCGCAAATGAACATTTGCATATGTTCCCCAGTGACCTGTTTGGCATTGTATGCTCTTGCCAGTTCAATTCAGTCGCTCAGTCATGTCTGACTCTTTGCAACCCCATGGACTGCAGCACGCCAGACTTCCCTGTCCATCACCAACTCCTGGAGCTTACTCAAACTCATGTCCATCGAGTCAGTGATGCCATCCAACCATCTCATCCTCTGTCATCCCCTTCTCTTCCCTCCTTCAGTCTTTCCCAGTGTCAGGATATTTTCCAGTAAGTCAGTTCTTTGCATCAGGTGGCCAAAGTATTGAAGTTTCAGCTTCAGCATCAGTCCTTCCATTGAATATTCAGGACTGATTTCCTTTAGGATGGACTGGTTGGATCTCCTTGCAGTCCAAGGGACTCTCAAGAGTCTTCTCCAACACCATAGTTCAAAAGTATCAATTCTTCTGCACTCAGCTTTCTTTGTAGTCCAACTCTCATGTCCACACGTGACTACTGGAAAAACCATAGCTTTGACTACATGGCCCTTTGTTGGCTCTTGCCTAGGAGAAGTTGAAGGAATGGTGATGGGTTTTGTGGGTTTTCAGTAATTGAGAGTTAAACTCACTGGGAGCACCTCCTGGTGGTCCAGTGGTTAAGACTCTGAGCTCCCAGTGCAGGAGGCCTAGGTTTGAGCCCTTGTCAGAGACCTAGATCCCACATGCCACAACTAAGAGTTTGCCTGGCACAACTAAAGACTCCACAAGCTACAACTAAGATCCAGTGGAGCCAGATAAATAAATAAATATTAGAACCAAACCAAACCTAACTGGGGAATCTCTGGATAGATACCTGATGAAGAGCCAATTACGAAGGTTGTATCTTGTTTCTTCTGCTAATTCTGGGGCTTCTGCTTACACACAAACAGCTTTTACTGTCCCTCAGCCACTTTGAGCTTCCTGAATGGTCCAGGGAGGTCAGTCAGTGTTTTAAAAGCATAGGTTTATAAGTGGGTAAGTGCATTGCTTTCTTTACCTCTTTTACTAGGACCTAATGTTTTCTTTGCTAATGAAGATTGGTATCCCTGGGTTTTTTGGAAAACTGCGAAAATGGAAACACATGTAAAATGTTAAGAATCTACTTCTATTTCTAAATTTTAGCCTTACTAGTCGCTTTGTTTATTCATCACCCTTCCACATCTGTTATTCTTGCATATATGCCAATGTAATTCTTTCCCCGATAGACAAGTTCGATTTCTCCTTTGCACCCTTCTCTTTCATATTCTGTTTTTCCCTCTTTTATTGAGATATGATTAATACATACCATTATATTTACTATTGCTTTTAGCTATACTTTTTCATATTTTATTTCTCTCAGCTCTCTTTAGTTTGTTTGGAAGAGTAATAAGGTAGATGAGGAAAGGAGGGAAAAAGCAAAAATGGGAGACTAAAAGAAAGGTTAGAGGGGAGAAGGGGGGAAAATAAGATGAAAGTATATGCTGTGTTCATGTTCAATTGAATATACTGACGAGTAAAGTGTGTTCATGAACATGCTTAGGAGGGATGCACTTAAGCTAGGCTGAGACACAGTAGCTAGAATATAAAAAGAGAAATATATTTTGGGTCTTTTTGATGGAGTTCTTTGTTAATTTCTGATATAATACGAAGTTTTTCACCTCTGTGTATTTACTAAACTGCTCAAGTGGACCTGAAACAAAGTAGGCTATTTATATGTCTTCTTGTCTTCAGGTTAGGACGGGGATTTCATGTCTGAACTGTTTTGTTCCACAGAACGTATCGCACTCTGGAAGGCACAGAGGGCACAAGCTGCACATAAGTCGTCAGAATAGCTGGCTGGGGGACATTCTTGACTGGCAGGATATCGCTTCGTTTGTCCATGAGAACATTGAGACGTTTCTTTCGGTAAGAAATAGTATTTTTTAACTAAATTGGACTTAGGAAAAAACAGACTCTAATTCCCAGGTTTTTTTCACACTTGTAAATGTCTTTCATCACCCTGTTTTTTAATGCCATGAGATTTTGCAGTTTTGAGAGTTCTAATTGCACCAGAAAGATGTCCCAAAGCCATAGGCCTCGAATGTAGCTCCCCTGACCCTCCTCTGTGGTTGAAGAGTAACCAAGAGATGCCGACTCAGGAAGCGTGCACGATGCTGTGGCTCCCAGGCTCTGAGAATGGTGTCCTCATCCCCTAGACTGATCAGGATGCCCCTTGTTGAACCACTAGCAAGGGAAGCCGCCTTTGGTTGGTGAAGTCCTTTGGCAGATAGAAATATGGTTCCAGTTACAATAGAGAGACTGGATGTTTAAAGGCTTAGATTTCTGTCATCCCTCCTGTCCTTCCTTCATGCGCCATCCACCTCTGCTTGCTTTCCAGAAGATCGGAGGCAGCAAGGAACAGTTTGCAGTGTTGCTGAGTTTCACTCCATAGCGTACTTCATGAGGTCTCTCGGCCTGTGGCTTTTCACAGAGATGAGAAATCCTCTCTTGTGAATAAACTTGTAACTCTTATCATGTTAATAAAAATGGAGGTTTGGGACTTCCCTGGTGGTCCAGTGGTTGGGAAAAGCCCTTCCAGCGCAGAGGGTGCAGCTTCGATTCCTAGTTGAGGAGCTAGGGGACCCCATGTGCCTCGGTGCCAAAAAACCAAAACAAAATGGAAGCAGTGTTGTGGCAAATTCAATAAAGAGTTTAAAAAAAAAAAAAAATGGTCCACATTAAAAAAATCTTTAAAAAAATAAAATTTTTTAAAAAGTGGAGGTTTGCTGTGCTAGATGTTTTTAAATTTTAATTTTTATCAGGACAAGAGATGACCATAGCTGAAAAGTCAAAGATGCTTGAAGGTGTTAAATAGTGAATAGCGTTGCCCCTGCTCTGTGCTTCCCCCTTCAGCCTCATTCTCCAGAGCTCTGCATTCTTTTAACTTTCTCTGTGTATTTACCTCTAAATTTCTAAAATAATATTTATGCTGCTCTTCCTTGGTTTCACAGTGTTATCTTCAGCTTCTGACATGGAAGATGGAGATACAAGTCTCTCAGTGCCTCCTTACTGCTCCCCTAGGGTTTTCTTATGACTCTGTTGGGCCCTTCACCCATTCCTGCACTCACATTTTCCCGTCCTCCCAGTCGCCTGATATAGCTGTGATAGTTTGACGTTAAATCTAGAAATTCATGTCCTTCAGTTCTAAGAATGTTGCTTTTGATAATCCCTTCCCTCTGTTTTCTCTAGTCCAGTGGCTCTCAAACTTTTTGGTCTGAGAGCTCCAAAGAGCTTTTGCTGATGTGCATTCTGTTGGTATTTATTGTATTAGCAGTTAAAACCGAGAACTTTAAAAATATTTAACAGATCACTAAAATATAACGTTACTTGTTGACATAAAGAACATGCTTTTTGTGTTTGAAAAATAATCATTTTCCAAAACAAAATAATGATTTAGTGATAAGAGTGGCTTTCATCACATTTTTGCAAACCTGTTTAATGTCTGGATTCTCATGCTTGTTCCTGTACTCAAGTCTGTTGGAATATGTTGTTTTGGTTGAAGTATGTGAGGAAAATCCAGCCTCACACAGATATGTAGTTGGAAAAGAGAGGGAAGTCTTTTAATAACTTTTTCAGATCATGGTGACAATTCTTTGATACTACTCTGACACTTAACAGATGGTATTTCTTTAAGGTTAGTTGCAGTGTGGGATTTGAAAGTGTTATCAGTGAACTTTTTCTACTCTTATATTAGGGTCCATGGATCTGTCTTGGCTAGGAATGGATCTTTCACCCTTACATGATTTTATAATGTGCACTGGTCATTTGGAATTAGTGTTCACTAATTTCTAAATATCGACATATTTTATTATACAGTATTAAAAAAAAAATCACGTTCTTTAACATCACCACCTATCTCATCAGAAAAAATTTTAAGAAACGTCAAGGTCAGCCCTTGATTCAGTTTTTTAGTTTTATAATACCCAACATCTATTTCTTATTTTCTGAACCTTTCTTCTTAATCCCTTTGAGTACATAGAAAAGTTACTGGATTGTGGCTGGCAACTACCAGTCTACAGTTAATGTATTCCGTTAATTTCTTAAGAATTACCACAGCGTATTTCCTATCAGTTTGACCCAGAAACTTTTTTTTAAAATTTTTAATAAAAATTCCAAAAGACTGAATTCCCCAAAAGAATGCTTGTCAAAATCACAAGTAAGGGCATTGTTGGTTTGTTTCTTAGAATCAGTGGCATTATTCATTCATTCTTTATCCCACAAGGTCAAACAGTCAGTCATGCATATTTTTGTAGGCATCATGAAGCATTTGCAAGATTTTATGTAAGGAGTTATTGTAAATGAAACTAGCCTTCCAAACTCCTCTCATGAAGGCTGCGCTGAGGTTTGCAAGAAACTTCGAGGACAACAAAATATGCCTTTTATAAGTCGTACATTTGAGGCAGGAAAGGAATGGATAGGCCTTTCATAGAACAGATGGTATAACTTGGACATATGACAGAAAACAGAATTTCTCTTTTGAAAAGGGCACCAAAATAAAACAGATATTAGGAGTTCTGGTGCCCAGCTCTGGTTCCACTTATTAGCTTCAGGCCCTTGGGCAAATTTTTTAAAATCCCTGAGCTTCAGTTAGTATATCTGTAAAACAAAGATGGTATCATCTCCACTGCTTCCCTCACTACCTTGCTGTGAGGTTTAGGGAAGCATTTTGAAAGCTATGATGGAAGGTGTTTTTCTGATCATCTTGCTTCCATGTTTTTCATTAAGAGAGAGGATAGTCCTGTCAATATGAGTTAGGTATTGACCATCCAGTGATGTCCATGTGTTCAGTCATCTCTTGTGTTGTTGGAAAGAGGGTGTTTGGTGTGACCAGTGTGTTCCCTTGGCAGTACTCTGTGAGCCTTTGTCCAGCTTCATTTTGTACTCCAAGGCCAAACTTGCCTGTTACTCCAGGTATCTCTTGACTTCCTACTTTTGCATTCCAGTCCTCTGTGATGAAAAAGACATCTTTTTTTTCATGTTAGTTTTAGGAGGTCTTATAGAACTTCACTGAACCGTTCAACTTCAGCTTCTTCAGCATTAGTGGTTGGAACATAGACTTGGATTACTGTGATATTGAATGATTTGCTTTGAAAATGAACAGAGATCATTCTTTCATTTTTAAGACTGCACTCAAGTACTGCATTTTGGACTCTTGTTGACTATGAGGGCTACTGCATTTCTTCTAAGGGATTCTTGCCCACAATCGTAGGCCCACAATCTTGCCCACAATCCCCTCATGGGGATAATAATAGAACAGACATTATCAAGTAGGACTTTAAATTCATGAAGAGACAGGAAATGGAAACATGTAGGGGTACTATAAATATTATACATCTTCTTTCAGTAATACTTAACATGTATTAATATCTGGTTCTAGTGAATTTGCTGGTAGATCAAATGAACTCAGTAGGTCTTAATATAGGGTCATATCTATCTGAGGAAAGATTTTCAGTTGCAGAGCTCTGACCCCATCTGTTCATTTTGTTTTTGTGACTTCGGTTCGTTTCTGTCATTGTGACGTTAGTGAAGTCATTGAAGTGATGTTTTATATTTTTCGATTGTTCTAAGTTGGAGATGGCAAGGTGGTAGGGGAGGTGAGTAATAAGGCAGATATTAGGATTTCATGGCCTGCACTTATGGTCCTACAAGCTACATCCAATCACAGGTTACATTCTGGCATGTTCTCCTGTAGGTATTTTTTCTCTGTGTGCCACGTTCACATAGTTATAATCATGCTGTGTATAAACTTTTCGTGTCTGGTGTTTTAAACAGAGCATTATATCATCAGATATATTTCTGTGTTACAGCAGGGATGTTTTAATGGCGGCCTACTGTTTGCAGTAGGTTCACCATGATTTACCTAACCATTTTCCTTACTGAGCGTCGTTCAAATATTTGCAGATCTTAGAGTCTCTGTGGGTTGTCATGAGCCGGAACGTGAGCCTGCTCTTCTCCACCGTCACCACGCTCCTGACCATTCTCTTCTACAGCGGGACTGCCCTCCTCAACTTTGTCCTGTCGCTGGTATGTCCACACAGCCAAGCACATGTTGCACGCCTTCCACAGTAAAGCATATTCTTGGTTCCGCTTGTGTTTCCTTCCTGTAGTTTCCAAATGTGGTATTTTAGGAGATACTGTCCTTTGTTTTGCAGATAATTTTCCTGACCACACTGTTTTATCTGTTAAGTTCCAGTGATGAGTACTACAAGCCAGTCAAGTGGGTGATAAGCCTGACACCACTCTCTCAGCCAGGTCCTTCTTCTAATATTATTGGCCAGTCTGTGGAAGAAGCTATCAGGTAGGGATAAGATTTATGCTGTTCTTACTTCCATCAGAAACTGCTCTCCACGAGAGGCCTGTTTTTCTGTCTTCCTAGCAGCATTCAGTGCTAAATAACTGAGGGGCACTGGTGTTTTCAAATATTTTAAATCTCTTTTGTGAGGATAACGTAAAACATTTTCAGTGTCCTGCTCTCAAGTCTGTGATGTACAAAGATCCAGTGGCCTGTCCCCATCAGCTTTCCATCCACAGGCTCTTACTCTAGCTCCTAATCATCACGTGGTTTATTCAGGAGAAGCCCCTCCTGCACCACACGTACACCTCATCTTCTCTCAGAAGCCTCCTCGTACTCTCAGGAATTCTGACTTTGCTCATGGAGGAGAGTAGATGGCCTTCCTGTTTCTTCCTATTGCCCTCTGCAGCCAGGCTGTGCCCTCTGCAGGGGGTACTTTGGATCCTAGAAATGAGAAATTTGGAGTTATCTCCAAATCATAGGCTCTGTGTGAATCATAGATTCTGGCCAGAAACTTCTATCATGTCATCTCATAACCATGTATCACAGGCTTGACTTCTGAACGAGCTGATTCTTCAACTTTCATTCTTCATATTCTCTTCCCAAGTCACTGACTCCCTTTTCCTTTTCATCATGTCAAATAGGGAGAAGCCTTTTGCAGCCTTGTTTCAGCTCCTTCCCCAACCTTTGTCCCTCATTGTTCTTAACTCATTAATAAGACTTTACTTCATTTTGACTTCTGTTGAATAGCTACTCAAATTAAGTCCTCATGTTATCCATGAGAGCTTGTTTTTTTAATAAGTTGTTAAGCGTCTTAAGCTTCTCTGAATAGTGAATCTTCAGCTGGCATTTCTATTTCCACATACTTTTAAGAAAATGGTAATTGCTTCAAACTAGTCTTCCACAGAAATCTTGATTTGACCTGATAATTTTGTCTGACTGATTTTGGCTCCCCGCCCCGTGTTCATGTAACAGCTGATGAGGATACCACTTTAATCTTTGGAAAGTCCTTGGTTACATTCAAATAGCATGCATGCACCTAAACTGTATTTTTCTCTGGAAACTTTGCTAGGTTTTTTCCCTCTTGTTCCTCGTAGACTTTATTAGACAGTTGTTGTTTCAGTCACTAAGTTGTGTCTAACTCTTTTGCGACCCCATGATCTGCAGCCCGCCAGGCTCCATTGTCCATGGGATTTCCCAGGAAGAATAGTGGAATGGGCTGCCATTTCCTCCTCTAGGGGATCTTCCTGACCCAGGGATCAAACCCTCATCTCCTGCATTGGCAGGAGGATTCTTGATCACTGAGCCACCTGGGAAGCCGTTAAGTGGGACAGTAAGTGGGATTAAAAACAAGAAAGCTCGTATCCCCTTGGTGCTCTCAGGGATCCACCTGGAGCCATCCATGTAATTTTTCCAAGTTTGGGACTATGCTGTCTACTGTAACACCTTTCAGGGTGAAGTTGTCTTCAGGAAAGATACTTTTTGGTTTCAGCAACCCTTCTAAGCCTATTTGACCTTTGGTTATCATCTTTATTAATCTAGCAATAGATTAGTTTATCTAAGTGACATTTGTCTGACTCAGATAAGTTTATGCAAATATTCTCACCAAAAAGGAAAAATAACTTTGTTTTCCCAGTAGGGTAAAGTTATGGAATCAACCATATCAAGGCTGTCAGAATCCTCTAAGTGATGTTACTTAAGCCAAGTCTTACAGAAAATTATCTAGCTTGTCTATAAAGAACTTAAAGAAAGATACTACATTTTCCTGACATAACCTTTATTGGCATAGCTGACCATCCTCTGAATATCTGTCACTGAGTAATTTTTTTCCACACCAGATAATGCCATCTCCTTTGTTTTAAACATTACTCTTTAATGTCGTGGTTTCTTGGAATTGGTAAGCAAAGCTGTGATTTGCACCCACATCCAGCTGATGGAGATCACACATTCTTCTGGTATACCATGATGCTTTCCTTCAGGAGGAAGTGGTTGTGTCAAAATTGATGAATTAAGTTTGTGGTACTGTTAACATTATTCAGCTGGACACATGAAGCCGGCAGCTAAAAATTTAGTTCTTTGCAGAGAAAGACAAATACCATATGATAGCACTTATATATGGAATCTAAAAAAAAAGGATGCGCACGAACTTATTTACAAAACAAATAAACTCACAGACATAGAAAACAAACTTGATTACCAAAGGGGATATGGAGAGGGTCAAATTAGGAGTTTGGGATTAAAATATACACACTACCATATATAAAATATAACTAGGACCTACTGTATATCACAGGGTACTCAATATCTTATAATAACTATAATGGAAGAGAGTGTAAATATGTGTATATATGTATGTATAAGTGAATCACTTTACTGTACACCTGAAACAAATACAACACTGTAAACTGACTGTGTTTCAGTGAAAATTTTTAAAAAATTGAGGTCTTTGTTTCAGGAAGGAATTTGAGGTTAGAGAGAGTATAGTCATCTACAGTGATATGAGGAAATATATATCTCTTTACAGGGTAGATTTGCTTTATCTTCTTGGGATTGTACACATTAATTATGTGCTGTAAATGTAGCCCATGTCTTGGTTCTAATGAGTACTCATACAAAAAACCATTCATTTTATTTTTAATATGGAAAACATTTTAACAACCCTCAGGAGCAGTACAACAGTCCTAATTGTTCTCAAAATTGATGGATTTCTGTGAGTCTGAAAAATACGGTGCAGACAAGATAACTTGTTACAGGCTGGGCCATTTTTCTAAGCACAACTCTAAAGTTATATAAATTATAGATTATAATTCAGGATGATTTTTAGCAGTCTGAGTGCTTTTTACTTCTTTACTGGGTCAAATTCAAGACTTAAAATATGCAGTTTTACATAGATGCCTCTAAAGAAATTTCTCATGTATGTAGGATAACAATGAGCTCTAGTTCCACAAACTGTCAGTTTTTTCGCTCTTAGGGATTATATTCAAGATGGAATATGTTTCTTCAAGGAGACAGATTTTAAGAGGGAAAAATATTCTATAAATGATCGTGAAAATATTAGTACAATGTCTTGAGGCTGTAGTTTTGTCTGTAAATTATCAGTTATATCAGATTTTATAAGCACCAATCATTAGTCATCATCATTGTTACAGTTAAGTGAGTTATTAGACTCATTTCACATTATTCATTAATAAGTTAAAAAGCGGAATTGAAATTGGGAGTGAACTGCATGTCCAGACAGTGAAAGTGTCTTTGTTCTTCAAGCTTTGCCTTCTGAAATATGTGGCTATTTGATATAAACACTGTCCCATTGAATTTCTGAACCTTTGTTATTTTTCTCCATTCTGGATAAGTGTTCCTCTGTCCTGACTGCATTTGTGGTTGGGTTTACATTTCATGAATTTTTGAGTTCGTGGCATGCGTCCTCTACCCGCAAACCACGTTCCTGCCCTTAGAGCATGTCGTGCCCTGCGTCTGCACCACGCCCTCCCTCCCCGGCGCCCCGTCCTGCTTGCTCTGGTGGGGGTATTGCACATGACTAAGTTGCATGTTGTCACGGCCTCAGTGCAATTTAGTGTGTGTGATATTTTCACAGGAGTGCATGCACACGGGTATGGCTCTTGCTTGTGGGATTACGGCTTTTCAGGGCCGGCGGGTGGGGGGGCCCTAGAGATCAGTTTGATGGGAGAATGCGTGTACTGTGAGATTTTCATTTGGAAAGTAAACATGCTTCCCACCTCTAGTTTTGCAGAATTGAAAATACCAGGGTTAATAGAAATCAATGTCAATCATTTAGTAAATCAGTATTTCCAGTTTTTACTGGAAATATTAAATATTCATTGGAAATTGTTGTAGATTTAAGATTATGAATATTGTTTAAATTGAAATGTATAAGGAAGAGTTTAAAGCTGTCAGAAAATATATTTTCACTTATTTGAAGAGATTTCCTAATGCTGTAATAGAGAGGCAGAATTTCATGCATATTCGGGGAAATTAAATTAATTTGTTTAAAGTAATTTATTAGTAATTTAAGCTAGAGTTCTTAAATAATAACCAAGTCAGTAAATATAATGCCTTTTTCACTTGCTTGATTAAAGATCAACCTAATAAGCCTAAACTTTGCTTCAGGTTTCTAAGGTAAATAAATGACTTTTAAAAACTTCATATTTAGTTTCTCTTTGTGGTGCTTTAAAAATTACTAAATTCATTTTATTAGTCTTATAATAGAACTAGTGTTGAGATACAAATGTTTGCTATTTGTCCGTGTAACTCAAACAACCTCTTGTTGATTTTTTTAGTTAGTGCTAGAGGAGTAAGTATCCATGATTGGTAGGGATTGTCAAAGACACAAAACCGTGTATTAACTATATTAAAATATTGAATTACTCTTTCCCACCACCACGGACTCCACATGGTTTCATGTGATGCCTCTGCCATAGGCTTGTGTGTGAGACTCACTGTTACTTCCAGTGGGACGGAAGGTGTCCGTGGGAGCAGCCCATCCTGAGCCACTTAGCAGCACACTACGTCTGTGTGCACAGCATGCTTTCCCCTTCTGGAAATCCAGCGTCAACGAAGTTTCTGTCCGATTTACTGTGAAACTGGATCTCTGGAGTGGCTGGTAAATCAGGAAGGGGAGGGAGTTGTAATGAAGGGAGCTGGCGGATCCTTTTCCCAATTGGGTTTGTTGTTGTTTAGTTCCTAAGTTGTGTCCTACTCTTTTGTAGCCCCATGGGATTTCCTAGGCAAGAATACTGGAGGGGGTAGCAATGCCCTTCTCGAGGGGATCTTCCTGATGCTGGGTTTGATTGCAGATCTCCTGCATTGCAGGCAGATTCTTTACATTGCAGGTGGATTCTTTACCATCTGAGCCACCAGGGAAGCCCTCTGGGAATACCATACTATAGTGATTTTCTTCCTACTAGGGGAATGATTTCATTATCTCCTGGACTAGTGTATCTTTGTCCTTAGGTCCCTTATGAGAATACAGCTCATTGCCCCATTTTTTTCTAGGCTTATGCCTTGGGGTATCTTACCCTTTCCCATGATTGGGATTTTTCTGGCATATCTCAAATTTCTTATCCCAAGTTTGCTGTTAAGCCTTGTCTCTTGTTTCCAGCTGCCTCCAGGGTATTTCCATCATCCTTTTTTTGGCTAAACATGGCCCAACTAAACATATTCCCTTTTCTTGCATGTTCTTTCCTATTCTGGGTTTCTCCATGACTTTGATACACTGCCATTCTTTCTCCCTCACGTTGAAAACCCAAATCTCTCATGTTCCTTTTTTCTTCCATGTTTTCTATTCAGTTACTCTTCAGATCATTTATATTTCCTGTAGGCCATGTCCCTTCCTTTCAGTCTTTTTGATACCTCTTCCATCTGTGTCCTTATTGTAAGAGGTCATACAACACCTTTAAGATACTTTTGAGTGAAAGCCGCTGGTCAGTATGACAGGATTTTACAATTTGGGAGCCACTCTGTCACTAAGTCCGTGTCTTAGACCGGTATGAAATGACTGAATCACCAGGTTCCAGAGTTTGACTTTACTCTCAGAGTACCCCTCTTGGGATGCTTTAGAAAAGCTTTGTGTGTCCTTCTCTGTATACAGCGTCACCTTTGCTGCCACAGTCTCTGCTTTTTTCAGTTACAGACAGCTTTTCCTTCTCTCCTGAGTATATGAGCGTGCCTCCCGTGTACCCACAGATTCCTTGTTTTTGTGACTTTGTGATACCTTGGGATGATTTTAGGTTTGTTGCCTTTGTGTTCTCTCTGAGCAGTTCCTTATTTCTCCTCCTTAACACAGTCCTACCTTAAGTCTTCCAACTGAAAAGCAAAAGTGAAGTACCCGAGATTACATATTTTCATTCCTATTAATCATTGAATGTGTGTGCCTGTTTTTACACCTCTTGTATTGTAATCTCAGGTGTTACTTTGGAATTAATAAGATTTATCTTCTGTAAATTCTCTCCAAGTGACCTGCATTGTTTGATACCATTTTTAGACATTACTTTGTAAGTTGGGTTGCATGGTTTAAGAAATGTGGAAACACTTTGTTAACAAAAGAAGAAAGACTGATGAAGTACCAGTTATATTATCCCTCACTTGCTCTTCCCAAGGGGAGGGCTGGTCACAGCCTGGATGTCTCAGAATTTAATTACCTCCTCAGAAATAAGATAATCACACTTACTTTTCTTTCTCTTTATTTTGGTGGTGAGTAATCTGCTTCAGAAGTGAAAAGCTGATGAGTTATTTCAGTGAATAGGGTATCTTAAGGTTTTTCTGTTATCTTTTTATTAGTGAAATTTAAAGAACAGTTTAGTAAATCTATTGCAAGGTTTAAATAGAAGATTTGTATATTTTATTGAAATAAAATGCAAACAGCATTCTCAGGCCACTGGAAAAATGGAAGCTATTATCAGGTTTGGAATAAAATCTAGAAGCCTAGAAATAATTGATTTTTCTGAATCCCAGTGTGATACTGTGTTTGTTTTGATTCCACTTTCTCTTTGGACATTCTAGAGGGGTGTTTGATGCTTCCCTCAAAATGGCTGGCTTCTATGGATTGTATACCTGGCTGACTCATACTATATTTGGCATCAATATTGTGTTCATACCATCAGGTAACAACTGTACCATAACTTCTGCTGTGCTCTATTTAAGGAATATTAAACCATTTTCCATGTCTCGTCATCTTCGTCAAACTTGAAATGCTAAATTTTGATATCTAGTCTAGATTAGCAGCAGAAATGTGATTTGTAATGTTTGTTTATTGCTGTGTCCCCAGTAGCTAGAATAATACCCAGTACATAGTAAACACTGCATAAGCAACAAATATTTATTTGTTAATTGAACATACTATTCTGAAAAGGGTTGATTGTGAAGTAAGGTCCTTCAACTAGCAAGGTTATTTGTGGTGGGTTTTTTTTTTGTTGTTTTTCGATACACTTTATTAGAAAGAAGCAAGGTAAGGAATATATGTTCTCATCTGAGATTTATAAACTAATCTCTGAGTTGGCTTTGGTCTCAGTACAAATATTTGGCCAGTGCTCTACAGTTACATCATAGGCCTGTACAGCTGTCATTCGGTGTCCCTGAGGGGGTGGTTCTGAGACCCCCTGAAGATTCCAGAACCTGTGGGTGCTCAGGTACCTTGGCTCTCTGAACCTGCAGGTTCCACATCTGAGGATACTGAGGCCAGCTACATACGTGTTAACTAGCCATCGATTGAGAATAACAGCTGTGGGACACTAACATTTGTGACTTAAGAGTAGAAGTAAACACACACTTCAGAAGGATTTTCATGATCCAGTTTTAAGATCTTGGATTTCATTTAACAGCTGATTCAGTTAAATAGGGCATATCGTTGCCCTAAAATTTGAGTATGTATTTGTTTAACTTGTTCTGGTGGAAATTTTTAAACAGTAGGAGCTAGTGTTTAGATTCTGCTATTGGTATTGCTTTGATGATGATGTTAAAGTTGCTTCTTCTTCTTTTTAATCTTGTATTAGCCTTAGCAGCAATCCTTGGAGCAGTGCCATTTCTGGGCACATACTGGGCAGCAGTACCTGCAGTTCTTGATCTGTGGCTTACCCAAGGCTTAGGATGCAAAGCCATCTTACTGTTGGTTTTTCATCTCTTGCCAACCTACTTTGTAGATACTGCCATCTATTCTGATATATCAGGGTAAGTATGGCACTGCTGCAGTTGGTGATGAATCATATCTAGGAATTTCTCTGGCCTTTTTTTATGAAGGTTTATTTTTTTCCTTTTCTTTTTGGGCCTGGGTGAAAGGACAGGCGATAATAATCACTTCAGTGAAGTAATCTTTTGTGATCCCACTGATACAATCAAAGTTTAATGTATATGATTAATACCATTCGCAAGGTATGTTATTTTGTTCGTAGTAAGTAGTATTTACAATATATGAGACCATGGGCTAAAGTAAAATTGCGAATAATCCTCTGGTTTAGTGACATTTAATGTAGGAAAAAGTACTCCTGTACATACTTCAAAATAAGAATATTTTAAGTACAGTAAGAAATTAGTAGTTATTTTCAGAACTTCTTTGCTTTTGGATAAACACATTTTTAGATTTTATGAGGATTTCCATGTAAAATGAAATCTCATAGGTTTGTATCTGAGAAACAGTGCTTTCTTTCTTACTTAAGGTACTATAGTGTGGTGCTATGATGAATACAGGTTAAATTTAAGGCAGAAGCCAAACTAGCAATATAATAAATATGTCATTTTTGTAGATCTTGATGTCTGTTTTAGCAATTTGCATTTACTAAATCAAGCTGATTTTCATTTAGCCACACATCAAGGTAAACATTGCTTATTAGAATCTAGAATGTGACCAAATAATTGAATTTTATTCAGCTACTCAGATATAGAATATGACCTACTTAAACTATCGTCATAGTTAATATATTAAGTTTTCTTTGAATAAAACTCATTATAATAAGGGTAGACAAGATCAAAGTTTATAGGAAGAGGACCCTTCAGTTAATTTGAAATTATGAAGAGACGAGTTATATGCTACCTTGTTTTCTTCCTAGTTAAAGTAGAAAGTAAATATATAGAACTACTAAGAAGCCCCAGAGTTTCAGAGCAAAAAGAAACAAGCACATCCATAAGTGAACTTTAGGGGGACTTTTGTGCCTAAAACATCAATATAAAAGGAGAACTTCACTGTGTTTAACTAACATTTAATAGTTGAAATTTAAATAATAACTAGTTACATGGTTTATAGTTAAGTATTTTCATTTCTTTAAACTTTGTTGTAAATTTTATATTAAGGTTTTAGCTAGAATTGATGTTACTATTGTAATTGTCTTGGGGTGCTATGAACTACACCATATAAAATGGCAAACTCAACTGATAGACGTGGCGTGTGTTGTGACTGCCCCACCGCCCAGCCGTTGCCCTGTCTTCTTCCTTTCCTCGGGTCTCCCTAGTCACTGAGACACAACAATATTGAAAAAAGACCGGTTACTAACCCTGCAGTGGTCTCTAAGTGTTCAAGTGAAAGGAAGAGTCAGATATTGCTCACCTTAAATCAGAAGCTAGAAATGATTAAATTTCGTGAACAAGACATATTGGGAGCTGAGGTAGGCCAAAAGCTAGGCCTCTTGAGCCAAACATTTAGCCGAGTTGTGAATGCAAAGGAAAAGTTCTTGAAGGAAGTGAGAAGTACTCTCCCAGTGAACACACAGATGCTAAGGAAACAAAACAGCCTTTTTGCTGATATGGAGAAGGTTTTGCTGATATGGAGAAGATGTTCTAGCTGGAAGATCAAACCAGCCACAACATTCCCTTAAACCAGAGCCTGATCTGGAGCAAGGCCCTAATTCTTTAATCCTGTGAAGGCTGCGAGAGGTGAGGAAGCTGCAGAAGAAAAGTTTAAAGCTAGCAGAGGTTGTTGGTTCATACGCTTTAAGGAAAGAAGCCGTCTCTGGAACATAGAAGTGCAAGGTGAAGTGGCAAGTGTTGATGTAGAAGCTGCAGCAAGTTATACAGAAGACCTGGTGAAGAAAAATAATTCAGGTGACTACTACATTAAACAGATTTTCAGTGTAGACCAAATAGCTTTCTGTTGGGAAAAGATGCCATTTAGGACTTTCAGTGCTTGTCTTCAAAGCTTAAAAGGACAGGCTAATTCTATGGCTAGGAGCTAATGTAGCTGATAACTTGAAAATTGAAGCCAGTGCTCATTTCAGTTCAGTTCAGTTGCTCAGTCGTGTCCAACTCTTTGCAACCCCATGGACTGCAGCACACCAGGCTTCCCTGTCCATTTACTGTTCAGAAATCCTAGGGCCCTTAAGAATTGTGCTGAATCCACTCTGCGTGTGTTCTAGAAGTGAAACAACAAAAGCTGGATGATGGCAGCACTTCCATTTACAACATAGTTTACTGAATATTTGAAGCCCACTCTTGGGACCTACTGTTCAGAAAAAATGAGTTCCTTTTAAAATACTTTGGGACTTCCCTGGTGGTCCAGTTGCTAAGACTTTGTGCTCCCAGTGCAGGGGGCCCAGGTTCACTCCCTGATCAGGGAACTAGATCCCACATGCCGCAACTAAGAGTTTGCATGCAACAACTAAAGATCCTGCATGCTGCAACTAAGGTCCAGCACAACCAAATAAAGGAATAAGTATTTTTTAAAAATACTATGGGTCATCTGACAACACACCCAGTCACCCGCAAGCTCTGATGGAGATACTCAATGAGATCAATGTTGTTTTCATGGCTATAACACAACATGCTTTCTTGCAACCTGTGGTTCAAGGAGTAATTTCAACTTTGAAGCCTTATTATGTAAGAAATGCATTTCATAAGACTATACCTAGTATAGATACTGATCCTATGATGGATCTGGGTAAAGTCAGTTGAAAACCCTCTAGAACGGGTTCACCATTCCAGATGCCTTTAAGAACGCTTGTATTGCATTGGGAAGAGATCAAAATATCAACATTAACAGAAGTTTGGAAGAAGTCGATTCCAACCCTCATAGATAACTTTAAGAGGTTCAAGACTTCAGTGGGGAAAGTAACTGCAGATATGTTGCAGATAGTAAGAGAACTAGAAGTGGAGTCTGAAGATGTAATTGATTTACTGCAATCTCATGATAAGACTCTAATGGATGAGGAGTTGCTTATGGATAAGCAAAGAAGGTGGTTCCTTGCCACTTGGAATCTATTTCTGGTAAAGATGCTCTGAAGATTGTTGAAATGACAACAAAAGATTTAGAGTAGTACATCAACTTGGTTGATAAAGCAGAGGCAGGGTTTGAGAGAATTAACTCCTGTGTTGAAAAAAGTCCTGTGGTGACTAAAGCTCTCAAACAACATTGCTTTCTATGGAGAAATCACCAGTGAAAAGAAGAGTCAGTCAGTGCAGCAAAACGTTATTGTCTTGTTTTAAGAAATTGTCACAGACTCTGCACAGTCTTCCAGCGGCCAGTCATGTTGATCAGTCAGCAGCCATCACCATCGAGACAGGATGCTCCACTAGCAGAAAGATTACAATTTGATGAAGGCTCACATGACAATTAGTGTTTTTACGAATCAAGTATTTTTTTAATTAAGGTACCTTACACTTTTTTAGACATAATGCTATTGCACACTTAAAAAGACTACAGTTCAGTGTCAACATAATTTTTATATACTCTGGGGAAGCAGAAATTTCTTGTGACTCACTTTATTGCCATATTTGGCTTTACTGTTGTAGTCTGGAAGCCGAACCTGCAGTATCTCTGAGGTCTGCCTGTGTGTTATTTCATTCCAGTTATGTAAATGATACTGTGATAAGCTAGAGGACGTCCTATGAAATAAAAATCTTGGGCTTTCTAACAGATATTTTTCTCATGAGGCTTTTTATCACTCCCTGTGTTAAAATCTGTATTTTAGGAGGTTGCTAGAAGCCTAACTTAGGAATGACAGGAATGCCATTGTATTGTTATCATCTTTTATAAAAAAGCATAATTAGTTGAATAACATGCTTAATTTTGCCCACTTAATTATTCTAGACAAAGGTAAACCTAACAGGTAGCTTGTATAAACCAGCCCCAAGCTAACATTAACCCACCTCGGACAGCCATGTAACGGTACCTGTTAACACTGCTGACTTTACTTCTCAGTTGCCGGACCTACGAAAAGGCAAATGTCACACATGTAGGCAGGAAAAGTTTTGCATCTTGATACTTTTACAATTAATATTCAGATATCCACATTGAAGTGATCTAAAGAAAGCTGATAACGCAATTCAGAAGTCAGGTGTATTAGGGAATGAACAGTGTGTCAGAGAATGTATTTCCGACTTACTCCAGGGTTTACATTTTGTTAAAAGTCGCGCGTAATCTGTGTGCTCTTCATTCCAGAGGTGGCCATCCTTACTTGACGGGCTTGGCGGTGGCTGGTGGAGCGTACTATCTGGGCCTGGAAGGAGCAATCATTGGGCCCATACTTCTCTGCATACTCGTGGTCGCTTCCAATATTTACAGTGCCATGCTAGTGAGTCCCACGAACTCAGTGCCCACACCCAACCAGACCCCATGGCCTGCTCAGGCTCAGCGGTGAGTTCCAGCTGAATGATCATAAACTGTGTATGAAATTGAGCTCACCAGTCTCTGTGTTTTCACCTGAGTGCAGTCTGTTAAGATACGGAATATCCTTTTACCTGCTATAGAGCTGCCACTTTGCGGATTCCCTTAGCTCTCCCTTGTGTTGGAATCGTATTTCCCAATTTTGTTTTCTTTCTTGATTTCTTCCTGCTTTTTGTTGGAGCACATCCTCCTGTAGATTTTTGGGAAAGAATGCACGGGAGATAAATTTAGGGGATGATACGTGTCTGTAAAGGCTTCTTCTAAAGTCATTCTTACTCAGTAGCTTGCCTGGGTAGAGAATTCTGTTTAAAAATTTTTCCCTGTGTAACTTTATTTCTTTTTTGTTTTCTAACTTTTGTGGTTGTCGAAATTCTGAGGCCAGTCTGATTCCTGATTCTTTGTAATTCAAATGTTTGAAAACCTATAGGGTCTTCTTTTTTTGTTGTTGTTTTTTGATCTATTTTTGTTGTTGTGTTTGAATTGGCACTTTTATCAAGTGCCTCTGTGACCTTGAAAACTGGAAATTTATGTTCTGCCATTCTGAAATTTTTCTTCAATTATTTTATTAATGATTTCCTTCTCTCCCTTTCAAAAACGTATTTTTATTTTGATGTTGGCCCTCCTACACTGGTCTTGTCATTTTTAAATCTTTTCTCTGATATTCTTCTGGTTCTGTCTTTATGGCTTCCATTTTCTGGATTATTTCTCCAATTTTATCTTCTATCATCTTTGTAGAGGTTTCCATTTGAACTATCATATTTTTGGGCAGTCTGGTTTGTTGAGATATTATTTGTGTAAATAAAATTTGCCTTTTTTAGCGTATAGGTCTGTGTTAGTTTTCTATGATATGTAGCAAATTTTCACTTAGTGGCATAAAGCAACACATTTGTAAGAGTCATTTATAAGAAAGTCAGAGTACAGGTACAGTTCAGCTGCGTCTTCTGCGTAGGATCTTCCAAGGCTACAGTCAAGGCATGAACTCAGGCAGGGGTTTCATCTGCAGATTGGGATCCTCTTCCAGGCTTGCTTGTTATTGACAAAATTCCTTTGTTTGCAGTTGTAGCCCCAAGTTGAGGTTCCTAGAGGCTTCCTCTTTCCATAGGCATTTTATAACACAATGCTTGCTTTCGCCAGGCCTTCAGGAGTATTTTTCTGACTTCTGTAGCTGATGGTTAAGACTCTTTTGCAGAGGGCTCACCTGATTAGACCTGGCCCACAGAACATATTGTCATTTTGATTAAAGTCAGTTGCTTGGGGACCTTAATTACATCTATAATATCCCCTAACCTTCACCATATTAACACAATATAATCACAATATTAGGGGCCTCCCTGGTGGTTCAGTGAAAAAGAACGTGCCCACCAATGCAGGGTATGCAGTTTTCATCCCTGGGTCGGGAAGATCCCCTGGAGAAGGAAATGACAACCCACTCCAGTATTCCCCTGGGAAATCCCATAGACAGAAGGAGCCTGCCAGGCTACCACTCATGGGGCCACAAAAGAGTTGGACACAACTTAGAGACTTAAACAACAGCAACAACAATAATCACAGTATCAGGTATCCAGTACGTTTGACTGTCAGCTGATGTGAAGAGTGAACCACTCAGGATTTGCAGGGTGGTTATTACGTGTGTCACCATGATATAATCTGCCCAGGACCATTGTCTCTGCAGCCATTGATGTCAGTGCTTTTTGGCTTCCCTGTGGGGCTGCTAAATTCCTCAGTGAAAGATCTTTTAATCTCCTGCTCAGAGGTCGGTGGCTTGGCTGCCAGCCTTCTGGGAGCCAAGACAGGGAAAGGAATCGGACAGCATTCGAGATGTAAATCCTCACTCAGTCTGCCACGGTCAGTATGCACCCCTACCCTTATCCCTGCCTGTTGTCCCCCAGTCCAGAGACTTTTTTGTTTTACCTTCTCTAAGGGAGGAAAAGACTCAAATTTCTGCCAGTAACAGGAGTATTTGCCTGGCTGGGTGGGGGTGTGGGTGACAATATTGGACCCATGAGGTTTTACTGCATTTTAGGCACACTTCAAAGCAGCCCTTCTGTGTCTAGTCCCACCTTCAACCTCATTGCCAAAGTTACTTGATATCACCAATTCCTGAGCCTTATTGAATAACTCCTGGCTTAGGATTCAGTTTTTTAGGTCATGCTGGTCATAGCAGTTCTTCATCTGCTTTCCACTTTCTGAAAGTTTGTTTCTTTTAACCTCTTATGTTCTCTTTTTTAAGGGAGGTTTATGCCGTCTAATGGTTTGAAAATATATATATATATATAAATATTGCTTTACTTATTTGGCTTGCATCAAGCCTTAGTTGTAGCACAGGGGCTCTAGTTGTGGCAGGGGGGCTTAGACATGCGGGCTAAGTTGCTCCAAAGCATGTGGATGTTAGTTGCTGACCAGGGAGCGAACCCCCGTCCCTCTGTTTTGCAGGGTGGATGATGAATTCTTGACCACAGGACCACCAGGGAACTCCCTCTAATGGGGTTTTGAAAAGGCCTGAGGGAATCATGTCTCTCACACAGCACTTCCTGGTGGAAAGTCTAAATGGCCTCTTAAATAGTAACAACCAGCCGCCACTGACATTTATTGGGACTCAGTGTGCCAAGTTCTGTGATAAAACTTTACCTGCATTATTTTATTTTACTTAATCTGTCCAGTGTTTCCGTGTGAGGTTAGAAACAGTTGTTTTCTGTATCTTATAGATGAAGTCAAGGCTTAGAGAGGTTATCCTGCCTGTAGTCACATAGAAATAAGCAGGTGAGGTAGTGTGTTTTCAACTAGAGATCTTTCTTTTCCTTAACCATCCCGCCACCCCTGCTCAGGAAGACATTCTCCTCTGCTTCCTTCCTCAGTGATGGTACCCCTCACTTACATGTGCCTGTGTGGTCATCCTTACAGCCTCCTGTCTTCCCAAGTCACCATCTTTACCCAGTCCTACCTGTTTCGTCTCAAATCCACCCTTTCCTCTTTTTCTCCAGTGCCACCCACTCTGGGCCCAGCCACAGGGTTTCTCACCTGGACTATTGTGGCATCTCAGTCTCCCGGCCAGCCTCTCAGCATCCACTCTTGCTGTCTTCCAGTCTCTTGACACTGAGCAGATGCGTCCTTTTTAAAGGGGAGACATAGCTGGTCGTAACGCTCTTCTACCAGAACTGGCCTCCCACGGTTCTTACCAGGAAGATCAAAATCCTTCCAAGGCCCTGCGTGGTCTGCCTGTGCCTGGCTCATGCGTCTGTAACATCTTCCCCTTGTCAGAGCTGCAGCCACGCTGGCTTTCTGCCAGGGCCTCAGATACACCTGCTCCATTCAAACCCTAGGCCTTCAGACACGCTGCTTTCTGTGTCTGGACAGACTCTCCCCATCCCCTGTCTTTCTTTGCCTAATTAGCTCCTAATCATTCTGTAGATTGCAACTCAAATGTCAGTCCATCAGAGCTTTCCCTCCTCTCAAGATTAGGTTATGTCCTGCGTTTAATGCTCTTAAGGATAGCACCTCCTACCTTTCATTTTTTTACAGCTTTCATTTATACACTTTTGTCTTTTCCCTTTTTACTGTGGTTGCTGCTACCCCCGGGCCGTGCCCGTTTTAGTTACTGGGGTATTCACCGTACCCGTCAACCTTCGACAGTGCCCTCTTCCTAGATCAAGGAATCATTGGGCTGTGAGGGAATAGTGTCTACAGGGTCATGAACTATGGAAGGGTTCAGCTTGTCTTAGAACTCTCATGCTGTAACATGACAATGTCTGCGTTCCATTAGCCCTTCTAATTGTAGACACAGGCACTGATGGCCGAGAAGATCCATCTGCATGCCTGTTTTCTGTGTATTGTTTCTAGGTCCTGTGTAGTGCTTCTCACTGTTGACAATGGGGAATACAGTGTTTCATGGCAGTAAATGTTGTCGACACAGCACAGCTTTGGGCTCCCAACTGTTTTGGCCTCAATTCAATAATCAGAACCTATGGCTTCCCCTGTTCTCTATTAACACTGGGACTGTCTGGCAAGTGTGGGGAAGGACATAACACCCCTGTAATCACACATTTTCAAGTCTCAATACTTTTTTGATTTTTGGACAGAATAATCAGACTTGATTTAATGTACTTATTTCATTCCTACCAAAACCTGAGCAGCAATCTTTCAACACTAAAGCTCAGAAAAACCTGTAAGAAGGAAGTCAGGGCATAGCCCAGGAACTCCTCTGGGGATGCTGTTTGCTGTATTTAAGTTTTCCTTTGCCCTCTGCCACACCTTGATGTGACCAGAGGTGACAGCTAGAAGGTGGTCCTTTAAGGAACTCAGCTTTACCTTTTGGGGGATAGAGTTATTAGTCAACTCATTGCTGTTTTTAGAAGCATTATCTTAACCTGACTGTGATTATCTTCCATAATTTAATACCCAAAGTTGAATCAAAGGTCATTATCTTTTTATGAAAGAAATTACAAATGATTCCCAAATTAAGAAGGTTTAACTTACGATTTTTCAACTTAGTGATGGTGTGAAAGCAATACACGTTCAATGGAAATGGTACTCAGATTTCTAATGTTGATCTTTTCCTGGGCTAGTGATATGTAGTACAGCTCTCTCTTGGTGCTGGGCAGCGGTGGCTGCAGCTCTCACTCAGCCACATGATCACAAGGGGATACAACTGATATGCCTACGACCACGCGGCACCCAGACAGCTGTTCTGTTGTTTACTTTCAGTACAGTGTTTGGTAAATTACTTGAGATATTCAACACTTTCTGAAACAGGCTTTGTGTTAAATGATTTTGCCCAATTGATGGGTTTCCCTGGTGGTTCAGTGGTAAAGAATCCACCTGCCAATGCAGGAGATGCGGGTTTGATCCCTGAGTGGAGAAGATTCCCTGGAAGAGGAAATGGCAACCCTTTCCAGTATTCTTGACTGGTTAATCCCATTGACAGAGGAGCCTGGTGGGCTACAGTTCATGGAGTTGCAAAAGAGTCAGACATGGCTTAGTGACTAAGCAGCAACAGCAGGCCAATTTAAGTGTTATAAGCATGTTTAAGGTAGGTTAGGCTAAGCTGTGATGTTTTGCAGGTTAAGGGTATGAAATACTTTTTTGACTTACAATATTTTTCATGTACAGTGGGTTTCTTGGGACGTATGTATGTGTGTGAGTCGCTCAGTCATGTCTAACTCTTTGCGACCCCATGGACTGCAACCTGCCAGGCTCCTCTGTCCATGGAATTCTCCAGGTAAGAATACTGGTCGACACCGAAATCAGATTGATTATATTCTTTGCAGCCAAAGATGGAGAAGCTCTGTACAGTCAACAAAAACAAGACCAGGAGCTGACTGTGGCTCAGATCATGAACTCCTTATTACCAAATTCAGACTTAAATTGAAGAAAGTAGGGAAAACCACTAGACCATTCAGGTATGACCTAAATCAAATCCCTTATGATTATACAGTGGAAGTGAGAAATAGATTTAAGGGCCTAGATCTGATAGAGTGCCTGATGAACTATGGAATGAGGTTCGTGACATTGTACAGGAGACAGGGATCAAGACCATCCCCATGGAAAAGAAATGCAAAAAAGCAAAATGGCTGTCTGGGGAGGCCTTACAAATAGCTGTGAAAAGAAGAGAAGCGAAAAGCAAAGGAGAAAAGGAAAGATATAAGCATCTGAATGCAGAGTTCCAAAGAATAGCAAGGAGAGATAAGAAAGCCTTCCTCAGCAATCAATGCAAAGAAATAGAGGAAAACAACAGAGTGGGAAAGACTAGAGATCTCTTCAAGAAAATCAGAGATACCAAGGGAACATTTCATGCAAAGATGGGCTCGATAAAGGACAGAAATGGTATGGACCTAACAGAAGCAGATGATATTAAGAAAAGGTGGCAAGAATACACAGAAGAACTGTACAAAAAAGATCTTCACGACCCAGATAATCACGATAGTGTGATCACTCACCTAGAGCCAGACATCCTGGAATGTGAAGTCAAGTGGGCCTTAGAAAGCATCAGTAGGAACAGAGCTAGTGGAGGTGATGGAATTCCAGTTGAGCTATTCCAAATCCTGAAAGATGATGCTGTGAAAGTGCTGCACTCA
The DNA here is from genome assembly GCF_019923935.1 of Bubalus bubalis. Classification (NCBI taxonomy): domain Eukaryota; kingdom Metazoa; phylum Chordata; class Mammalia; order Artiodactyla; family Bovidae; genus Bubalus; species Bubalus bubalis. Next base: position 160,422,286 of record NC_059159.1, on the reverse strand, counting down.
ATATGCCAGCAAATTTGGAAAACTCAGCAGTGGCCACAGGACTGGAAAAGGTCAGTTTTCATTCCAATCCCAAAGAAAGGCAATGCCAAAGAATGCTCAAACTACCGCACAATTGCACTCATCTCACATGCTAGTAAAGTAATGCTCAAAATTCTCCAAGCCAGGCTTCAGCAATACGTGAACTGTGAACTTCCTGATGTTCAAGCTGGTTTTAGAAAAGGCAGAGGAACCAGAGATCAAATTGCCAACATCAGCTGGATCATGGAAAAAGCAAGAGGGTTCCAGAAAAACATCTATTTCTGCTTTATTTACTACGCCAAAACCTTTGACTGTGTGGATCACAATAAACTGTGGAAAATTCTGAAAGAGATGGGAATACCAGACCACCTGACTTGCCTCTTGAGAAATCTGTATGCAGGTCAGGAAGCAACAGTTAGAACTGGACATGGAACAACAGACTGGTTCCAAATAGGAAAAGGAGTACGTCAAGGCTGTATATTGTCACCCTGTTTATTTAACTTATATGCAGAGTACATCATGAGAAACGCTGGACTGGAAGAAACACAAGCTGGAATCAAGATTGCTGGGAGAAATATCAATAACCTCAGATATGCAGATGATACCACCCTTATGGCAGAAAGTGAAGAGGAAGTAAAAAGCCTCTTGATGAAAGTGAAAGAGGAAAGTGAAAAAGTTGGCATAAAGCTCAACATTCAGAAAACGAAGATCATGGCATCTGGTCCCATCACTTCATGGGAAATAGATGGGGAAACAGTGTCAGACTTTATTTTTCTGGGCTCCAAAATCACTGCAGGTGGTGACTGCAGCCATGAAATTAAAAGACGCTTACTCCTTGGAAGGAAAGTTATGACCAACCTAGATAGCATATTGAAGAGCAGAGACATTACTTTCCCAACAAAGGTCCATCTAGTCAAGGCTGTGGTTTCTCCAGTGGTCATGTATGGATGTGAGAGTTGGACTGTGAAGAAGGCTGAGCGCCGAAGAATTGATGCTTTTGAAGTGTGGTGTTGGAGAAGACTCTTGAGAGTCCCCTGGACTGCAAGAAGATCCAACCAGTCCATTCTGAAGGAGATCGGCCCTGGGATTTCTTTGGAAGGGATGATGCTAAAGCTGAAACTCCAGTACTTTGGCCACCTCATGCAAAGAGTTGACTCATTGGAAAAGACTCTGATGCTGGGAGGGATTGGGGGCAGGAGGAGAAGGGGAGGACAGAGGATGAGATGGCTGGATGGCATCACTGACTTGATGGACATGAGTCTGAGTGAACTCCGGGAGTTGGTGATGGACAGGGAGGCCTGGCGTGCTGCGATTCATGGGGTCACAAAGTGTCGGACACGACTGAGCGACTGAACTGAAGAATACTAGAGTGGGTTGCCATTATCTTCTCCAGGGGATCTTCCTGACCCAGGGATCAAACCCTGGTCTCCTGCGTTGCAGGCAGATTCTTTACCATCTGAACCACAAGGGAAGCTGTCTTAAGGATATTATTAAGTATGAAGCCAGGTATAATGCCATCATAAGACAAGGAAGATCAGTGTTTGGCAATTAAGCTAAGGTTTAACACCTCCTACTTTTTAATAGAGCAAGACGTTATTTTTGTCTTTGTAAAATAATATATGAAAATGGTCTCGTAAAAAACCATGACTCCTCCAGACCTTTACCTAAATCTTGAGGACGTCATTTGGAGTATGCTCCCTATCATTCCAGTTTAGGATAAATGCTCAATGAAAATTTGATGAGTTAATAGATTAGTGAAACCAGGAGCAGATCAGATTAAAAGATCTTTTCAGTATAAGGCTGATAAAAGAGTATGGGCCATAGTAAACTCCAACCTTAGAACTTTATTCCAAATTTTTGAAAGAGGCAGAATGTACGTAAGTGATGACATGTGATCTGTCACAAGGTGTGCTGGTGGGGGTTTAGGAAATACATACTCAGCTATCCTGAGCCTGCTAAAGTAAGTTACGTTAGTCAGTGCGTGCTTTTCATTTGTAAACATCCACAATTTACTCTTTCTCTGGGAAGCTGGGAGTCAACAACTCTTGAGTTGTTAAATCAGAAAAGACTTAAGCATTCTCATAAATGGATTAAAAAAAAAAATCTCCTTGAAAACTTCAGGGGAAGCAGATCCCAAAATATTTTCAAGGAGCCGAGAAGATTGCAAGTGAGAAATCACATCACACAATCCCCATTGCAATGAAAGGAACTGTAAAATGTTCACAGCAATTCTCTATCCCCCTAGTCACATGAGGCCCCATTCCACCCTTTTTATTCTTGAGAAATTCTACCACTGTGGTTCAAAGGAACGTACCAATTCTTATGGTTTGGGAAAGAATACTATATTTAGATGGTTTAGGTAGGACATTTACTATTTTAAGAAATAATACTGTCAAAGAAATACCCTGGCAGTCCAGTCATTAGGACTCTGTGCTTTCACTGCTGAGTGCCCAAGTTCACCCCCTAGTTGGGGAACTAAGATCCCACAAGCTGTGCAGTGCAGCTGAAAAAAAAAACACTGCCGATGCAATTTTTATTCCTTTGTTTCTTCCTAATCGGGAGGGTTACAGTTTTATGAGCCCTGTGGATTAGTTAGTGCTGTGCCTTTTGATGAGACCAGGAAGAAATTATATCTCTATCTCTGGGTTATGGAGTTTGTTTTCCAGGAGGTAATTGAGGTTCGGTTCAGTTCAATGTTACTTCTATAGGGTTTTACACACACATTACACACGAGGTAATTGAAATTCAGTTTAGATCAGTGTTACTTCTATAGGGTTTTACACACACACACACACACACACACACACGAGATAATTGAGGTTCAGTTCAGATCAGTGTTACTTCTATAGGGTTTTAGACACACAAACACACACACACACACACACACACACACACACACACACCATCACCACCCCAAACATCTAGAGAAAACATACTGTTGGGATGGAAAATACTTAATAGCTATTTTCCTAGCTTGCTTCATTGTGTTTTCTTTCTTCTGAGTCCTTCTGGAGGCTTTCTTGGCCTGGAGGCAGAACTGAATAGCAGGTATGAATTTCAGGGTTACAGCTAAGCTTACTTGTCAACAGAAAGCAGTCACCAGGCCAACCACAGTTTTGATCTTATTTCATGCATGTTTGCCCTGAGGCAGCCGTTTTCATTCATAATTTAGGGGAATTGAAGAGTTAGGGATTGAAGCTTGAAAGTATCTTAGAAATTTGAAAAGATATGAAAGAATGAATTTAAAAACTCTTTGGTGTTGGAAAATGCTTTGTAATACTGATCAGTTTTTGGTTATTGGTTTTAAAGATATTCCAGGGCTTCCCAGAATTGAGTGCTACCTGAATTTCATATAGTCTGGGACAACTTGTAGCCAGCTTTACCTGTACACAAATGTAGGTGAGACTGTGAAAAAGAGATATATAAATAAATGGGTAGGTAGCTATCTAGAGCAATGGTTGTGGGGGAGGAGGGTGAGGCTCCCCTCAGGGGACATTTGGCAACGTATAGAGACATCTTCATCATCACAGCTGTAGACAGGAGGAGCGGGGATGCTGCTAAACCTCTCACAGTGCACAGAGTGGTCCGCAGTGCAGCTATTGAGAAACCTTGATTAGATAGATACAGAGATAGATGGATATTAATACATATAAAGGGGCTTCCCTGGTGACTCAGCGGTAAAGAACCTGCCTGCCAATGCAGGAGACGCGGGTTCCATCTGTGGGTTGGAAAGATCCCCTGGAGAAGGAAATGGCAACCCACTCCAGTGTTCTTGTCTGGGAAATCCCACGGACAGAGAAGCCTGGCAAGTTATAGTTCATGGGGTCGCAAAAGAGTTGGAAATGACCTAACGACTAAAAGACAACAACAATACATAAAACGTGTGTGTATAAATCTTAGTTTGGGGGAATTTTTCTCAGTATAAAAATTCATTCTAGTTCCTTGACCTGTTAGCATATATTCAACATGGTGAGTTCAGTCATGTCATATATAATCCCTTTCAGAGACACAGGAACCATAGCCAGGAAGCTTACCCCTTCCTCAAAGCTGTTCCTTTGGATGTAGAGCTGTGCTAGTTAGAGATGTGCTTGAGATATCAGAGGCTTCCCACACCATCCAGTGAAAGAGCCTTTAGATAACTGAGCAAATGTAATCTCTTTTTTTCTATATCATTTGACCTGTGCCCCACTTGACATTTGAGTACTTCCTATGTGATGCTAAATGGTTAACCTTTATTTTACCTCTGCCTGCCTGTCTAACCCTCCTAATTGGTGATATGATTGTAAAGGAGCAAAGCAATCTCTGTCTAAAAGGATGGTAATAAACTTGTGCTTCATATCTGTATCATTTAAGATGGATTTGCCTGTATTATAACCAAAAAAAACCAACTCAAAAAACCCCACCATCAGTAGAACTTTAACAGCTAGAAGTTTATTTCTCTCTTGGCTGTAAGAAGTACAAGGTAGGCAGACCAGGGCTTGGTGTGTCTGTTCCACAAACATCCATGCCAAGCTTGACCCCCCACCTTGATGTTCTGTCGCCTTGGTGTGGGGTCTTTTCATCTAAGATGAATGCTTGTTCATTGATGAACTCCGACCTGGCCATTTGGCTGCCAACAAAGATGCAGACCTGGCTGGATAAATTATGTAGCAAAGGCCAGCTAGCTACTACAGTCCTAAGTTAGGCCCCAATACAGCAGACCCCCTCCATCCAACCCAGTTATTACCTGCCAGTTAGCCACATTCACTTGGCTTGTTTGATGTAGGTCAGAAACAGTATAAGTTCATAGTCATTTGATGAAAAGCCCTATCCCATTTCTCCTGCCCTGAACCACAACACTCAGAGCTGGGACATTGTTGGATCAGTTCTCCTCTTTTGCAATAAAATTATCCAGTTAGCATTTAATCTTTAGTCTCTTACTGTTTTTCTCTTTAACATCATTGTGTCTACTTTCCAGTCAGCACGAAGGGGGAAAGGTCAGAAAAGATCACCTTTCTCTTTTAAGGACATTGCCCAGAAGTCACTCAACAGTTCTATTTACATCTCATTGGCCAGATGTTAGTCACATGGTCATTAGTTTCAAGAGGGTCTAGGGAAACAGTCTTTTGGATAGACCTTCCAAAAAAACACTAGAGTTCTTGTTGCTGCAGGTTGAGAAACAACTATCAGACTTGGAAACAATACTCAGTGAAAATACTAAGAAAAAAAAAGCAGTGACTACATAATGGCACCAAGGCTCTCAACTTATAAGAATATTATATGACAGTGAATTACTGGTTAGATGCTATTTTTCTTTTCTAAGTATCTCTGTAGTTTTATTTTCCCTCTTTTCCTAAAAGCAAAACTAAACATCCTGTCTTTTTTTCTTAAAGGACTTTCCGTGACATTTCTGAAGACCTGAAACCTTCGGTAGACTGACTTGGTTTCCAACTGCTGTGATTTCTGTAAGGACATTCACCCTTGACTGTGAGTTCAGCTCGGCTATGGCCTCCTGTCTGTTCAGCCGCGCCTGGCAAACAGAGCCCAGGACGAGACGCAGGAGCCTCCTGGCCTTCCATACAGAATGCCTGGACAAGAGAGGACTGGCTGTGGGCTGCTTTGCATTTTGAAACACAGCTTTAGAGCTCAGAAATGTGGTTTACTCACTTAAGTGTTGCTAAGATGGCTTGAAAAGTTTCAGTTTATACACTGGTATTGTGGCTTGAAATTTTCCCACTTTGGTTATGTATATTATAATACGTATTTATAACTTTTTTTTTTAAGAGCCGTAAACTACCTGCTGTATATAGTGTGATTTTCTCCTGTTTTAAGAAATCTGTCCTTAAACTTTTCTACAACAGTCACTTTTCAATGAAGAGGGCTTTCACTTTTGAGAATGTAGTGGCTTGAGCAGGAAAAATGAGTCTTCTCCCTTCTTCCACAATGTATGGTCCTCTTATAAGAAAGATCAACTCTTCAGTGTAAGGGTGGGTGGCTTATTTGAAGTTCAGTTAGTTGTATGTTGCAACCATAGGAGAAGAAAGACTGAAGCCCTTCCTCCCCCTCTCCCTTCATCCCCTATTACTCTATTGCCAAATTTCTAAACCTTGGCTGACCACACTGAAATTAATTAAGTATTAAGCTGCTATTAATGGTAACAATATGATAGAATTCATGTTGTGATTTTTTTTTTCTTTCCAAATGTTTTAAGTAAAGAAAATCTCAGGGGCAGCAGTGTTCTGATTTGTGAAATGTCTCTGTTTTACTATTTATAATTTGGCCAATTAGTTACTTACGAGTGTAAAATTTTGTATCGGTGAGCACAGTGCCTTGCACACAGACTCTAGATGAATGCTTGTTGAATTAAATCATGACTTTTTAAATATCTCAGATATAACAATAACCAGCATACTGCTCTACCTTTTACAAAATCTTTTTGCACATATCATTTCACAGTCACTTCACATCAGCTTTCATACAGCTTCATATTATTTTGTGTTTCACACAGATGGGGAAGCTAAGGTTCAGAAAAGTGACCAACTCCAAGTCATAAAGTTTAGTAAAATTTGACCTCAGATCTTTCTTACTCCACAGTCTGCCAACCTTGCTATACTCCAGTGACTCTTTTAGTATCTTTTTTTAAAATATAAATTTATTTATTTTAATTGGAGGCTAACTACTTTACAATATTCTCGTTTAGTATCTTGACACAGTTTTTCCAGTGCTTTGAGGTAGAATCATGTCCTGTTCTATTGCATAGACTACAGTTAATGACAGAGCCAGGACTAGAACCCAGCTTTTACCTTTGTGCTCTTTCCCCTTTGTAAAACAACCTTCAGCCTCTTTCTCTGTCCCCAAGGGAGTATGCAGTATGGAGGAGAGAGGATTCTTAAGTAACAAAGATATCCTTTTTGGGAAAAACATTTAAAAGTAGAAATCCTTTTTTCTAAAACTTTATTTTCTCATTAAGAAGCATCAGTTCAGTTCAGTCGCTCAGTCGTGTCCGACTCTTTGCGACCCCATGAATCTCAGCACGCCAGGCCTCCCTGTCTATCACCAACTCCCAGAGTTCACTCAGACTCAAGTCCATCGAGTCAGTGATGCCATCCAGCCATCTCATCCTCTGTCGTCCCTTTCTCCTCCTGCCTCTAATCCCTCTCAGCATCAGTCTTTTCCACTGGATCAACTCTTCACATGAGGTGGCCAAAGTACTGGAGTTTCAGCTTTAGCATCATTCCTTCCAAAGAAATCCCAGGGCTGATCTCCTTCAGAATGGACTGGTTGGAGCTCCTTGCAGTCCAAGGGACTGTCAAGAGTCTTCTCCAACACCGCAGTTCAAAAGCATCAATTCTTCAGCGCTCAGCTTTCTTCACAGTCCAACTCTCACATCCATACATGACCACTGGAAAAACCATAGCCTTGACTAGATGGACCTTAATTGCATTAAATTTATTCTGATATTACTTAAGAAAAACTTGATCTAGAAAAGAGGCTACTGTGAGGTCTTTGTTTATACAATAAACTATATGCAGATCTCTTATATTTCCTATGAATCCTTCAACAGTTACAGTCTGATAGTCCACCAAGTGCTACATTTGGCATTAATTAACTCATTCTTTCCTTTAATCACTTGTTCAGTCATTCCTTCTGTAAAGCATTGATTGAGAGTTTCCCAAACTCTGGGTTCCATGCTGGGCACTATACAGGGTGCTGTAGGGGATAACTCATAAGAATGCCTTCTCTTACCTTAAATCTTAGCCACATTATGTGTATTGCTAAAATTTAAAATGTCTCATTAAAAGTTTTAAGAAAGAAATCAGGTTTGTTTTCGTTAATGATATAATAAGTTTACAGCTGTGATTAGCACATATTTATAAAAGGTAAATATTATGCACAATGAGTTAGTGTGCATATACAAATTATGTTCCTCCAAAGTGTTTTTAGCTCTATAAAGTGAAATGGTAAACATATAAACTTGAGGTTAATATATGGTTCTTCCTGGTCATAATTGTTAGTATGAATACTAGGTCTTTAGAGGGGGACTCTGAGCCCTAAGAGAAGAGTTTAGAGCTGTCAAAGTTGGTTCTGATGTAGTATCTCCCTGAAATATCAAGAGCAGAGGTGCCCCAGACTACTACCCAGTCGTATCAGGAAACTTGAGCTGCTCCAGTGCTCCAGCAAGACGATCTAAGCATTTGACCCAGAAAGAGAACGTTTCCCTAAAAACAGATAATTGATGAAGTATAAGTAGCTTCAGTAAAAACTAAGTACAGAAATCCTATCACAGTGTTCTGCATTTTATCGCTTTATTAAAGATAAGTTTGAAGGTCACACTCACTACTCAACTGTAAACTGAATGGAGGGGAGAAAAGCTCCCCACACAGTATGCGCCTCTCTTTTCCGAGAGAGAACGGGGCATAGGATTTTCAGCATAAACCCATGCCATGTAAGTCCAGCATCAGTTCCAAAATTTCTATCACACTCTCTGTTTCTGGAAGTGATCTCTGCCAGACTGCCTTAGATACCAGTTTTATTTATTTTTAAGTTTGCAGGAATTCTTAACACCCATTTCCATTAAAGGTGGTTAGCTGGCAGAGTTTTCCCTTGACTTTTGAGACTGATACAGATTGACTCTTGATACCCAAGAAGCGTTATTTAAACAAACTGAGTAGCTTTGGAAATAGCAGTTTATTCCACTTGGAGGGCTTGCAGATGAGGTCCTCTGGCTAACCTTGGTCTTCATAAGAACCCGCTGTGACCCCTCTGGACTTTCTAGTACCTCTGGTTCCACTTTAGTTGTATTCAGCGTTTCAGAATGTGTCACTACTGAGCCAGATTTACTCAGAAATTCAGGCCATGAGGGGTTAGCCTAGAGCAAAGTAATTTCAGATGAGCTCACCAGAGCTTTCAACCTCAAGGTTTATAGGAAACTGCGGTCTCCACTAAGGGTCTTCCAAGACCCTTATAAAAGTATTAGAGTAGGCATTTTGCAGTAGAAATAGCCCCTGGCAACATAGTTCCAAATGTTAGTTCCAGCCAAAGACAAGTATTTTTTTGTTTTTATGTATTTCTTGTCTTTGCACATTTTGCCATCAAAATATATTCATTTCATTAACTTACGCACACATGCATGCTAAGTTGCTTCAGTCATGTCTGACTCTTTGCGACCCCATGGACTGTAGCCTGCCAGCCTCCTCTGTCCATGGAATTCTCCAGGCAAGAATACTGCAGTGAGTTGCCATTTCCTCTTCCAGGGGATCTTCCTGACCCAGGGATGGAACCTGAGTATCCTGCGTCTCCTGTATTGTCAGGCAGATTCTTTACTGCTAGCGCCACCTGGGAAGCCCCAAGAGTTCAGTTCAGTTCAGTTCAGTCTCTCAGTTGTGTCTGACTCTTTGCGACGCCATGAATCACAGCACACCAGGCCTCCCTGTCCAGTGTTCAGTAATTATGTTTCAAAATCTCATTTTATTTGGAAATGACCTAGCTATTCAATAAACTTCCATCACTTAGTTACTCCAATCTGGAGAGACTATTTTAGATAGACATCCCTACTAAAGTATAATTATTCTTAATAGAGTTTGTCTGAAAGCTCGTCTCATTTATATTTTTCTTTTCTAAAGTTTCTTCACTTGAGTTACTTTCCTTGACGACAAATTTTGCTTACATTAACTTAAGATCTGCAAAAATAATACTCATGCTATATGAAACCACTAAACAGTTAATTTTTGTGGTAGTTTAAGAGAATTATAAACCAACATGTTCTGTCTGCCTTCTGGAGTCATAGAAATTCTGTGCTAGAATAGGCCTTGTATAATTATGTGATCCTGTCATTTAACAGAGAAGGAAACAAGTCCATAGGTTGAAGTGTCTTTTCTAACATGGCGCCTGTCAGTGACAATTCGGAGTAGAGTCCGTTCTTTTTTCTCTCAGTCCACTGTTCTACTTCTCTTCCCTTTCCCTCCTAGTTGAGTTGTTGTTGTTCCGTCGCTAAGTCGTGTCTGACTCTGCGACCCCATGCAGCTTGCCAATTTTGGGAAAAATGTGTTCCTTATAGCAGTAGTTCCAAAGAATGTTGTTAGGTGTTCTAAGTGAATGAAAGTGTATATGGAGTTGGGGGAAGGGACTCTATGGTCAGTTAAAACTGAGGAATGCTGAATTTGTTTCCTTTCTGAAGTAGGACTTCGAAGAGTTTTTAACATGCTATTATATATTGTGGATTTACAAGAGGGGACAAAGACTCTGTTTACGAGACTTATTTGACCTTAAACTACACCTTCATCCTCTTTTTCTCAGAGCATCTCAAAGGACTTGGGGTCCTTTGGGAAACATGGCTTTCAAATAAAAATGTACAGGTCTTTTAGAAGACATCTGTAATAGAATTCGAATGGCAGGCTCATCTACCATGTAAACTGTAATATATCTCAAAGTTTAGTGAAATACCAGAAAAAAACTGTATTTGCCATTCAGAGCTATACATCAAGTATAGAGATTCTTTTCCACCTATGGTGTGTAAAGTCAGTATTTGTGTTTTACTTTTGAAAGTTTTTCAAAGATCAGTTAGAGTGCAAATGCAGTGGTGATATGTTGACATGCCATTTTAATAACGCTTTTGTATTGCACTTTATAGGTTTCAGACTGCTTTCATAACAGTCCTGTGAGATAGGCAGGCATCAAGTATTATCAGATCAAAGCTCAGAAAGGTTTTTTGTGATCTTTCCCTTAAGTTTATACCACAAAATGATGGAGCCAGAATTCAGTTGCAGAAATTCTGACTACAAGTCCAGAGTTCTTTACTCCACACCTGGTTTCTTACTTTTTATTCTCGCTTTATATTTTACTCTGAAAGCTGTGGTAAGCAAATTTTAAAACATTGTTTTGGCTTATTATCAAATACTGTTTTTAATGGCAGTGACCCAGAAAATGTAACTCCAATTGTAATTATTCCAAAGAAAACCCTTCTTTTGTGCTTTGCAGTGCCACTTGTCTAGGTGATTGGAGTATATTTCAAGTACCATTTGATTTTGAAGCCACGATTGGATATATAGTTGTTATTGCTCATGTAACTTGTGGAAAATGTATCATCTCTGCATTCTCAGGCAAAGTAGAGATGGTTTGAAAGTAAAAAAGATTATTCAGATATAACCATGTGTCTTTATTCTCACAAATGCTGTTTCTTAGCTTTAACTTGCTTTGACAACCTACTGATGTAACATCTTTGTAAATGTAAAAATATTTATATTTTGAAATAAAATTACTAGTGTTGAATGAATCAAGTGGTAAACTTAGTCTCTGTTGAGAAATTTGATCTTCAGTGAAGTCAAACTTTAATGAATACATCTGTCCATCTCTTATGTCTTATATCTTGCCTTTCCTTTGGCACCAGTGCGTACAATGAATTTTTATGGAACATGGACAATTTATATAAGGGGAGATGTGTTTGTGAAAGCTCCAGAAAGACTGTAACCTGTAGAAGTCCTATCTTAGGGTAGAAGCCCGTCCCTACAGGCTTGACTCCTGTCCTGGCCTACCAGTTATTAATAGTTTCAATCCCAGCGCAGTTTCCAGGAATCCTGGGGAATTCGGATTTAGGAAGAGTCACTTCTCCGGAGGAGGACAGGTAGCTTCTATGAGCATGGATGTCCTTGCTCTGGTAAGAGGCCACATGTTCGTGGGAGGCCCTCAGGTATCCTGTGCCTCTGATTTGGCAGGAGCGAGATTTGTGCGGAACCCCCTGAAGAATGATGTGAGAAACAGGGTGGGTGGAATGGGGGCAGAGGGGCGGGGCCCGGGCTGTGGGGCGGGGCTGCAAGGCGGACCCCAGGCCGGAGCGCGCGGAGGCGGGGTGGGCGGGGTCTTCCGGGGGCGGGGTCTCGGGCGGCGCGGGTGCCTTGCCGCTGCGGCGGGCAGGCAGGCAGGCTGGCTGGCTGGCGGGAGGCGGCGGACCCGTAGCGGCGCAGTGTCCCGGCTGCGCGACGGGCTGAGTAAAGGCCATGGCCGCCTCTCCGAGCCCCACAGGCGGTGGCGGCGCCGGGGCAGCGCACGGCTCCGGCCCGTCGAGCTTCGCCTTCGACTCCGGACTCGAGATCAAAACTCGCTCGGTGGAGCAGACGCTGCTGCCGCTGGTTTCTCAGGTAAAGCGGCGCGCGCGGCCCCTGATCTTACCCCCCCGGCCGCGGCCCGCGATGGCGGCGGTCGCTCCCGGAGGGGGCCGGGCCGGGCCGGGCCGGGCCGGGCGGGAGGCAGCTGCTGCCCCACATTCCGCGCCGAGACTGCGGCGTCGGCGTCTGGTCGCCTTTCTGGGGCTTGAGGACTGGCCTTCGTTGAGGCGGAGGGAGTCTGGACCATCCGAAATCCGGCTGCGGGGCGGGGAGACCTGTGCGGACCGGAGTCCGGCCGCAGGTGCACCGCCAGGCTTCCCTACCCGCACCGCCCCGAGACTGCGACTCCGGCGGCCCCCGGCCCTGCTCCCGGGGAGCGGAGGGGACCCCCGCGGGTGCTCCGCTGGCGCTCAGGGGCCCTCCTCGCGGCCGTCACACCTTTGCATCTCCAGTCCCAACCCGGACTGTAGCCATTCTGGCTGGCGCGTGCCTCCGAGCCCAGCGTGCTCTCTCCCCTAGGCCTTTGTCCCTTCCCCGGATCGTGTGTAAGTCTGCTCCCCAGTCGCCCATTTACCCCGGGCCACCCTTCCCCTTAACCTGCCTGCTCACTTTAATTGGCTTTTGCCCTGCCTCGGAAGGGTGAAGTGGAGGACCGCCTGATAGTTAATCCGGGTACACATCTTTTTGCCAAATCCCATTTGGGATGTATAGTTTATTGAATTTACCGGTCACAACAGAAGTCTGGAATCAGCTAATTGCCGCGCTTAGCTTTAGAGAATTTTTTGTTACTGAGAGCCGACTTATACGAACCCTCGGGGCTAGAATTCCTCAGCTAGGTCTGTTATGTGCCAAGCACTGTGGGCAGTGAAAAATTCTGTGCCTTAAGGAGCTCGTTGAATGTGTGACTCACAACTCCTTTGTAACGTCTTGATGATTCACATTCATATTGCCAAGATTTTCAAGGTAGAAGGAATCTTAAAAGTTATCTGACTCTGAATTTTAAAAAATTCTCTCTTACAGCATCCTTGACATCTGGTCACCAGGGCCCTGCTTAAACATGCTCAGTGGTTGGGCCTGTAGCTCGTCCATAGGATTTTCAATACTATTAATATCTAATCCATCTCAGCCTGCAAATATTTGATAACAGTAGCCACACATGTCCCATATTTCTGTTATGCTGATTAAATAAACAGCCCCATTTTCTTCACTTGTGCTTATTTTAGCCTGGCTAACAGAACAGTGAATAACCTTGATGCTGTGTATGGGCCTTCCCTTCATTGTAGGCCAGAAGCACTGACAGGTGGTTTGAGTTGAGGATCAGTTAGTGATGTCTGCATTGCCCCCTCCTACAAAAGAATACCATTACCACCACCAACACAACCACAACAGAAAATGAGAAATACTGGAGTAGTTTTAAGAGAGAGTTAAGAGAGTGGTATTTTATCCATTTAATAATAATAATAATCCAGATAGAATGCTTACTATGGGTGAGACTGTGTTCTATGCACTTTATACTTATTAGCCCATTTAATTCTCATAAATCTTATAGGGGTAGAGACATGTTTATTTTCATTATATGAAAGAGGAAACTGAGGATAAGGGACTTGTGGGACTTTCACCCTGTAAATGTCCAACTGGGGTTTACACCCTGACAGCCTGGCCCCAGAGTCTTAGCTACACCGTATTGTATTTGTTGTCTCTAGAGATTAGAACCAGTGTTCTTGCCTGGAGAATCCCAGGGACGGGGGAGCCTGGTGGGCTGCCGTCTATGGGGTCGCACAGAGTCGGACACAACTAAAGCGACTTAGCAGCAGCAGCAGCAGAGATTAGAAGACGTGATGAGGTCAGCTAGTAGTAGGTCCAGATAAGAGAGTCACAATGGCAAAACAAGGTTGTTGTAATCTGGAGAAATGGTAACATTTCACACTATCACTGCTAAAAATGTATCCTACAAGTTCTGCATTGTGTAATTCAGGGGTAAGAGAGGGTGGAGAGGAGGAGAGTGGAGAAGGAAACGTGCATTGGCTGCTGAGAGTTAACTAGAGGTCAGTGCTAACTGGAAAATGTGGGCATTTTTTTGTTTTGTTTTTCCTTCCCTGTTAAAGGCTAATTCAGGGCCATAGCTGAGGTTCTGCATTCCGTATATTATGTGTCCACAGCTGTATCTTTAGCATTATTATAACTGATGATTAACTGTGAAAGTGAAAGTCGCTCAGTCGTGTCTGACTCTTTGCGACCCCATGGACTATACAATCCATGGAATTCTCCAGGCCATAATACTGGAGTGAGTCGCCTTTCCCTTCTCCAGGGGATCTTCTTGACCCAGGAATCAAACTGGGATCTCCTGCATTGCAGGCGGTACTCAACAACAAAAAAAAGTTAAATCTTGCTTAAAATCAAGAAATATCTATAACATGGGCAAAACACTCACAAAGCAGAAGTGTGGAATGTGATTTAGAATGATTTTTATGTTTTAGTGAGTATTAGTGGATTTGAGTGAAGCTCTCTAGAAAACTTATGTCCAGGAGTCTCATCTTTCTAAGGATGCTGCATAATATTATTCAACTCATGTTTTACCACCGTATCCATTAGACTAGTTTAAGGTTTTTAGGCAAGCATTTGTTGTAAGCTTTCTAGTTACGACTCTTCGAGGGGCTTGTGGGAGATAGGACAGGTACAGAATAGCACGTGGCAAGTGTCAGATGAACATCATCAATAGTAAATGCTCTAAGAGCTCAGAGCAGGTGTGGATGAGTCAGCAGTGATACCCTAGAGGAGATAGGGTCTGAGGTGAGCAAGTAGGGCTATTCTTGTACAGTTTAGTCTGTTTTAAGCAGTTTCTACTCAGATCATTTAACCTCTTCTGGCTCTAAGTAAAAAGTTCTGGACTACTGGTCTTTTTCTAGGAATGCAGTTACATCAATATTAGACAAATGTACCTGTATAATTTTCTGCATCACATATTAGAAAAGATACATGTGCTTTTCAGTGGATGCAGGAAAAAAAGTGAAAGTGAAGTCGCTCTGTCATGTCCGACTCTTTGGGACCCTGTGGATTGTAGCCCGCCAGGCTCCTCTGTCCATGGAATTCTCCAGGCAAGAATACTGGAGTGGGTTGCCATTTCCTTCTCCAGGGGATCTTCCTGAGCCAGGGATTGAACCTGGGTCTCCTGCATTGCAGGCAGACTCTTTACCCTTTGAGCCACCAGGGAAGTATTTGGTTAAATTCAACTCCTCATCGTGATAAAGAGCGCATAACAAACTAGTAATAGAAGTTGTTGTTCAGTCACTCAGTCGTGTCCAACTTGTGATCCCATGAACTGCAGCATGCCAGGCTTTCCTGTCCTTCACCATTTCCTGGAGCTTGCTCAAATTATGTCCATTGAGTCGGTGATGCCATCCAATCATCTCATCCTCTGTTGTCCGCTTCTCCTACTGCCTTTAATCTTTCCCAGCATCAGGGTCTTTTCTAAGGAGCTGGCTCTTCGCATCAGGTGCCAAAGTAATGTAGCTTCAGCATCAGTCCTTCCAATGAATATTCAGGGTTGATTTCCTTTAGGATTGACTGGTTTGATCTCCTTGTAGTCCAAGGGACTCGAGAGTTTTCTCCAGCATCAGAGCTCAAAAGCATCAATTCTTCGACGTTTAGCCTTCCTTAGGGTCCAACTCTTATGTCCATATATGACTACTGGAAAAACCATAGCTTTGACTAGATGGACCTTTGTTGGCAATGTCTCTGCTTTTTAAAAAGCAATGTCTCTGCTTTTTAATATACTGTCTAGGTTTGTCATAGCTTTTCTTACAAGGAGCAAGCGTCTTTTAATTTCATGGCTGCAGTCACCATCTGTAGCGATTTTGGAGCCCAAGAATATAAAGTCTGTCACTATTTCCATTGTTTCCCCATCTATTTAACGTCATAGCAACAAGTCAAATTTAAAATAAACATTTCCTTAGAGAAATGGAGTCTACAAATAAATTTTAAAAATTTAGAGGTTTAGTAAGTTCACTCAGTGTAAGAGTCTTAAGTCAATTTGCACTTTGCTCTGCATTAATAACAGAAAAGTAGTCCTAAAAAATGATACCAGTTATAAATCAACTTATACTCTATTAAAAATTTGTTTAAATTTTTAAATACCAGTTAGAATAAAAATGAAAGCAAAATATGTGTGTAAATGTGTCTAGTAAAAGAGTTGCTAAGCTTTGTGGGGAATTTTATGAGAAGGCCAAAGTAGAGCTAAATAAATGGGAAAGAAGTACCATGTTCTTGGCTAGATTGACTTGATGTTATGGGCATATCAGTTTTCCCTGTGCCAAGTCGCTTCAGTCATGTCTGACTCTTGGCAAACTCATGGACTGTAGCCCATCCGGCTCCTCTGTCCATAGGATTTCTCAGGTAAGAATATTGGAGTGGGTTGCCATTTCCTCCTCCAGGGGATCTTCCTGACCCAGAGATTGAACCTGAATCTCCCGCATTGCAGGCAGATTCTTTACTATCTGAGCCAGCAGGGAAGCTCCCAATTTTCCCTATTGATATGTAAATTTAATGCGATTCCAATGAAAATTTCATTGGAATTTTTTTTAGTAGAATTTGATAAAAGTAATTCTAAGATTTATATGAAAGAATATCAGAATACCAAGAATATCAGAAGAGAAACAAGGTGGGTGGAGTTGCTCTACCAGATTTCAAGTCTTATTATAAAGCTAGAGTAATTAAGACAATGTGGGTTTAACAGAAATGGACAAAGAGACTAGTGAAACGGAATAGAGAACTTAGAAACAATCACACATATATGGAAACTTGATAATTCACAGAATGGGCACTTCTTGTCAGTAGGAAAAGGAAGAATTTTTTAAAAAATGAGAATAATTTGTTATCTAAATAGAAACACATGATATTGCATCTCTGTCTCACAGTATATACAGAAACAGTTCCAAATGGATTTAAAATATCAATATGGAAGTAAAAACTTACTTTTAGGCAAAAAAAATTGGGCAATATTTTCCCCACCTCGGTGGGAAAGGAATTCTTAATAGACCGAAAGTGAAGATTAATATATTTGCTCCATTAAAATGAAGAATCTTTGTTCGTCAGAATTGAAAGGATAAGCCATAAAGCAAGAGAATATGATTGCAACAGAAATAACCACCAAATGATTGTAGCACCCAAAATAAATAAAGGACTCCAATGAATCAAAAATAAGATTACCCATTAAAAATTGGTAAAATAAACAGTCATGTTGTAGAAGAGGAAATAGATGGCTAACACATATGTGAAAAGATGCTCAACTTTATTAGAAACCAGTGAAGTACAAGTTAAAACCACAGTGAGCACAAGCGTTGGAATGGGGAGCTAATGGAAATGTCAGCAGTACGACCATTTTGGAAAACAATTTGATGTAATATATTAAAGTTGACAGTGGATATTACCTACGCCCAGTAATTTCGCTCTTAAATCCACACCCCAGGAGAAAATCCTGCACGTGTGTTAGAGACATAGTTTGGAATGTTGATAGTCAGTTTGCTTCTAATGGCTCCAAACTGAAAACTACCCAAACGTCTTTTAGCAGCAAAGATGTTTAAATGAAGAGTGCTAGGTTCATAAAATGAGACACCGCTGCGGCATTGAAATGAATGAACCATGGCTATAATTATCAGTCTGGATGAATCTCAAATGTTAAGGAGAAAAAATTAAAAGGTTCAAAGCAGGCAAAACAAAACCATGTATCATTTAAGGATATAACATAGGTGCAATCGTTATAATAAGGGGAGGATGAGCACAAAATTAGGACAGTGGATTCTTTTGGCTGGTGAGGGGGTGATCTGGAAAGTGAGGGACCCATAGGGCACCTGGATTTTCAGAGGTGCTGGTAGTGTTTTCTGAAGGTTGGTGCTAGATGTGTTTTGCCTTCCTGTCATTTCTTTAAATGATACAAATATCTGTTACATACACTCATTTGTTGTATGTTTTGTAATTCAGACAGTTTTTTTACATGCCCTGGGCTAAGTCCCAAGCACAGTTCTTGCAGAGCGGCACCCACCTTCTTTAATAATCACTTTATTCTTCCTGTCAAAACTCCCACTCCCAGTCTTACAATGCTTTTATCCAAGGAAGGGAAGAGGGAAATCTGCCACACAGCCCCACCCTAGCCTGGAATGTTATTCTACCACCCACCAGTCTTTTCCTGTCTGTGATAGATTTACTCCACTCACCATTACACAGGCTTGAAGTCTCTAGGGTAGCTCCCTGTCTTCCTGCTTCTCACTGCACTGTCCTGGAAGCTCTCAGGATCGATGGTCTCACCAAGTTGGAGATGCATTGAGTCCATATGGGGCGCTCTGCTGATCTGTGTATGTGAGTATAGGTGTTTTTAATGCAAAGGTAAAACACAGAAATGGTGTATAAAGTGAGTGAAAAAGCCCCTTTTCCTCCTTTTAAAGACCTCAGCGTGATTCAGTGTGCTTTCTTCTATATTGGTTTCTATAGCAGATTAGTCAATTTTTATATGTAGTGATTTTGATCGTTTGCTAGTGAGTTAAGCCCAGAGATGAACTTCTCTGTCCTGGGCTGACTCCCTTGTTTTTCAGGTCTCAAGGAATTAAGACTTTGTTCTGTTTTCTGGCCTACTGCCAGGCTTGTTTTTTTTTTTTTCCTTCCTGGATCTTCACCTCTTTTCTTATCTTCCCACAAAATAAACTAAGATAATCCATTTCAATCAAGAGATTAGTGTCAGTTATTCTAGAAAATAAGGTAGCATCACAAACATGAGGAAAGAACAGAGATTCTAGAAATGTAAATTGGATAACATCTAATCATTATGTGAAAGTGTTAGTGACTCAGTCATGTCTGACTCTGTGACCCCATGGACTGTAGCCCACCAGGCTCCTCTGTCCATGGAGTTCTCCAGGCAAGATTACTGGAGTGGGTAGCCATTCCCTTCTCCAGGGGATCTTTCTGACCCTGGGATCCAACCCAGGTGTCCTGCATTGCGGGCAGTTCCCTGGTGGCTCACATGGTAAAGAATCTGCCTGCAACGCAGGAGACCCGGGTTGGATCCCTGAGTTGGGAAGCTCCCCTGGAGTGGGGCATGGCTAACCACTCCAGCATTCTTGCCTCGAGTGTCCCATGGACAGAGGAGCTTGATGGGCTACAGTCCATGGGGTCAAAAAGTGTCAGACAGGACTGAAGTGACTTAGCATGTAGTCATGTGTAATGTTTACTAAACACCAGACAGTCTTCTAAGCATTTATTTACCACGTGGGTCTCTCCTCCATGATTTGGTAGCTGGTTTTCTTCCGCAGTGATTGATCCCAGAGAGAGAGAGAGAGAAATGTAAGTCACAATGTGTTTTAATACCTACTCTCAGAGGTACATCCTTGCTTCTACTTTATTCTATTGGTTAGAAGTGGGTCACTAATTTCATCTCACTTAAGGGGAGAGAAATGAAGCTTGAAAGGAGAAATATTGAAGAACTGGAGCACACATTTTAAAACCACTACTGAGATTATACCACTGTCCTCAAAAATTGTTCAGTGACTTTCTGTCATGCACAGAGTCAAATACAAACTCTTTATTGCAATTTGCAGCCTTGCAATAAAGGCTGGTCCCTGCCTACCTGTTGGATATTGGTTTTACACTTGTCCTCTTGCCCACTATTCTTTAACCACTTCTGGCCTTACTTTATTCTTTGAAAAAAAGAAAAAAAAGAACAGTCTCATATTCAAGGATGCCCCTTCTTTTCTTCCCTTATTTTTCTTAAACAGTTATTTCTTCTCCCTGCAACACTTTATCGCCTGATGTTTACTGGCCTCTCTACTTGATATCATTTAGATCACAGTTTAAATATCACTTCTTCGTAGAAGGAAGGTCAACTAATCTCAGGTAGCTACACAGACACTTTCTGTCACATTGTCTTATTTTAACGTTTTGCATAGCATTTACGTTAGTTTTGTTAACCCATTTGTGTGATTATTGTGTCTCCCCTCACTCCACTAGAATGTAAGCTCCATGAGATTGTGGGCCTTTCCTTTCTTGTTCATTGCTGTTTCATCACTGTCTAGGATTTTATTTGGCATATGATAGGTGTTCAACAAATACATTGTGTACAATTGAATTATTGTTATCTGGTTAGACTGTAAACAGAATGAGGGCAGGATTGTGTTCGTCCTGCTCAGTGATGTATCCTCAGGATCTGGACTCTAGAACATTTTCAAAATTTGAAAAACAGTATGAGAGATGAGGAAATTTAGAGAGATTTTTAAGTAAATTTCCCTAGGTCATTTAGCTAGGAATGGCAGAGCCAAGAAACATACACAGGCCTTTCTGACTCAAAACTATTAATACCATAACACACAAAGTGCTTGCCACATAGTAGCTGATCAAAGAGCAAGCCTCTTCCTCTTAATTCTCTATTCTGATCTTTGTTAATATATTATAGAAATCATTTCAAAGTTATACGCAGTGGACATGTACCATTTGGGATTTACATTTTTCATGTAACATTCTTTAAATATTTTTATATGTCAGTATAGTTTATGTACTAATTTTCCTGGACATTTTGAAGATTTATATTTGTTTCAAGCAGCTTAACTTTTCACCTTTTATATTTTATTTCAGGGCCTGGAGTCAAGTGTTAAAGCTCTTGGTATTTTATGTACTTTGAGTCTACAACAAACCTTGGTGAACTATAAAACATAGATTACATTGGTCCTTCTCAAGTGTCTGGTTGGTTCAGTAGCATCTGTGGTTCACATAGCATTTTGTACGACCTACACACTGTGCTAGGCAGCAGAGTGAAGCGCCCGGTGAACAAAATGCTGTCTCTACTCTCACAGCAGCCCGAGTCACGGTCGAAGAATCTAGACCTGCAGTGCTTTGGTTTCCTGTGGATTCTTTGAATGTAAGAATCCACCCTCTTCTACTTTTCTCCTGTTTTTATGATTTGTTGATCTGTCCGGAGGGTTTACAGAAACGTGTGCCCTGATAAGCCCCTCAGGTAAATCTGGAGTTATTATTAAAGGAAGCGTCGACCTCAGGAGAGATGCAACGTGTTTGCTGGCTGTCTCTGGGTTGAAGCATTAAAGCTGTCAATTAATCGAGTTTATTAGGCTAGTGTAGTATGCTGGGCTTAATTTTCTTGGTCTTTGTGATATCGCTTTAAAAAAAAGTACTGAGATAAACTTTAAGCAGTTTGCTTTTATCTTTTACTTTTAGATCACCACACTTATTAATCATAAAGATAATACCAAAAAGTCTGATAAAACTCTGCAAGCAATTCAGCGTGTAGGACAAGCCGTCAACTTGGCAGTTGGAAGATTTGTTAAAGTGGGGGAAGCTATAGCCAATGAAAACTGGGACTTGAAAGAAGAAATAAATATTGCCTGTATTGAAGCTAAACAAGCAGGTATGTTGAAGCCTGTTTATACCAATTTTATTGCTTTGGATATCATGACAAATGATTGTCTCGTGTTGAGTAAAGATGTGTACTGCCTTTTAATCCTGTTAGTACAGATGTGTAGGTCATTAAAGCCCTGGATTAGCTTCCAGGAATATTGAATGTCTCTTGGATCAGGTCCTGAATCTGTGTCGTTGACTGTTCTCACTGCGCAGGGTAGAAGCCCACCACCCGTATGTATGTGTGCACTCAGTCACGTCTAGCTCTTTGCAAACCTGTGGACTGAACCAGCAGGTTCCTCTGTCTGTGGAATTTTCCAGGAAGAATACTGGAGTGGATTGCCTACTCTAGGGGATCTTCCCGATCCAGGCATTAAACCCACATCCCTTGTGTCTCCTGCATTGGCAAACGGATTCTTTACCACCCTTGCCATCAGCCATTGAGCGTGAGAAGTGTAGAGAATGTGAGGCATAGACTCTGCCATCAAGGAGCATAGTAGCCTATTTACCACTGTATGGAAAATGGAAATAAAAGTAAGCACGTTCCTGTGTCTACAGGAGACAAATCTGACTTCAGATTTCTTGATGTCTCAGAAGTCTCTATAACTGGTGGCATAGAAGCTTGAGAGAACTGGGGAGTTTTGCTGGATACAAATAGTTAGTTTTGTTGAGTATCATTTATCCACTTATTCTTTAAATAAATATTTAATGAGTGCTGGCCATATGCCAGACATTCTTCTAGACCAAAGGGATATAGCTACATAGAAGTCAATAAAAAGTCTGTCCTTATGGAGCTTGTATTCTAGAGAGGGAGACACAAACAAATGAACAAATAGATAAGTGCCCAATGGCATGTAGTGATAGTTATGGAAAAGATGATAAGGCAGCATAAGGAATCAAGATTGCTAGGAGAAATATCAGTAACCTCAGATATGCAGATGACACCACCCTTATGGCAGAAAGTGAAGAGGAACTAAAAAGCCTCTTCATGAAAGTGAAAGAGGAGAGTGAAAAAGTTGGCTTAAAGCTCAACATTCAGAAAACTAAGATCATGGCATCTGGTCCCATCACTTCATGGGAAATAGATGGGGAAACAGTGGAAACAGTGTCAGACTTTATTTTTCTGGGCTCCAAAATCACTGCAGATGGTGATTGTAGCCATGAAATTAAAAGACACTCCTTGGAATGAAAGCTGTGACCAACCTAGATAGCATATTGAAAAGTAGAGATATTACTTTGCCAACAAAGGTCCATCTAGTCAAGGCTATGGTTTTTCCAGTGGTCATGTATGGATGTGAGAGTTGGACTGTGAAGAAAGCTCAGTGCCAAAGAATTGATGCTTTTTAACTGTGGTGTTGGAGAAGACTCTTGAGAGTGCCTTGGACTGCAAGGAGATCCAACCAGTCCATCCTAAAGGAGATCAGTCCTGGGTGTTCATTGGAAGGAATGATGCTGAAGCTGAAACTCCAGTAATTTGGCCACCTCACGCAAAGAGTTGACTCATTTGAAAAGACCCTGATGCTGGGAGGGATTGGGGGCAGGAGGAGAAGTGGACAACAGAGGATGAGATGGCTGGATGGCATCACAGACTCGATGGACATGAGTTTGAGTGAATTCTGGGAGTTGGTGATGGACAGGGAGGCCTGGCATGCTGTGATTCATGGGGTTGCAAAGAGTCAGACGTGACTGAGCAACTGAACTGAACTGAAGGGTTAGGAGATCAAAGAATGTTTCTTTTAGGAAGGCCAGCAGAGTTTCTCAGTTGTGATGCTGTTGATGTTTTAGGCTGGATAATTATTTGTTGGTAATTATTTGTTGGGGTTGGGGGTTGCCCTGTGCGTTGTAGAATCCCCAGCTGCTACCTATTGGATGTTAGAAAATCCCTTCTTCAGCCGTTGAGGCAACCAAAAATGTCTCAACATTCCCAAATGTCCTTTGAGGGATCAAAATGGCCCTGAGTTGAGAACTACTGAAATGAGAACTACTGAAACAGGGGGAGAGGAAATCTCTCTAAGGGAGTAACATAGGAGCAGAGACAGCACTGAAATGAGGACCCCAGCTATATTAGTATTTGGGGGAAGGACTTTCCTAACCAGGAGCAGAGTGAGAACAGGTATGGCTTTCTAGGCAAAGATAGGTACTTTGGACTGTTTTCTCAGCGTCTTGGGGTTAGTGGAAGGTTTGGTGCAGGGTAGTGACACAAGTTCATTTATAGTTTAAAAGGATCCCTGGTGGCTTCTGTACAGAGAATAGATTTTAGGAGTTATGAGAGTGAAGCCAGAGACCAGTTAGGAGGCTGTGATAGATGATGGTGACTTAGGCCCAGCAATAGCATTTGAGGTGGTGCAAAGCAGTTGCATTTGGTTATATTGGAAAGGTGGAGCTGGTAGGTTTTGCTGATAGTTTGGATGTGGGATGTGCTGCGATCCATGGGAAGAGGGGTCATGGATAACTCCAAGGTTTGGTGGGTAGATGATGGCACTATTAATTGAGGTGGGTCCATTCTGAAAGAGATCAGCCCTGGGATTTCTTTGGAAGGAATGATGCTAAAGCTGAAACTCCAGTACTTTGGCCACCTCATGCGAAAAGTTGACTCATTGGAAAAGACTCTGATGCTGGGAGGGATTGGGGGCAGGAGGAGAAGGGGATGACAGAGGATGAGATGGCTGGATGGCATCACTGACTCGATGGACGTGAGTCTGAGTGAACTCCAGGAGTTGGTGATGGACAGGGAGGCCTGGCGTGCTGCGATTCATGGGGTCGCAAAGAGTCGGACGCGACTGAGCGACTGAGCTGAACTGAACCCTGAGGGAGAAGCAGGTGTGTTTGGAGAGTCATCATGGGGGAAAGGAGTGGGTGAGATAAGGCCACGTAATGTGAAGGGGCCAGCCAGATGATACATGCCCTAATGGTACATGAATGGCTTCAGGTACTGTTCTGTACTTGATAGATTGAGGAATTTGGGGCCAGATGAAAGACAGTAGTTTTATGTTAGAAATCTTTCTGGTTGCATGGGGGAAATGAACAAATGAGGGATGATTGAGAGAGGGTTGAGACTAAAGGCAGAGAGATTAATATGGAGTTGATACGCTTTTCTGTTGTACCAGGCTGAATCAAGACAGCGTCTTAGGGGTATAAAAAGCAGAAAAAGTACACTAAATAGTCACTAGGTGATTAAATGATAGAATTTGGTTATTGATTAAAGCAAAGGGAGGATTCTGAGTTTGGGTTTCTAGTCACTCACTAGGATATGTCAATAGAATAGGAATGAGATGGCCTTAGTCTATTCATAATTTATGTTTTGCCTCATATTAAGAGAGATTTAAGGAAATTTCCTTGTGGTCCAGTGGGTAGGACTCATGCTTTCACTGCCATGACCCAGGATCAATCCCTGATTGGGGAACTAAAATCCTGAAAGCTGTGAGGTTTAGCCAAAAAAAAAAAAGAGAGAGATGTAAAAGAGTTACAATTAAATATATGATTAATAAACCCATTAAAATAGGAGATGTATATAAGTGTACTAGAAATGAATTGGCTAACATTGTTACTCCAATTAAACATGAAATTTATCTTTCTGCTTCCTGAAAATCTAGACAAAAAATGTGGGAAAGAAATGGTTATTTAATTCTCATTGTTTGTTGGAAGGAAACAAACCAGCTCATCAAGAGGAGACAGGCTTTTTTCGAGGAACTAAATTGTATGGGCACTTACACAACAGACATTATTACATAATGCAATGGACAATTCAACAGAAAATGTAGAGACGTTCTTCACGTTTTGTTTCTTAAGCGAATCCTTAATTAAAGCAAGAGTAAGGATTTTTAAATGAAAGGGCAGTCCGAGTCCTCACCTTACTGGCTTCCTCGCATGTCGCTGTGCTCTAAGTGTTGGAGGAATGAGGACGTGCACACCTACCCCAGCTCCAGCAGACTGTGCAGCCCTGAAAGCCCTGTAAGCCGAGGAGCTCCGTGCAGGCATATTTGGGAAGCTGTCTGGTGTCATGGTCTCCACATGTTCTCTCTTACGTGCAGTGTCCTTTTCCTTCTTGAGAACTGCCTCTTAAAGTCACTCAGATACAAGGCTGAGAATGGTCATTTGAGGAACATAGTCTCAGTTTTCTCATCTATAAAATGGGGATATTGTTAGTGTTTATAGAAGTGTTTTGATATAATGCATGTGTGCATTTGACACATAGAAAGTGCTCAGTAAATATTGGTTGTCATTGTAATTATTAGTTTTAACTTTTCTTGTGTTGAGCTTTTGCATTATAGTTTTGCTTTTTTCTAATTTGGGGTATAATCGACATACAGCATTACACTAGTGTCAGGTATTCAATGTAATGATTTTTTCTTGTAGAGACCTTAAGATTTACTCTGTAACACCTTTCAAATATGCAATACAATATTATTAACTATGGGTGCTAGTCTGTACATTTATATCCCCATGACTTATTTATTTTATAGCTAGAAGTTTATACCTTTTGACTCCACCCATTTCATCAACCTCCACCCCTCCCCCCACTGTTTTTACTTTTTATTTGGCTTCTAGTCAAGCTTTACATTTTCTATGGGTGCTCAATAAATATTTGTAGTTGACTGACTTCAGAGTTTTTGCTTTAAGACAAAACACTAACACATCTAACAAGCTAAAAAAATGACAACCATGAATCTATAAGGCAACTTTGTGCCTTTTCCAAGGAACTAATTTCAGAGTAGTCAATACTTGGAACAACTCTATAATGTTAAGGAAGCATTTAACTTTGTTAGTACAGCTAACCAAATGTTACCATCTTGCAAACTTCAGGCTGAATGCCTGAGGTTTAGTCAGAAAAAGGAAGTTTAAAAGATGCTATAATGTGCAAGCTCATATATTTGATGATTGAGAACTGCTGGAAAAAGGAACATTTTCCAGGGGTGCAGAGGAAACATTTTTATACTACGTGGTATTGCAAAGTGATACTTTCCCTCCAACTCCTTTTTCTGTACATTCAAGTTTAATTCTAACCTTTCTTTTCTCTTTATATTTTGCTGTATAATCTTTGTTTTGGTTACCTATTGCTGTGTAACATATTAAGCCAAACTTAGCAACTTAAAACCACAAACATCTCTTCCCTCACTAGTTTCTGAGGGTCAGAAATCAAGGAGTAGCTTAACCAGCTGGTTCTGGGTCTGTGTCTCTCATGAAATTGCACACAGGGTGTTGGCTGGACCTGCAGTTGTCTGAGCATTTGGCTGGACTGCAGAATCTGCTTTCAAGCTCCGCCTCCTGATGATTGGCAGGCTTCATATTTTTGCCAACTGTTGACCAGAGGGCACAGTTTCGCCCCATATGTACCTGTCTGTGGTAGTGGCTGCATACAGCATGGTAATGGCTTTCCTCAGATGGGGAGAGAAACCAAGATATCAACCTCATCGTCTTTAACAACATGACCTTGGCAATAACATACAATCACTTCTGCCATGCCAACCCTGGTACGACGAGGTAACACAGGGATGAAAATATCAGGAGGTGGGGACCATTGGGAGCCACCTTGGAGACTGGCTACCCCAGATTTCATCTGTTAGTGGAACTCCAGCTGTGGTCCTGATATGTAACCATTCCTTATGTAGTGGCTTATCTTTTGGGTGTTCCTGTGTGGTATCAGGTTCCTATTGTTTGAAACTAAATTTATCATCTCCCTTCCCATGCCCTACTGACTTTTTTAAGTGACTTGGGTTTACAACCTTGAAGCCATTTCTTTTACTTTTCCTTTCCATCTTATCAGTTGTTAAGGTCCTGATTTTGTATTTTCTTAACTCAGTGTCTCTCAAATCGTCTTTTTTTTTTTTATTTTTTTTATTCCTATGGCTGTCATCCTGGTAAGATCCTTACCACTTCACATCCACAATTAAAATAGCTGTGTGATTAGTAGCCTGGCTCTGAATCTCTCCTTTCCAGTCCATTTTATATGCTTCTCTCTAATCTTCCTGAATCCTGACTTCATTACATCATACCTTGTGATATAATTGTTAAAATTCAGGTAATTTTTCTCGAGGTCCTTAACCTCTTGGGAGTATGTAATAGTATTGACAGGAGGGCTTATATGAGAAAAATTGATCCATTATGGACTCAGATTTATTCAAGACTTGAAAAATGATCTTGAACATTACAAGATGATGAAAAGCTTATTAAAAAAATCTATTTAATTAAAAAGTAAGGTTTGAGAAACTACAGTTTGATTTGGGGGGATAAGAAATATTTGAATTGTTTTATTGATGGATAATTGCTACTACAGAAATTAAAATATTTTCATAGCAATAGTGAAGAAGAGACTTTTTCTAGAGGTGGGGAGTTGGTTTGATAGAATGGCTTATGCTGGGCATCATGAAAAGTGTATATTCAGACAGCACGCCTGAGGGCCAGCCTGGGACATGAGTTCTTAGGAGGAACAGTTTTGTTTTGCCACCAAGCCCAGGCTGACCAGCCGATGAACTCGCTTATTGTTTCCCTCTGCCTACTGAGGGCTGATTTTTCTAGTTCCCCTTGTCACTGAGGATGCCTCCCGTTTGGTGCCCAAAACTTTGTCTTCTCTCCCTGGTTGTCTGGAAAAACCCACGCCCCTTCAGATTGTGAAGACAGGCAGTGACGCCTTCTCCCCTGTAACCACCAAGCCCCCAATGTCTATTCAGTTCAGTTCAGTTTAGTCGCTCAGTCGTGTCCAACTCTTTGTGACCTCATGAACCACAGCATGTCAGGCCTCCCTGTCCATCACAACTCCTGGAGTTTGCGCAAACTCATGTCCATTGAGTCGGTGATGCCATCCAACCACCTCTATCCTCTCACCCCTGGGCAAACCCTGGGCAGCTGTTTACTGCTCTGCTTTTAGGTTCTTTGGTTATTGGCTCTTGGGATCGCTCTCACTTAGTCTTTTAGAACAGGCTTTGGGGATCATGTAGTTTGCATACCACTGGAAACAAAAGTTATGATATTTTTCAAACTCGCTGAAGGCAATTTTTCACAGTTCTTAGGAGTGTGCCATTATTATGCCTTTAGGGATCCTTGTATGATAATCTTTGGGCTCATCAAGGAGCTATTTCTTTTTCCTGAAGTCGGGTTTCTACCCGCTGAGCACATTACCTTAAAGATTAAAGTCTGGATTTTAATTTGTGTATCTTATTCCCAGTTTAATTTCTCCCCCTCCCCCACCCCACCACCACCTTTCTTCTTAGGAGAAACAATCGCAGCACTTACAGATGTGAGCAGCCTGAATCGCCCAGAATCAGATGGCCAGATCACAATTTTTACAGATAAAACAGGAGTCATAAAGGCTGCAAGATTACTTCTTTCTTCAGTGACAAGAGTGTTGCTACTGGCAGACCGAGTAGTCATTAAGCAAATAATAAGATCGAGAAATAAGGTACTTACCTTTCTGATGTTTCTACTTGTATCTTTCAGGGTTGTTTAGAAAGTTGTTTTTTAAGTTAATTGCAAGTAATTTGGCAATGTTTGTCTATTTTGTTTATTATTCTAATTGTCTATAGTTTAAAAGTGATGTTTCATCTATACCTATAATTCCTAAATGTGTGCACTGGACCTAAATTTTTGGTTACAAATAACATTTCTTCTCAGAAAGCCATTATCTGCTTGTTGAGGTTTATTGGTGAAAACTTTTGATTTGGGATAAAGACAAATTTGGGATAAAAAGTCAAGTACCATGACAATGTGTGTAGTGGAAACCTACCTGATGAAAATATTGAATTCCTCAGTACCTCCCCCCACCAAGGCAGATATAACAATTTTTATGCTTAAGAAAATGCTTGGGTGGGAGGGAGGCTTAAGAGGGAGGGGTTATTTATATACTTATAGCTGATTCATGTTGTTGTACAGCAGAAACTAACACAACATTGTAAAGCAATTATCCTCCAATTAAAAAAGAAAAAGCTCAGTCACCTGAAACCACAATTATGCACATTATAAAATTTCTGTATGCAGAGTTTCTAAATATTACTGAATAATCACAAAATTTAAAGAACAGATTTTGACTCTCCCAGTCTAGACCTCTTCTATGGCTGTTATTGTCTCCATCAACTGGGAGCCAGGGTGTGTATGGATACAATCACTTTTTTCCCTGGATACTCCCTGAGGCAGGGAGAGCAGTCAGCCAGGGACGGGACCCTCCCACTGGTTTGAAGACAAGACTACCTGGAAAAGTGTAAGATTAAAGAGAAAACGAATTTAGGAGGTGGATCGGGCAGTGCTAGAGGAATAAGAAAAACCTTCCTCTCTCTGGAAGACAGAGGTTTTGCTCAGTGGTGGGATTTGCCTTATCTGCCGTGGTCGCCTGGACTTCCTGAGCTGCCAGGGCCCATTAACATGCCAAACATCTATCATAGCCTCATTAAAAATAAGTACACACAGGATATCTGTGTTTTCTTTACCTATCTTGGTCTGACTAAAACTAATCCAGTACTGTTATTTCAGAGAAAAGAATTTGAAAATATGTTTCACATCTATTTACTTTATTTCTGATATCAAGAAAATACATAACACTGTCTGGTGGCTGTATTACAAACATGCCATCTCTCCACCCCTGGCTGCCCAAAACTTCTTGACAGTTATTCACCACAAGCAGTTTCTGACTGACTCAAACTTTTCCTGCTCTTGAAGTCCCCCATCTCCCTTCCTCTCCTCAGTCTTCCACCTTTCTGAGAAGGATGGGACTTCCCCAGCTCTGGTTGTCTGAACCTTAAAGCTTCTTGTATCATCTCATCCTCATCCCCGTCCTCATTCTCTGGAGATTCGATCACCTTCGCCCTGCCCAGTTGCCACCTTCTCCAGACTTTGTTACATAAATGGGAGCTCTTGCATATTTAGTCATTTCATTTCCTTTTTCCTTTAATTTTCAAGGAAGCACACTTCCTATCCTAAAAAGAGATCATTCCCTAGATGACTCTAACCTTTGAATCTACTTCTCTGAGCCCCTCCTTCTTCTCTGTCTTCTCCTGGGACTCTTTCCCAACTTTCCTCTAGAATTTAGAATTTCTTTTTTGTTCCTCTGTTGCCTCAGGCTTTGATGTCTTAGTCTCTTTCACATCTAAACCTGAAATAAAATAATCTCTTTTGCAGGTTCTTGCAACTATGGAAAGACTGGAGAAAGTGAATAGCTTTCAAGAGTTTGTCCAAATATTCAGTCAGTTTGGAAATGAAATGGTGGAGTTTGCACATCTAACTGGAGATAGACAAAATGTATGTATTTACCCTATTTACAAGTCTTGAGATACATGCATACTTTTCAGTTTGGTTAGAGATGTGATCTTCGTGATCATTTGGATTGGTTGTCTTGCTTATTAAATCTATAACCTTGCTCTTAAAAGCCTTTCCTGAAGAAGCCAGGATAAAGTAAATAGATCTGTGTGTCTTGTGTTGCTCACAGATAATAGTTAAATATTTTCCCACCTCTCACACTGGGAAAGGTCATACTTGCCTTCAAGGCCCAATTCAAGTACTTCCTCTTTTTACAGAATTTTCCATTTGACTCTTCTACAAGGGCTCAGGCAAATAAATGAGTCATCATACATATCCTGGTAATATTTTATTACATATCTCTGTTATTGTTCTTTGTGTAACTTGTTATATATTATTCTATTGTTACATCTTTATAATTGTTTTACATTAATTTAATAGTAATAACCCAAGCACTGGGTTATTGCATTGGCTATACGTTAGCTGATCTTGTTTGACTCTCAAAACAGCTGTGAAAGTAGGTATTGTTATTACTGTTTCACACGAGGCTGAACTTGAGAGGATAATACACTTTCCTAAGGTGACTCTTCTAGCAGATTGAACTCAATTGTGTCTGATTCTAAAGCCTGTAGTTTCCAGCTGCGCCATGATGTTGGTTCTTTGTAGTAGTGTTCCCCAGTTCAGACTGTAAGTTCTGAAGTTTAGGGGAGATAGAAGACCACATCATATCCAGGATTGCCTTTCCTTGTTGGGGGACTTGTGCATGATTTTATCATGTCAAGTTAAATATATAATTGACCTCTTCTTGAGATGCTCTGGTAGAGTCCTGTAGACTGGTTTTGGGCATGAACTTTCCTGGTTTGTAGCTGGAGTTGAAAGATGGTTTTTGGCGTGAAAAGTGGCGGGCTGGATTATATGCTTCACTTAGTTCTTCTTGGACATCCGGGGTTAATGAGACCTCTGTTTTGTCCTGTGGACCAGCCCTCTAACATTGAGATGCCATCTTTTTGATCACTTGCTATCACCTACAATATGTGGTGTAATGTATGGTTTGCAAGTGTTGTGTATATACATTGGATGCCTTGTCATCTAGACCCACAGGGTTTTTTTGCCGGAAGTCCCATTCAGTATGTTAAAGACAAGGAATAGGTGGAAATTTTAGCAGTGACCTCAACTTTTATTTTTGATTGCTACTCCTGATGGGTGATAATCACATGCAGGACACAGACTTTGGAATGTTACCTTGTGATCTGAATTAGCTTCAGGGTTTTGTGCAGTTTTTCATTTACTAGGTATAACTTTGTTTCCTATTAAAGAAAGCTGTATTGAGATACAAGTGAATGAGAGTGATATTATTGTAGAGATAACTTTACATACACTCTAATTTATTAGATAAAAGGCAAACCATTTTCAAACTTTAGGTCTTTCTTATTTATAAGAAAAGACTTCATCCAGTTCGCAAATGAGAAAAAAAACGACTATGAAAATTTTATGTAATCCAAATTTCAGTGTCTATAAGTAAAATTATTATAACACAGCTATATTGACTTGTTTATGTATTGTCTGCTGCTGCTGCTGCTAAGTCACTTCAGTCATGTCCGACTGTGTGTGACCCCATAGATGGCAGCCACCAGGCTCCCCCATCCTTGGGATTCTCCGGGCAAGAACACTGGAGTGGGTTGCCATCCTTCTCCAGTGCAGGAAAGTGAAAAGTAAAAGTGAAGTTGTCCAGTCATGTCTGACTCTTCACGACCCCATGGACTGCAGCCTACCAGGCTCCTCCATCCATGGGATTTTCCAGGCAAGAGTACTGGAGTGGGGTGCCATTGCCTTCTCCTATGTATTGTCTAAGCTAGCTTTTATACTACACTGGCAGAATTAAGTCGTTGTTTCAGAGACCAAATGAACCAGAAAGTCTCAAAAACTTATTATCTGGCCTTTTATTGAAAATCTTGGCTGACCTCCAATTTAGATGGTTATAATCAAGCTATTATGAGAGTATTTGATTGTAGATTTAATCAGCAAGATTTGAGGACCCTCTGTGATAGCACACCTTCATATTGAAGGCTGTATGAAGAAAAACCAAATTAAAAAAAACAAAATACAGTGTCTACTTCAGAGTTTATATTCTAGTTGGGGAAAATTACATACCCAAGAAACAGCTTAACATTTTACAGCAGCATATAGGCTAACTTTAGGATTTAAAAAAAAAAAAAATTCACATTGAGATGAATAAGCACTTAGGTGGGGTTAATCAGACATGGTTCCTGAAAGAGTTGACTTTTAAGTGTCTAATTTGAAGGAAATAATGGTCCACAAATGCTGAATAAATAAGTCACTTTTAATTAAGTAAAGCATGGGATGGTTGTTTCTGGTTGGGAGTGAGGTGTCCTCACCTGGGCACAGGAATGTCAGGTGTGCAGGCCGCCAGAACATGAGCTGCATGACAGCTTATCCGCCTCACTTCTGGCTCTGCCGCCCTCACTGAGGGCAGCTGTTTCTACTCCGTCGTGTTAAGGTATTTACACTGAAATTGTGACATTTTATTAAACTTTATTCTGTTTTTATTTTTCAAAAAAGTAGTGTTAGTTAAATTGTTGAATATTGTTTTTCTTGAATAAATGGTTTCCCAAGAAATTGAGTTTTTTGCATGATCCTAGGCAGCTCAGTGGTTTTATTCCATTTTTAGGATTTGAAGGATGAAAAGAAAAAGGCAAAAATGGCAGCAGCTAGGTCAGTTCTTGAAAAGTGTACAATGATGCTGCTCACAGCTTCAAAGGTAAGAAAAGTTTTGTTTTACTATGTTGTAAGTTAATTAGAAACCCTAAATGCACATAATTTATATATATTTCACTTTTTAAAAAGATGAAAGTGATAAATTGGAATATAGGCTATAGTAGTCAAATTTCAGTTATTCTTTAACAAGAAAGTTAACTTCCATCCCTGGTCCAAACATCAGGTAATCTGTGAGTCAGCTTTGAGCAACTAAGCAGAAAACGGCTTATTAGGTGCTGCGAATGGAGGCCAGTCACACTGGGTCAGTGCCTGCACGGCCTGCACGATCTCGCTGGGGAGCCCGCACACACGCTCTAGAAAAACTAGGCGAGCTGGAATCTGTTAAGTAACTGGAGTATTAAGTCTGCTCTTAGTTTGTTTATTCTGTAATTTCATACCTCTCAGTCCTTATTCTGGTTTTCGCAAAATTGTCAATCAAGAGCTTGTAATTCCATACGGCAGTAGGCCAGCAAATTGGTAGAATTCAAGAGTGCACTGCTGAACATCTCATTAGCACTTTCTGGGAATTGCCTTTTCTGCTCAGAACATTGCTTCCATGCTAGGATCACTGAAGGCACAGAAACAGGCTTCCCTGGAGCCTGTGTGGAAGGCTCTGTTCACAGCTGGGCCCTGGAGTAGTTTCTCCTTTATATCATTTTTTGAAAATCAAAGATGCCTCCACAGTCACAAAACATCTGTCCATTTTTCCTCATTCTTTTTTTAGCTCTTGCACATATTAGGCAACATTTTAAGTTTTAATCATGATGAAGATATAGGGTTTGTTTTTTTTTTCCCAACAGTTTTAAGTAAGCATGTTAAAGTCTAAAGATGCGGTTTTGTACCCTGCCTTTTTCACTTAAACTTGCTTTTTACTCTTTACTCATCCTGCTTCCACCTTTAGTGAGGAGAAGTGCTGGGTGAGCCAGGGACACAGGAGATTTTGGTAAAGAACCATTTTTATTAGCATGGCCTGTTCTCTGTAAGATTTTGTGTATTATGATATGGGTCAAATCTTAACATAAAATTTTTCAATTGTTTCAAAGACTTGTCTCAGGCATCCCAACTGTGAGTCAGCACATAAAAACAAAGAAGGAGTATTTGACCGGATGAAAGTGGCATTGGATAAGGTCATTGAAATTGTAACCGAATGCAAACCAAATGGAGAGAATGACATTTCATCTATCAGTATTTTTACTGGGATTAAGGAATTCAAGGTAAGAATACAGAGAGTATATTTTGTTTTCTTCTTGCCATTTCAAAGAAACATTATAAATAATACTCATACTTCCGTGTGGTATTTTAGAATACAGACGCTTCACAAAGCAAGATATTTGTCTTTAAAACAATGCTATAGTATATAAGGAAGTTCCCTGTTGGGCCAGATGGTAAAGAATCTGCCTGCAATACAAGAGACCCAGGTTTGATTCCTTGGTTGGGAAGATTACCTGGAGAAGGGAATGGCCACCCACTCCAGTATTCTTGCCTGGAGAATTCCATGGATAGAGGAGCCTGGCAATCTATAGTCCATGGGGTCACAAAGAGTCAGACACGACTGAGTTACTAACACACTTATAGGCTATAAACTTAATATTCAGTAACATAAGGCTTAGTGCAGTTTGTACAGAGAATACCAGTGTGGGGTTATGGTAGTTACCCTGGCTGTGTTTAGCTGTATGGTTTAACTGTACCCTCCTGTCCTCTGTTCAGAACGGCTTTCGCTTTGCAGTCTTTAGAGCGGTACCATACCATCCGCATCTGATGACAGACAGTAAATCAATTCTGCTGGAATTCCTGCTCTTCCCTGTGCTATAGAATTGATACTTTGAGACTGTAGTGATAGCAGTAGTATTAATTATAATTAAAAATTTTTAATGAACAATAACGCATACTAACATTTATCAAGCACTTACTCTGTGCCCATCCTAAATGCTTTAAATATGTGCATGTGTACATCACACAAGAATATTATTATTATGGCATTATACTGTTGAGGAGACTGAGAAACAGAAATTAAGTAACTTGCAAGCTACAAAGTGCCAGAGTTAGGATTTGAAAGTCAGCAGCCTGACCCCAGAATCCCCATCTGCCCTAAATGAGTTTTAGGGCAGAACTCATTGCACGTCAGAGAGGTGGTGACAAGCACTCTTTGGTAGGAGCAGTGCCTAGTTGGGAAAACCCTAGGAAGTCATCTAATCAGATCAGATCAGTCGCTCAGTCGTGTCCGACTCTTTGCGACCCTATGAATCGCAGCACGCCAGGCCTCCCTGTCTATCACCAACTCCCGGAGTTCACTGAGACTCACGTCCATCGAGTCAGTGATGCCATCCAGCCATCTCATCCTCTGTCGTCCCCTTCTCGTCTTGCCCCCAATCCCTCCCAGCATCAGAGTCTTTTCCAATGAGTCAACTCTTTGCATGAGGTGGCCAAATTACTGGAGTTTCAGCTTCAGCATCATTCCTTCCAGAGAACACCCAGGGCTGATCTCCTTCAGAATGGACTGGTTGGATCTCCTTGCAGTCCAAGGGACTCTCAAGAGTCTTCTCCAACAGCACAGTTCAAAAGCATCAATTCTTTGGCGCTAAGCTTTCTTCACAGTCCAACTCTCACATCCGTACATGACCACAGGAAAAACCATAGCCTTGACTAGACGAACCTTTCTTGGCAAAGTAATGTCTCTGCTTTTGAATATGCTATCTAGGTTGGTCATAACTTTCCTTCCAAGGAGTAAGCGTCTTTTAATTTCATGGCTGCAGTCACCATCTGCAGTGATTTTGGAGCCCAAAAAAATAAAGTCTGACACTGTTTCCACTGTTTCCCCATCTATTTCCCATGAAGTGATGGGACCAGATGCCATGATCTTCGTTTTCTGAATGTTGAGCTTTAAGCCAACTTTTTCACTCTCTACTTTCACTTTCATCAAGAGGCTTTTTAGTTCCTCTTCACTTTCTGTCATAAGGGTGGTGTCATCTGCATATCTGAGGTTATTGATATTTCTCCCAGCAATCTTGATTCCAGCTTGTGCTTCTTCCAGTCCAGCGTTTCTCATGATGTACTCTGCATATAAGTTAAATAAACAGGGTGACAATATACAGCCTTGACGGACTTCTTTTCCTATTTGGAACCAGTATGTTGTTCCATGTCCAGTTCTAACTGTTGCTTCCTGACCTGCATACAGATTTCTCAAGAGGCACGTCAGGTGGTCTGGTATTCCCATCTCTTTCAGAATTTTCCACAGTTTATTGTGATCCACACAGTCAAAGGTTTTGGCATAGTCAATAAAGCAGAAATAGATATTTTTCTGGAACTCTCTTGCTTTTTCCATGATCCAGCAGATGTTGGCAATTTGATCTCAGGTTCCTCTGCCTTTTCTAAAACCAGCTTGAACATCAGGAAGTTCACAGTTCACATATTGCTGAAGCCTGGCTTGGAGAATTTTGAGCATTACTTTACTAGCGTGTCTAATAGGCCTGTGTTATTTAATGGATGGGAAAACTCGGACCCTGAGAAGCTCTCTAATACACTAAGGGTTACCTATGTCTCCAGCAGCCAGAACTGCAGCTGGAATGGTATTCTTTCCATCTTACACTGCACTTGGACTTTTTGTTTTTTTTGGCTGAGCCACACAACACGTGGGATATTAGTTCCCTGACCAGGGATCAAAACTGTATCCCATTGGAAGCAGAGTCTTAACCACTGGACCACCAGGGAAATCCTGCACTTTGACTTTTAATTGTGTAATGGTAGGACATGGGGTGAAAGAGAAAAATGGAACACCTGTTCTCAATATTTTCTCATTTGTTCTCTAAACTTCCCTTTTAGGTGAATATTATTGTACCCATGTTTTTGAGGAGGAAAGCTAATATGTGCTAGAACCCTTGTTTAGAACCAGGACTCTGATCCCAGAGTCCATGACCTTTGGGTTTACACCTCTGGCTTTGTTTACGTGCTGTCCGTCTTACCCTGTGTCTCTTCCTGAGAGGAAGGAAGCTCCAGAGACCAGCCATTCTTTCAGAGTTTTTATTACTGAAAGGAATCTTAGGGCTTATTTTTCTAATCCCTTGTTTTTGTTAAGGCCGAAAGGAGAGAGGTCAAAGGACCATTAGGGAAACTAGTCAATGTAAAGCCAGGTCTCTGGCTACCTGGCACTGCATTTCTGGTTCCGGGTTAACTAGACCAGTGCGGTACCTGTGGCTGCTGTTGACCTTTCGCCAGCAGGCATTCTGCACAGAGAGCTGTTTTGAATACACTCTCCCTGTTGGTGGTGATCTTCTTTGCATCTGTAGAGGGAAACTGGATGTATTCATTACTTTGAATATATGGACAGATCTTATGAAAACCTGCAAATGAGTGGCTTTCATAAAAATGCTACTAAGTTACTGTTTTAAAAGCCATATATGATTCTCTTTAAAGGGAAAATAAAAAACCTTAAATGGTTTGTGGGCTGATTTTTATGTTGTAGTTATCTTTAAATCCTC
This sequence comes from Bubalus bubalis, assembly GCF_019923935.1. NCBI lineage: Eukaryota > Metazoa > Chordata > Mammalia > Artiodactyla > Bovidae > Bubalus > Bubalus bubalis. The sequence continues at coordinate 160,384,326 of NC_059159.1, read as the reverse complement.
AAATTCTCAGGTTCTCCTTGTCAGTTCCATACTTCACTTTTATCTGTGTTCTTTCCTGGCTTAAAAAAACCAACCCTGCCTCCATAGGACAGAGTGATTATTGGAGATAACTTGGGCCGAGAGAAGGGGAAGCTATTACTTCCCTGTAGCCTCTCGACCTTTCCAAATCTTGGTATTTGCATGGGTCCTGTTAAAAATGGGTCTTATAATAAGGATAAATTTGAAATAATTGTTGTGAAAAGACCTTGAAGTATGAAGCAATTGTATGTTGTCTTTATCTGCACAAGAATTTTGCCCACAATCGTGATCATCACCACTTAGTGCCTCCTAGCCCAGGTTGTTTCTATGGGATATTTCAGGGGCTAGAGGTTGAAGGGCTAAGGTTGAAGTGGCATGGCACATCTCAGACAGCTGAGAGAGAGAAGGTTGCCCTAATGGCATGTGTTTATCACAAATTCAGGGAACTCTAAGCACAGGATGGCTGAAGTGAAAGGTTTAGAAACTCAGAAAGGTGAGAGGGACTGTTGGAAAGACATAAAGACAAGACCCTGGAAGGGTTTGTGCTAGGCGGTACAAGTCTGGGCTTGGTTTTATTGGTGGTGGGGAACCAATTAGAGGGAGGGGGCAATATCTGAAGGTATACATTTTAGGAAGATTATCCAGGCCCCCTGGTAGAGAATGTTTTGGTCAGGGAGGTCTGATGGGGACATAAAACAAAATGTAGGGAGACCAGTTTCGCTGAATTAATGAAGGAAAAATTGACGCCTTTCCCAGCTCTTGCTGTACCCCACACCCTCCACACCCTTCCCCCTGGGCTCAACACATAGTCGTTTTTGGCTGTAACATCTTCCAGGACTTTGCCTTGGCATTTTCTCAGATAACAAATCCTGTATCTGGAGGTAGGTTCATTTTCCCTACCAGTTGCTACATGATCACGCTCTTTCACTGACCGTATAGAAATGTTTTGTTGCTAGCCGTCAGAATGAAGCTCTGCACAGCCACTGTTGGCTCTTGAGCAATGTGGGCCCCCTGGGTTTGTGGACAATAAAGTTTGTTCACAAACTTTTGTTGGAGGTTTGTTGGAGGTTGTATTTCTCCTGAGCTTTCAGACAGGGAAAGAAATTGCAAGCTTCTTCTTGGGCCCTGGGAGGAGAGTACAGCACATCTGCTTAGGTGGGAATGTTGACTCCTGTGGATGTATATCCTTTTTGTTCTCAGATGAATATTGAAACTCTTCGGGAGAATCTTTATTTTCAGTCAAAAGAGACTCTCTCAGCGATGTTGGAAGCCCTCTTGGAGCGCACGGAGGACTTCACTGATTGTGCCTACACCAGCCATGAGCACAGAGAACGCATCTTGGAACTGTCAGCTCAGGCGAGGACGGAATTGCAGCAGTTAATTTCTGTGTGGATTCAAGCTGTAAGAACTTGATTTCATCAAAGTAAATCCTCTGTGATTGCTTTGCCCTAAAGTTCTGAGAGTTATGCAGGTGCTGTAATCATCAGGAGTGTGAATGTGGTCCAGAATGGGACAAGGGAGTCTCCTCCCTTTTCTGCGTCCTGCTTGACCTTCCAGCATTCCCGGTGCTGACAGCCCTCGGCCTGTGGTCTTTCACCCTGACCAGTCTGGGTTCTGAGTCACCCCCACTAGTTCACCCTGTTGGCCCCACTCGTCCACCAAAATCACCTCTGGGAAATCCCTCCCGAAGTGCTTCTTCAGAGTAAAGATCGGAGTAGTAGAACCCCTACCTAGAGATTCTTGGGTCCTGAGTCTTACTGCTGGATTCTTTCAGATGTGCACAGTTCTTAATTCTGAGGACACCTGATTTACAGACACAAGGATTTGGAAAACTCATGGAGGTTCAGATGCAGTGAAGACAAGGGTAGATCCAGCTGGCAGGTGAAAGATTTTTCACCCTGGCACAGATTCCTGGTCTCAGATTGGTGGGCAGCCACTTAAAAAGCCTTGAATAGGCTGCTGATGTGCTTCAACATGGAAGTTATGTGGGCAACAGTGGCAAGGACTGGCAGCAGTGGTACAACATAAGGCAGTATACATCCAGTCTCTGACAGAGAGTGGATCACAGATTTGAAAGATAGAGCCCTGACTCATGTCTCTGGCACCATTTATTTGTTGCGTAGTCCTAGGCTATGTCAAGAATGCATTTAACATGATTTACAGCATACAAGTCTGGAAGTCATGGACATAGGCTTAGGCCGAAAGATGAAGGGTGAAGGTGCCTGAGGACCCAGCAGCCTGCTTCCTTGTGAAGAGATGGGTTTATGAATGAAGACTAAGATAAATCAGTGATTTCCCTCAGAATTTCTTGGCATCACAACATTGCAAATCCTCATATTAACAAGGAAACTTTTAACTCGGGTAAAATGATGTCAGGAATAAAAGCAGTATTTTGTGTTCAGCTTGACTTGAATTATCTATGTGGTATCTAATCTGGAGTGGAGATTGCTTCAGAGTTAAATTTTAAGCCCAACATGCGATATAAAGAGTTTCTGTGAGGAAACACTCTTTGCGTTGGGAATCCAGTTCTATCAGTACTTAAATATGCAGGTATCACCTTTCACATGTTTCACAGCACTTGGATCTCTTATTCTGCATATCAGATGTATTGTTCATTCATGTACCCTTTTTAGCAGTTATTGCTCAGTGCCTTTTATATGCCAGGCATCAGAAATCTAAAGATGAATTAAATAAAATTTTTGCAAGAATTTTGCAATGTAGAAAAATATGAGAAGGTATGAGACAAGTCCAAAAAACTTTGTAAGTGTCCCAAGAGAAGGGACAGAGCATATGTGAAGCGTTTGAAGGAGCAAGAGGAATCTAGAAGCTTCATGAAGAGATTGACATTTAGCTGGAATTTATTCATTCAAAGAATTGAATACCTGCTACCTTGCATTTGCTGTGCCAGGTATAATGCACTCATTGGTGAACAAAATACGTGTGATCCCAGCCTTCACAGAGCTTATCAAAGCCTAGTGAGCAAAATAAACTGTAAACAAAAAAATAAAATAAAAACTACATATGTAATTGCAAATTAAGATGATTACTTTGAGAAAAGGTTAGAGAGGGTAAGAAGAGGGTCTAGATTGTGTGATCAAAGAAGGCCTTTCTAAAAAACAGAAATTTTTGTAAGGATTTGAAGATTGAATAGGGTTTTAATTTTTGATTAGGTTAAGAATGAAGAGATGAGCATTCCAGGCAGAAGATAAAACAGATTAGTTTTAGCCATGATAAATTTATTAAAGAAAATTAGATTTTAAAAATTCCAGTATTTAAAAGTTAGAGTTGAAAAATGTAACTAAATATTCTCCTTGCCACTTTAACATACACAGGTGAATTTTTAAAATATACTTGCATATAGTTCACAGAATGGTATTAAAATTTTATTGTTATTTGTAGTTAGAGTACAATTGGAATTGCTAGATGAAAAAGATAACTCTTCACATGTACTTTTAAATTTTTTTAGCAAAGCAGGAAAACAAAAAGCATCGCTGAAGAACTGGAACTCACTATATTGAAAATCAGTCACAATCTCAATGAGCTTAAGAAAGAGGTAAGTTGGTTGGAAGTCTGGCCTCTTTTAATTCTTTGCAAGTTGTCACGTTGTACAGCATGTACAACATGCCTTAGAATCAGGATGTTCCTGTGCCCAGAGAATGCTATTTAAAAGTTTTCCTTTGCCCTAGTTATTTTGAAGCCATTGTTTTATTGGGGCCATCATCCTCAAAAATTGTACACAAATGTTTATAACAGCCCCAAACTGGAAACAATCTAAATTTCCATCAACAAGGAAATTTATAAATGAATTTTGGTATAACTATGTAACTATGCCAAATACTGTTCAGCAATGAAGAGGAACACTATTGATACAAGTAATAATATGGATGGATTGCTTAAATGCAACACTGAGTAAAAGAAGTCAGACACAAAGGTTTTGTGTGTGTGTGTGTGTGTGTGTGTGTGTGTGTGTGTTTCTATTTAGAAAAAAATTTTTAAAAGGCCAAATCCATTTACAGTGACAGAAACCAGATCAGTGACTACCTGAGGTCATATGTAGGGGGAATATTTACTACAGAGGGGCTTGGGAGAACTTTTGGGGGTAATGGAAATGTCATAAATATTGATTATGGTGATAGTTACTTAGGTGTAAATATCAAAACTCATCAAACTGTACCCTTGGTACATTTTGTTATATGTAAACTGTACCTTAATGAAGTTGATTTTTAAAAATATTCTTTTGATTACGATTTCTCTGTTCCCTGAATGAAAACTTAATCGTTTAGTGGTTACTTTTAGGTAACTGAAAGTCACCTTAAGTCAGGGGTTTGTGAACTACAGCCAGGCTGTTTTTATAAATGAAGTTTGGGGGACATAGTTCTGCCCATTTGATTTGGGCAGTTGTGACTGGGTGGCCTGAAAAGTCTAATTACTTACTGTCTGGCCCTCTACAGAAAATGTTCACCAATCCCTGCTTTAGGTCATAAGACACAATCTCAGTTAAAAATGAGAATGTTCATTCCAATATATTCATCAGTATTTTGGTTCGTTCAGTTGTATGACTTCCCCTCTGTTCCCCACTCCTCTGTCCTGCACCCCTAGGGCTTTTGGGGGAGGTGTGGTGTCTTGTCTCTTTCAGGCCCTTCATCCTCTATTATCTAGCTTCTGTTCCAGGTCTTTGACAGGCTCTGGCACAGGGAGAGAAGAGAGGAAGTAGAGAGGTAGAAAGTTCCTAGTGACCAGTGCCCTTATGAGATGCACTGGACTCAGAAGGTGTTTAAAGCTGACTTTATCTGTCATTAATCCCCGAGTGTGCTCTTCAGAGGCTCTGCTGGTGCCTCCCCCGACCACCCCTTTACTTTGTAACCCTCCTGCCCACTTGTTCCTCTGCTATGTGTGTGCCTAGAGGGGAACTCACAGTGAGTGAGCCAGTGCTCCAAACAGATCTTCCTTCCAAAATTGTTCCTTCTCACTTAGCTCTAATTTTATATTTTTTAAGAGAGTCAAGGGCTCAAAAGAAGGGAGCTGGTTTGGGGGAGTTTCATATATAAATTATATGGTGATGTTTCATTGACCTCTGTTGAAACCTTCATTTTAACATCCTATTAAACATAGAAAGATATGGTTTTCTGTGGTTTAAAACAAGCCTACTCATTTTTTTCCAGCCTATTCAACTAAACTATTGTTAAGACTGACTATCAGTAGAACGTAAAATTTTTTGGTGATAGATTGAGTGGCATTCTATAAACTTCATTTTCCTTACCTCTGAAATGGATATAAGGATTAGGGAGATAATGTCTATAAATGTGTACAATATCTGCTTTCAGTACCTTGCACAGAGCAGGAACTTCATGTTTGTTCACCCTTCTTCCCTTGGGGTTTGTAAGTTTTCTCTAGAATCATTTATAAGATTTACGTGACCTTGAACAAGTCACTCAGTCTTTAGGGACCTGTTTCATAGTCTGTAAGATAAAGGGTTGGCATTAGTTATTTTCTAGGGCCCTGATGGTTAAACAAAATCTTTTGAATTCTTACGTTGTTTAATTTCCAAAGGAAAATGCATTTTAATGTCTTTGTTTCTGACTGCAATTATTCTCACTTGAGTTCATGAGTGCGGACTACCCTATTGTTAATTTTGTACAGAGTCCTGTAAACTGAATTGACATTGGATTACTTCCAGGAAAAAAAGAATCACTTTGTACAAATAGGCTTAATTAAAAATCAGATTAAAAATGATCTCTTTCTAGTGAGCCCAAAATAACCTGTCATAACTTTTTTTTTTTTTTAAGACAAGATAAGGAGAAGAAAAGATTTTGGAGTTGATTGTACACAGAGATATTCAGTGAGAGTGAACCATGTTTAAAATCCATTCCACTTAATGTTAAATAAAGCCTTGAGGTTTTCATTATTATTTTATCCCTCATTTCTCCTGTGACCTAGGAGTTAGAGCATAAAGTTCTGGATGGCAATATAGATGAACTGTAAGCTCCCTGAAGGAAGATGTTGCGTCTTACTTTTCATGTATGTCCGGCCTTTAGGCTAGTGCCTTTCCTGACGTAGGTATTTAATAAAATTTGTTGAATACATGTTTGACTGTATCTCACAATGATGCTTTCCCAAATGTCTGTTTAGAAACACATTGATGATCATGAACTGCCGTTTGATTGTCCTGTTAGTATACAGAATGCCAGTCTCTTCATAGTGTTGTTTTCACTAACTTTAAGAGCAGCAGAGGCAGTTGAGGTAAGAGAGAAGCCGTGTGGGAAAGAGCTGGTTGATAATAGGATGAAAAGAGGTCCAGGCTACTCTGCCAGGGTGACCAGTTCATCTTCTGCAAACAGGATTACTGCCAACACCAGGGGACTCAAAGATGTCAGTTCTCCTTCCTGCCCTTGGGAGAAGTTGCAAGCTCCTGGGGCTTTGCAGTTCTACTGTTACCACAGGAAACTTTACCCTTTCCCCCTCAGCAGATCAGGTGGGCGTGATCTGAGGTTGCTGCTCTTTAGTTTTTAAAGTACTCGTGAGGTTTTTCATCACAAAACCTTGTTGTTTATTGTCTTTGTTTCACCCCCCACATCTGCAGCTTCATAGTACAGCAGCTCAGCTGGCAGCAGATCTGTTAAAATACCATGCTGATCATGTGGTTCTAAAAGCATTAAAACTTACTGGAGTAGAAGGAAATTTAGAAGGTTTGGCTGAATATGCCTGCAAACTCTCTGAACAGAAAGAGCGGCTTGTTGAGGTGAGTAATAGGTTGCTTGTTAAAGAAAAGGTAGTTTAATGAGAGCTGTACTGTCATCAGGGAATATTAACACAAATACAGTTTTTGGCTTACTCATAAGAGCGTTTTCTCTCTTGCCTTTGGACTTTTAAAAATATCATGTTTTTCTGTTCTGCTCTTACAAGTTTGGCCTCTAAAAACAATAAAAAGTGCTAGAACCCACAAGGGCACTTCTTTTTTAAAAAAAATTTTATTGGAAGATAATTGCTTTACAGTATTGCACAAATGCACTTCTTAATCTTCTTCCTTATTCCATCAGAGAGGTTAAATCTTGGAGTAGAGCAGTGGAGATACATCTCATGACCTTGTTTGTATCTGAATCTTTTGACTCTCAACAGGAAAAAGAGACAGCACATTCCAATTAGGTTAATTTTAAGAGGGTTTAATAAAGGAGCTGTTTACAGTTGCATGGATAGGATGTGGGGAAACCATGAGAGTACAGGAATTGAGGTGAGTGATAGCAGAGCTGATTCTGCTTCTACGACCGAACTAACATGGGGAGTGAGTGGTTTGGGAAATTGGAAGGGTATGGAGTCCTTCAAGAACCTAGGGACTAAACAGAGACAGCTCCAGGCAACCTCCAGGGAAAGAGCGTGAGAATAAAGACCCTTACCCTCCTCATTCCTGCTGCTCTAGTGCTGGGGCTTCCACAGCCAAACACAGCTGTGGACCACACAGGTCCGTCTCCCAAGAAGGAAGAAGAATGGACGTGGAAGGACAAAGACAACATTCAATACAGTATTTGTTCTCTGAATCTCTCCTGCCCAAATCTTTGTTACGTGTTATTGGTGCTTTGTTTGCCCCTTTTGTTATAATTCCAATTATTGATTGATATTGTAAGACTTCTACTACTGAGAATGTCAGATATCTGCTAGTAAAGAAATGTATATTAGCCCATGTACATATGAAGAATATATACAAACACACACACACATACATATATGTATGAAGTATGTGTTAGCCAACGTGTGCATTAATGCACAGATATGAACCACCTAGCTGCCTTCATGTTATCTGTTAATATTACCCTGCTCACTGAATCTCACATACTAATGGTTAAAAGGAACTTTCAGATGAATTAAACTAGCTTCTTCTCCTTTATTTTTTAATATCTGAAAACTACTAGGGAGCATTCTGTTTGTTTATTTTTGATTGAAGGATAATTGTTTTATTATAATGTGTTGGTCTCTGCCATACATCAACATGAATCAGCCATAGGTATTCCCCTTCCTCTTGAACCTCCGTCCCACCTCCCACCCCATCCCACCCCTCTAGGCTGCCACAGAGTACCAGTTTGAGTTACTAGAGAGCATTCTTAAAATCACTGTAAATACATCTCCTTTTAAAAATAGATTTGATGCTGTTTTGTTTATAAACCAAGAATTATGACCATAGGCAAACTTGCTAATTGTAGGAATCCTGCAGCAAGTCTTTTTAAAAACGTGAAAAAAAATTTTTTTCCCTAATTTTCTGTTTTAAGCCTCAAGATTATTTTTTTCAAGAGTTCAAAATGGATGCATTTTGTTTTCTATGAATTATATCTCAAAAAAGTAGATTTTTAAATTTCTGGATACTGACACAAATATTCTAAGAACTAGAAACACAGGCTACTACTATCAGTAAGGGGTTCAGATAGAAAAAAAGTTCTAAATTGCTTTATTGCAAAATCCTAGTCCTAGTTCTTCATTTAAGTAGCCAGAAACACTGATGCATTCTCTCAATGTTGGTTATTACTACTACTACAACTTTTCATGCTTTTCCACTTAAGTTGAATGTTTTCCAAAGAGGCTCCTCAAACCTCACAAATAGGCTTTTATAGGGCAGCTCCATCTTTCTTCTGGAAGAACTCGAACATGCTGTAAAACTTGCTAAGTTGTGTCCAACTCTTTGCGACCTCATGGACTGCAGCATACCAGGCTTTCCTGTCCTTCACTATCTCCTGGAGTTTGCTCCAACTCATGTCCATTGAGTTGGTGACGCCATCCAACCATCTCATTCTCGACCTCTTTTAGATAATGCTCATAAATGTTACAGAGAAGGCAATGGCACCCCACTCCAGTACTCTTGCCTGGAAAATCCCATGTACGCAGGAGTCTGGTAGGCTGCAGTCCATGGGGTCGCTAAGAGTCAGACACGACTGAGCGACTTAACTTTCACTCTTCACTTTCATGCATTGGAGAAGGAAATGGCAACCCGCTCCAGTGTTCTTGCCTTGAGAATCCCAGGGACGGGGGAGCCTGGTGGGCTACCATCTGTGGGGTTGCACAGAGTCGGACACGACTGAAGCAACTTAGCAGCAGCAGCATAAATGTTAAATGCACTGGACTCTGGGGTGATTTTATGGGTGGAAATCATATTGTTTATTCCGAACAACCTGCCTTTATTTCCCCCAATGCCGTTCCTTTGTTTTTGTTCTCTTAAGTTTTGCCAAGAATTTTATGGCTCTCACTTTGAAGCAGTTTGTAGTGCCTGGCATCAGTACTGGGTCAGGGTAACATTATAGTCATGTTTCTCATCTTGTGTATAACCTTGTTATAGTCCTTCTAAATTTCGGTGTGGAATAAAATTGACTTTTTTCTTAAAGAAGGGAATTTACTTCTATAGTGAACTTCAAGGACGGAATCATGCCCTTTTGTTAGAACTGGATTAACAACCACTGGGCACCATAGTTAGAAGACTGCTGTAATTGGCACATAAACATAATAAATCATAGAAAATAGACTGACATTGAGCAAAATGCCAAGTTGCTGGATCTGCACGAGGGACAGAATTAGATTTCTTCCATTAGTGTTGTTCTGTCTCCAAGGTGAGAATGATATGGTGAGAATGAGAAGGATTTTTAAAATGTGTTATATAACTCTAATTAAACTGCTCATGTATTGATGAATGACTTATTCAGAACAGGTGAGGTGGGATAAATGATGGAAAAAGAAAGACAAATCCTTTGAAAGGAAAATCATCTATAGTATTGACTATACTCTTGAGAGTCCCTTGGACAGCAAGGAGCTCAAACCAGGCAATCCTAAAGGAAATCAACCCTGAATATTCATTGGAAGGACTGATACTGAAGCTCCAATACTTTGGCCACCTCATGCGAAGAGCCAACTTATTGGAAAAGACTCTGATGCTGGGAAAGGTTGAAGGCAGGGGGAGAAGGGGACGACAGAGGATGAGATGTGTTTTGGATAGCATCACTGACTCACTGGACATGAGTTGGAGCAGACTCTGGGAGATGGTGAAGGACAGAGAAGCCTGACATGCTGCAGTCCATGGGGCTGCAAGGAGTCAGATATGACTGACTAACTGAACAACAACAACAACAAATATATGATTTCTTGATTCCTTCTGCATATAGTTGTAATCAAATTCAGCTTTTCCTATTTCACATACAAAATGATCTTGGGAATTGGACTGGGAAGAGAATTTTAATAGGCTTTGACAGGTTGGAGTAATTTTCAACATGGTTTTGAGATAGTGGTTTTCCTTGGCTAATACATATTTTTCAGTATTGTCAATTGAGGTAGAAACCCCAAACATTAGAAAACTGCATACTGGCTGTTTTGTACCAGGAAGGCACATTGACTTCAGTGTACAATGTTAAGATCATGAATTTTGCTAAGTACATTGCAAACACATGTTCTGTTGCAAGGCAGGCAATGAAGAGCAAATTAAAGAATAAACAATACAAATGGATTTCACTAAGAAAAACTGAATAACACCAAGGGCATTTTAAAAAATTACAAAGTTGTGCAACTACTATAACTAGTTTTTGCAATGCTAATATATTAATGAGTCATATTGGTTGTGCTATTTCTTTCTTTCTACTTTTTAAATAATTGAGATTAAATCAAGGAAGCTTGTAATTTACAAATTCAATCTTCTTTTTATTAGTGAAGGCATTTTAAATGCATGAGGAACTAATTTGAGGATGATTGAAATTTTAATTTAATTATTAAAAGTGAACTGTGAACTTCCAGATGTTCAAACTGGTTTTAGAAAAGGCAGAGGAACCAGAGATCAAATTGCCAACATCTGCTGGATCATGGAAAAAGCAAGAGAGTTCCAGAAAAACATCTATTTCTGCTTTATTGACTATGCCAAAACCTTTGACTGTGTGGATCACAATAAACTGTGGAAAATTCTGAAAGAGATGGGAATACCAGACCACCTGACCTCCTCTTGAGAAATCTGTATGCAGGTCAGGAAGCAACAGTTAGAACTGGACATGGAGCAACAGACTGGTTCCAAATAGGAAAAGAAGTCCGTCAAGGCTGTATATTGTCACCCTGCTTATTTAACTTATATGCAGAGTACATCATGAGAAATGCTGGACTGGAAGAAGCACAAGCTGGAATCAAGATTGCTGGGAGAAATACCAATAACCTCAGATATGCAGATGACACCATTCTTGTGGCAGAAAGTGAAGAAGAACTAAAGAGCCTCTTGATGAAAGTGAAAGAGGAGAGTGAAATAGTTGGCTTAAAGCTCAACATTCAGAAAACGAAGATCATGGCATCTGGTTCCATCACTTCATGGGAAATAGATGGGGAAACAGTGGCTGACTTTATTTTTCTGGGCTCCAAAATCACTGCAGACAGTGATTGCAGCCATGAAATTAAAAGACACTTACTCCTTGGAAGGAAAGTTATGACCACCCTAGACAGCATATTGAAAAGCAGAGACATTACTTTGTCAACAAAGGTCCGTCTAGTCAAGGCTATGGTTTTTCCAGTGGTCATGTATAGATGTGAGAGTTGGACTGTGAAGAAAGCTGAGCACTGAAGAATTGATGCTTTTTAAGTGTGGTGTTGGAGAAGACTCTTGAGAGTCCCTTAGACTGCAAGGAGATCCAAGCAGTCCATCCTAAAGGAAATCAGTCCTGAATATTCATTGGAAGGACTGATGCTAAAGCTGAAACTCCAATACTTTGGCCACTGGATGCGAAGAGCTGACTCATTTGAAAAGACCCTGGTGCTGGGAAAGATTGAAGGCAGGTGGAGAAGGGGACGACAGAGGATGAGATGGTTGGACGGCATCACCGACTCGACATGGGTTTGGGTGGGTTCTGGTAGCTGGGGAGTTGGTGATGGACAGGGAGGCCTGGTGTGCTGCAGTTCATGGGGTTGCAAAGAGTTGGACACGACTGAGCAACTGATCTGAACTCTCTTGAATTTTTGGTCAGATCAGAATACTACAGATTTTAAGTGAAGACTGGTGTAGACCAGTCCAGAGTGGTGTAGACCAGAATACATTGATTCAGACTGCATCAGATTGATCTAGACTGGAATGCTGCTGCTGCTGCTGCTAAGTCACTTCAGTCGTGTCTGACCCTGTGCGACCCCATAGATGGCAGCCCACCAGGCTCCCCCGTCCCTCGAATTCTCCAGGCAAGAACACTGGAGTGGGTTGCCATTTCCTTCTCCAATGCATGAAAGTGAAAAGTGAAAGTGAAGTCGCTCAGTCGTGTCCGACTCTTAGCGACCTCATGGACTGCAGCCTACCAGGTTCCTCCGTCCATGGGATTTTCCAGGCAAGAGTAGTGGAGTGGGTTGCCATTGCCTTCTCCAAGACTGGAATAGACTGGTCTAAACTGGAATATACCAGTTCAGACAGAAATAGACTGGATCATCTCAGTTCAGACTGTTAAGCCTCAAGATTTTCAATATTTTTTGCTGATACAGACTCTTTATTCATTGTATCAGTCTGCCTACTCCAGGGTTCTTTCCAGTAAAAGGTGTGCTAATTGACAGAAGTTTGTTATCAGAAAGAATGTGTAGCTTGTGGCAACTGACATAGTTCAGCTAAGAGATCGTGGGTAGGTCCTCCTCTGAACCACGTTTCTTCATGCATAAAATATGCGGGCACTACAAAATCTTTCAGCGTTCCTCCTGGTTCTTTTTTTCTTGGCCGTGCCGTGTGGCATGTGTCCTCACCACAGATTGAACCTGTGCCCTATGCATTGGTAGTATGGAGTGTTAACCACTGGACCACCAGGGAAGTCTCAGGATTTCTCCTGGCTCTTATATTTTGTGACCACCTTACAGTGTTCAGATGGGAAGTAGAAACAATAGTTTATATGCTCAACCCTTATTTGTTCCAGTTTTGCTCCTAGAATCTGTTTGGAATCAGTATAGTATAATTTCATTAATTACAAATTTATTTTTTAGGTTTTAATGTTTTATTTTCTTATAATTTTATTTATATTTAGTTTGGCTGTGCTGGGTTTTCATTGCTGCACGTGAGCTTTTCTCTATGGTGTGCAAGCTTTTCATTTTCTGTGGCTTCTCTTGTTGCAGAGCACAGGCTCTAGGGTGCACGGACTTCAGTAATTACAGTAGGTGGGCTCAGTGGTTGTGGCTCCCGGGCTCTAGAGCACAGGCTCAATGTTTCTGGTGCACAGGCTTAGTTGCTCCACAGCATGTGGGATCTTCCTGGATCAGGGATCAAACCTGTGTCTCCTGCATTGACAGATGGATTTGTTACCGCTGAGCCACCAGGGAAGCCCTGTTTTATTTTCTTTATTAACTATAAAATGATGCTATGTATTGTGAAGAAGGAGAAAGCTGAACTATAAAAATTTTTCTTGTAGACCTGTCGACTGTTGAGACATGTATCTGGGACAGAACCTCTTGAAATAACCTGTCTACACGCAGAGGAGACATTTCAGGTGACTGGCCAGCAGGTATGATGAACAGCAGATCGTTCGTTCTGTATTATGTTTTATCTGAGTGTCATAGCAAAGTGTGCACAAGGAGGACACAAACAGTTCTGTCAGCTACAGGTCATGTCTACTGAGAGAAGTGAGGGTGATGGAACTTGTGTTGATAGGGTGTCGGAACATTCCACTGGATTACCTGGTCATCTGCCAAACTAGAGATCGGCTCATTTAACCGATGCCGTAGTTTATACCTATTTAAATGAAAAGCTGTTTACAGTGTAGGTTGTTATGACATGTTTGCAAACTAAGTTATAATTATGTAACAAGCCATAAAAATACTCACATTTTGAACCCCAAATTCCTAAAGACATAAGGAGATTAAAGAAAAGTAAAAGCGTTTGTTCGGAGAAGGCAATGGCACCCCACTCCAGTACTCTTGCCTGGAAAATCCCATGGACGGAGTCGGACACGACTGAGCGACTTCACTTTCACTTTTCACTTTCACGCATTGGAGAAGGAAATGGCAACCCACTCTGGTGTTCTTGCCTGGAGAATCCCAGGGACGGGGGAGCCTGGTGGGCTGCCGTCTATGGGGTCGCACAGAGTCGGACACAACTAAAACGACTTAGCGGCAGCAGCAGCAGCAAAAGCGTTTGTTACAACATTGCTTATAATAAGATTCAAATAACAATCTTAAATTAGGCAAATAGTATAGTATATTATGACACTAGAATAATAATTATGATAACTAGAATTAGCAGCATCAAAAGTTGTTTTATTAAAATGTTAGGTAACAAAAGCAGGATACAAATTTGTTTATATGCTATAATTGCTACATATAAAATCTATATATATATATGAAAATGACTGTAGGATTGTACAGAAATGAATGTTCTACTTGTTAGGGAGAATTGTGAGTAATTTTTTTCTGAATTCTCTATAATGTTACTTTGTTTTTATAATTTTTAAAAGCATTTAAAAAATGGATATCCCATTTAAAAATGTCACTGTCAAGTTAAGGGAAAACCTGAGGGACAGACCTTCTCCTTATTTAGGTCTAAGCTCAAACATACAATTTACCAAGTGTTCTTATTTATCATGGCGGTCAAAAGGACTTATTCCTTTTTTTGCATTATCGGATGACAGATATTGAGCCCCTGAATATGTAGTTGAGAACAGCAAAAGCATCTTGGTATGTGCAGGCTCTCAGAGTCATGCTGGATGGATGTTTATGCTCCCCGGTAGAGGAAGTGTCAAAGGCTTGGAAGCAGAAACTATATGAGTGACCATCCCCAGTGACCATCTGCTGAGCATTTTGTTAAAACCAGAGGATCTCTGTTTATTGGGGGAAACCAAGGTTTCAAGATTTACTTGTCCATTTGGGAGTCATACTACTTGCTTTGGCTGTAAATGTATTTCAGTAGAACTAAAGTTCGGATCTCCTGTGATATACAGTCAGCACTTGTAGTCCTCCGTCTCTACCAGCTCTGTGGTTGTAATTCTCTGCTTACTGTTTTTGTGGCAGCAGGTATATTAGGAAAAGCTTATTTTCTTCCCCAGGATGGTGATAGATAGAGGCTGTTGCCAGTTTCTACAACTTGAAAGGCTTTTCCTATTCCCTTAGCCTCAGCTTTTATTCCTGGTCTTACCTATCTCTCAAAGGGGTAATTTAAGAAAATAGAGCACACCTCTAGGATAATTTATAGTATTTCTGGACATCTCTGCAGCAGTGTCGGTTTTGTATTTCGTCTGCAGTGTCCCGTCATACCCAAGGCACGGCTGAACAGTTGGCACCCTGTACAGTGGCTCCCAGTTGAGAAGCCCTCACTGCTGTGTCCAGCTTCCTGTCCGCTGGCGGGCCACGCACCCACCTTCCCCGAAGATGGGGAGCCTTGTTCTCCTCGTAAAGCTGCCACCTGCTTGTCAAGCCTGTGCCTGTGGGACTGTGCCCACCCAGCAGGAGCACCTAGGTCTAATTCTCTGGAAGGCAGCTCTGACCATATCGGTTCCTTTTTTTAATTGAAGTATAGTTGATTGACAATGTTGTGTTAGTTAGTGTACAGCAAAGTGGTTCAGTTTTATGTCTTTTTCTTTTCCATTACATATTACATACATATTCTTTTCCATTACATATCCATTTCTGAAGGCTCTTCAGTGACTCCCTGTCTCCCTCAGGGTAAAGCCTATCCTACTGTGTGCATTTCTGCATCACAAAATCATTGGTGACCTTCCTTTTCTCCATGTTAGTCCAGTCTACACTGGCCTGCTTGGCTCTGTTAGAATATATAGCAATATCTCACCTCAGGTGCCTTTGCCCAGGCTACCTTGTGATTCCCTCACCTTTTTCAGTTCTTCATGTACATGCCGCCTTTGCCAGTGACCACCTAGCTTAAAATACTGGGACTACCTAATACCGTCCATCCTGCTTGCCCTTTGTTTTTATACTTACCATTTATCATCTTTGAAGATATTTCATGATTTGCTTGCAAATTTTTAATCCTCTGTCTCCCCATATTATAATATGAGCCCCATGAGAGAGGAACACTGATCTGTTTCATTCACAACTGTTTTCACAACACCTGGAACATGGGTCCAGTGCCCATGAAGAGCCATATATAAGTTACTTGGTATCTTTGAGTCTCAGTTTCTCCAGCTGTAAAATCAGAATAATACTTATTTGAAAAGGATAGTATTTTGTTTCTGTGTTGGAGGATTAATACTCATGCATATCAAGCACAGTACCTCAAGGGTGTATCTGCCAGCACTTGTAGGTGTACGCATGTGTTCCTGCTGCTGCTACCATCGTCATTCCTGCCAGTGCTAATACCACTGCTTGTGTATAATAATGCCTACTATTTATCTGTGGATAAGCTTGTAAGGAACAGTAAGTTTTATTCTTCTGTGCATGTCTATATGGCCCAACATGGGACTTACGTGTGGAAATTGCTTTGTATTAATAGTTGTGTCACGGAGTTGATTTTAAGTTTGGTTTCCAGTATGATTCTGAGAGGTAAGATTTTGAAGTTTAAACCTGCGTATTGTTTCTTTAGATAATTTCTGCTGCTGAAACTTTGACATTGCATCCATCTAGTAAAATTGCTAAAGAAAATCTAGATGTATTCTGCGAAGCCTGGGAATCCCAAATTAGTGACATGTCAACACTGCTGAGAGAAATCAATGATGTGTTTGAAGGAAGACGAGGTGAGAAACTGTCCATATATTGAAATATATTCATATTTTAATGTAACTTAATTTTTAATGTCAAAAATGTCAGATGCCAAATGAATAACTTTTATAACCCAACTGGATTATTTTTATAATAAAGTGTCTTACACAAAACATAGTAAAAATATTACTTGTCCTTCTATGTAGTATCAAAGCAGTAAAATTTGTTGTACAACAGTATAGGGGATTCTTTTGAATTAATATTAACACTGTAGCTTTCTTATTGAAATTAAGTCATTTTTATATTTCTTATAAATTGTTTTTTAGTTTTAGTACAGAAGCTCTTCTGTAGTACAGTAATTCTCTGATATAATTCTACTAACTTCATAATGAAATGAATGTAGTTATTTGATTTTCAAATTGCTTTCCTTCCACTTGGATGGAATCTCTTTCCTTGATGACTACATAATCTTGGAATATTTCGTTTGATGGGTAAGTTCACTGGTATTTCTACAACGTGTAGAATAGCACCATACAATGTACAGAGGCATAATTTTTACTCTTTATTTTACTATCAACTTGGATTTTTATTTCCCATTGTACTGTGTGTCCAGTTGTTTATGTGTTTTTGTGTTTTTTTTTTTCCTTCTTAATGGCTTCCGTTAGTGTCAGCATGCTTGTTTAAAATGTCATTTAAAGTCAAAAGTCAAAATAACATCAAATTACATGTTTTACTGAATATGAACGTCTAAACATATCATGTTTTTTAAAATACCCATCTAGGATAATTATTGATTTAAAAGTCAGAGAATAGTAGAATTTGTAGATATAATTTATAAAATGTAATAAATGCTTACCACACTTCTGCATTTAAAAATCAATAGCTAGTCTGAATGGCACATTATTTTGATACTTTGATAAAGTATTGAATGGGTCTTTATGTGAGGCGAGTTTTGTATACTAAAAGGTAAATTGATTATAACTGACCCATATTTAAAGAAAATGATCATTTAACCATAAGACTTCTGTAAGAAATGAAGAGAAGCTTCCCAGGCTTTCTTAAGGTTTGGGTAACCTGTCCCCAGGATTTTCTTAACTTCCTAAATGCTGAACAGAAATTCCTCTTTAGGTAGGGAACTGCTGCCTTTGATTAATGGGACACCCATTCTTTAACTGGTAGTATCTTGCTGTTCAGAGGCATCCTTACTTATATGCGGTGAATTGAGTCAGAGTTGCTTAATTTCTTGCACTGCCTTTTTTCCCCCCCGACTGTTATCATGAAGCTCATAAATATAGCTCTTCCTCCAAAGAAGTCCCACTCTGAGTTAGCTGTCGTTGATGAGCCGAGCCAATGTAACAGAGCTGCTCTTCCTATTCTGTATGATTATTTGAACAAACCTGCCTGTTACCTCGCACCTGCCCCCTGCGAAGGACAGAGTAGGTCCTTCAGATTCTGGTTTCTCTTTGCTGCTGTTATAACTCATAACTGTGATTGGAAAGCCTCTACTCTATTTTAGCTGTGTAAGTTCTGCTCTGCAAATTTTGACTCCCCTGACTGGGAAACTAAACATATATTTGCAAGTATCAGTTAGCCAACCAATTAAGTAGCAACAACATGCTAAGCAGTGAAAAAGAGCCTTTAGTGTTTGCATATCTGAAGTCAGTCTGAGAGCTAGGTGGTTGTCCCCTTACCAAGAGACCCTTAGATTTCATAATAGGGCCTCCTGGGACTGTGTCAGGAATTCAAAAATCAATCTTTGTCTTCCTGCCTCTCTGCCTTCATCCAATTCTGTCTTTAGGGAGGCCATGATCCCCCTTTGTATGAGAAGGGACCAGATCAAAAAGACTCCACCTTTCCTTAGTGATGAGTGTGTATCCACATTTAGAATTTGAGATTATTTTAGACAAAAGTCAAGTTCATTCTGACCTAATTGAGGTCCACTTTCAATATCCAGAGCTTTTCTGCATCTCCAAAACAAAGTAATCACCCAAGGACAGGAAAGCCTTATTATTTCACTGAAGATATGCTCTAATATTCTGTATTAGAAGTTCTTATAATTAGTTTTGGTCCTGAAAGGGACTTTACATGGCATGATCAATCAGAAAAAAAATTTATGTTCTCAGTGGTAGGACTGGGGTATTGCAGAATTTGGATTAGATCAAGCCCAGTTATCCTCAAACTGTCTCTTACCTCTACACTCATCGAATCCTACCAATCTTACTTGTAAAATTCTTCTTAAATCAGTCCTCTTGTCTTCATTTTTGCGTCCCTGGTGGCTCAGACGGTAAAGCGTCTGCCTGCAATGTGGGAGACCCGGGTTTGATTCCTGGGTCAGGAAGATCCCCTGGAGAAGGAAATGGCAATCCACTCCAGCACTCTTGCCTGGAAAATCCCATGGACGGAGGAGCCTGATAGGCTACAGTCCACGGGGTCGCAAAGAGTTGGACACGACTTCACTTTCACTTTCACTATCTTCATTTCTATTAACATCATCTTTTGTCTGGCTGGATCACTCCCTTATTCCCAACTCATACACCCCCCCCAAGTAAGTTCGTATTCATCCATAAGCAAGCTCCTCTTCCTGATCACCCCACTTCAGTGAACAGCATCTCATACGTCCAGTCTGCCAAGTGACAAAGTAAGTGCAGAGCCATGGAACCTGGTACATCCCTATAAACTACAGGCTAGGCAGATTAACTTCAAGGTGGTTCAACTACAGCAAAGGAATATTAGAGCATATCTTCACTGAAATAATGAGGCTTTCCTGTCCTTGGGTGATTAACCTTGTTTTGGAGATGCAGAAAAGCTCTGGATATTGAAAGTGGACCTCAGTTAAGTTGTTATGAAAAATCATTCTGCATCCTCATAAGATGAGAGGGCCTTTGGAACTTAATTCTGGACTTAATTTATCTAGAGGTGTAAACTCAGAAGTAAGGATGGCACAAATGTCATCTTGATGTAGGGAGTATTAAACATAAATTGTGAAGACAGGGCTTCAGAAACAATTTTATAAATCAAAATCTGTGCCAAATATATATTTTTTTTAAGTTCACAAACCAAATTAAAATCTTATTCCTCAGTCATATGTAATTACTAGACTAAATTGTCAAAACTAATGTACTAACATTTTATTTAATAATATTTTAAAAATTAAATGTGAGTAGTGGGAAATTTGTTTTAAGTTATATTATGTTATTTGCAGGAGAGAAGTATGGCTACCTTTCACTTCCAAAGCCAGTGGTAAGTAGAAGACCTTTGTCCACTTGAGAATATTTTTATTCAGAATTCAAATTATGCTCTCATTGCCTGTTGCTACTCTCCGCAACCTCCAATAATTGACATTACAAAAAAAGCTAGGATATGAAATGTGGGCTGTTCAGAATTGTTATTCTGAGTGGTAGTCTAGATGGAGCCCATAGTCTGGTTATTTGTGTTTGGTTTGGGGGTTGAGCGAATAGGTGATGGATAATCTGAAGTCAGGGTTTTTGTTTGTTTGTTTTTCATAGCTTGGGTCTAATTCACAAGATCATGTTGGAACCATTTTATGCAGACTGAGAACTTTCTGAATGCTTTCTACCTTGATGAAAATAAGCCATTTTGTTTGTTTTTAGACACGTGAAGTGTTGTGTTTTTTTTTTTTTTTGGCTGCTTTTTTTTGTTTGTTTTGGCTTTATATGACTAAAACTGATGCATCTGACTGCATTATAAAATAATGCCCACTAGATGGCAAGCTTGGTTATATTATTAGGATGGTTTCTGTACCTTTTCAGGCAATTCCCTTTCAGTCTTCATATAAACACTTTAATAATAATAATTTGTAAAATCAGAAATAAAAACAATGGAAACACAACTAAATTGAATAAAGGTAGAGTGTAAAATTCCAAATAAAATAAAACCTAAAAACTTCTAGGGTATTCTTAACTTTCTTAAACACTTTTATCAATTGCTTTATAGTCCACTAGACTAAGGAAGAAAATACAGATGATGTAATTATACATGGAGCCAAGGAAATCATTGATCATCTCTGCTTATTTTCTAATGAACCCAAGAAGCAGTGTGTGTGTGTGTGTGTGTGTGTAACTTTATGGACACTGTATTTCTTTTCTGTCCTTTACCTCCTCCCATATTTTTTATGGTACACAACAAATATAAACTGTGGGATAGAAAAAAAGGAAAAAGTTGCAGTTGTTCTGTTCTGCAGTTAAAGTGGTGACAGAATAGCTGGTCAGAAGTAGTAAGTCATGGTGATAATAAGGGCAACAAGAACAGAGAGCCCACGTACACTTCAGAGTCACCTTCTTAAGCTGAGCAGACACATGCGTGTTTTATCATAACTTGCACTTTGTGTCTGTGTGTGTGAATATATACTCTGTGGTGGGGGTTGGGGGGGGCAGTGTGTGTGTGTGTGTGTGTGTGTGTGATTTAAATAAATGTTTCCTTTTAAAAGTAAAGGGCTCCCTGGTCTCCTGGCCCCTTTGTCTCTACTAGCCCAGCTGTTCCGGAACTGCTGCCCCAGCTAGGGGAGTTCCCACCAGATCTCAGAATGCAGGGAATACCCCACTTGGGCTGCCATCTCAAGAGAACTTCTGAATATATTTTTCAAAGAAACATTGCTATAGGTAGTGGTTGTTACAAGTAAGCAATCATCTGTGGGCCAGCCTGGTAACCAAACTGGTGTACCATGTTTTCTCCTGCCCTAGAGGTAATATACTCTTGAGTTTTAAATAGCCTACATAGAAACTAACTTGCTGTTTCAAAGCTAGGGG
Organism: Bubalus bubalis; assembly: GCF_019923935.1. Taxonomy (NCBI): domain Eukaryota; kingdom Metazoa; phylum Chordata; class Mammalia; order Artiodactyla; family Bovidae; genus Bubalus; species Bubalus bubalis. The sequence goes on along the minus strand of NC_059159.1, from coordinate 160,362,940 downwards.
CCATAAAAGCATGCTGGTTCAAATAGTAAATCCTAAATTCTAAGTATAATTACCTATATAACCTGGGATATAGGATTAGGAATCTGGATGTAAGTGAAACCAGGAGGCTGAAATTTATCCCTCAAAAGGGCAAACTGGTTAAAGGAAATGAATTCCAGCATCTTAACATTTGGAAGATACTGAAAGCTGCCATGTAGCGGTTAATATTATTTCATCATTTCTTAAGAATAATTTAGTGGAGGGGCCAAGGAGGTTTGGGTGTGTAGTAATTGGTCTGTGGGAAGACTGCGGAAGTCTTTAAGAGTCTGAAACACAGATGCTTTCCCTAGCCCCAGATTTCTGACTACCTACCTGTTCAAAGCTGAAGCCACATATTTGGGTATTTGCCATTACAGTGGACCCTTGAACGACATGGGTTTGAACTTTGAGGTCCACTTATTAGTGAATTTTTTTCAATAGTGCATACTACAGTGCTACACCATCTGAGGTTGGTTGAATCCACAGGCGCAAAACCATAGATACGGGGGAGCTATGGATATGGAGGGTGGACTCTTGGTAAGTTATATGGAGGTTTTTGGCTAAGGTGAGGGTCAGCGCCCTTAACCCCCACGTTGTTCAAGGGTCAGCCACAATTGTTTTTACTTAAACAGTTTAATATAGTTTAAGTATGAACTGAAAAAATTTTTGTTAAAATTTTGTTACGCTTTCTGTTACTATTGCATGTCTTTACAATTAACTGTACCGATTTTTAAGATGCTCTAATATTTTTTATTGTCACAGAAGAATAGTGCAAACCTGAGATCATTAAAGCCTGACTCTGAGGTAAGATCTTCTCTTTTGCAATAGTCTTACTTCCAGTCTTACTTTTCATGGTTAATGACTACATCGTTGTGATTAAAATGTATGTTTTGTAGGAGCAAGCCAAGATAGCAAAGCTTGGACTCAAGCTGGGTTTGCTCACTTCTGATGCCAACTGCGAGATTGAGAAGTGGGAGGATCAGGAGAATGAGATGGTTCTATATGGACGGAACATGTCCAGTATGGCCTATTCTCTGTATTTATTTACTAGGTAAATGTAGTTACATTACCTTTTAAAATGAATTTAATGATATCTGGTATCAAGAAAAAGTGCTATGTTATGTCATTGATAGATTAAAGTTGGTTTCAAATATATGTAAAAAGACTGTATAAGTAGTAGTTCTTACTACAGTTCAGTGAATGCAGCAAGAAGACATTCATTTAATGAGGATTTAGACTTCAATGAGATCCTCTTCCAGGTTTGTGTCCCATTCCTTGCATAGTTCTGAAATAATTTTGCTTCCTGCTTTTTCGTCATCCCACATATCAGTGTCTCCCCCAGGCTGCATCAGTAAGTTTTAAACGACATGCCTTTGAAATCTTTATGCAGTGACTGCTTATACACAGGTCAAGGAATAGAGCCATGAGGTCTGCCAAGTCAGTAGGGTGCCACACCTCCATGGGTCAGCATTCATTATGTAGCAGAGTTTCCCTAACTTTACATATATCTGAGCTACATTCTGTCTTTTCTTATAATAATGGACGATTATACATATGGCATAGTATCTCAGTGTTGTTAAAACTTAATCAGTTATGCACTCAATAACCTGTTCTAGAATTTTCTCGAGGAATGACCTCAAACTTTTCACTCATTTTCTGATATGTATCTTACCCATTTTTCAAAACTGGAGAATACTTGATATCTTCAGTGTTGTGGCTTCTCTTCTACTCATTTTGACTTTGAAATTATAATCAGCAGTGGGCCACACCTGCCGGTTGTTTCTGTATTCTGGAATGTAATCCGTTTGGTCTGAAGCTCAGCTAAACTAATTGGGATCTCTACCACTGTGTGAGCTTTCAGTTCAGTTCAGTCGCTCAGTCGTGTCCGACTCTTTGCGACCCCATGAATCGCAGCACGCCAGGCCTCCCTGTTCATCACCAACTCCCGGAGTTCACTCAGACTCACGTCCATCGAGTCAGTGATGCCATCTAGCCATCTCATCCTCTGTTGTCCCCTTCTCCTCCTGCCCCCAATCCTTCCCAGCATCAGAGTCTTTTCCAATGAGTCAACCCTTCTCATGAGGTGGCCAAAGTACTGGAGTTTCAGCTTTAGCATCAGTCCTTCCAAAGAAATTGGGGCTCAATAAAGAGCCCCTTTTTCTTCACCCAAATTCAGAATTAACTGAAAAATAAGCAAAAGAATAGGCAGATGGGGGCCAGTGGCATTTATAAAGCTGATACTGAATAGTGTATATAGCCATAGGCAAATAGATTTTTAAAAATAGTACCTAGAATTAAGAAATCTTACCCCCTAGGGGCAGAATGTATCTCTTAAAACACTTGAAAGACCAGATATATTCCAAGGGTACCTTTACTACCAAGAGAAAAAGGAAAAAGGAAAGGGCTACCATGTGCAATTTATTTTCGCAGAGTCAGCAAAAAGACTGAAAATAAAAATCCATAAACGTCCACCCTCTTCTGAGGGGTGAGATAAGTGAGAGTGCAGAGAGCGAGGGAGGCTGTGCTAGTGAAGGTTTCTTCATATGGAAGGAAGGTGAGGAGTGAGGAAGAAACCGTCATTCTTGTCCTCATGATGTCTTTTACCTTTTCAAGAGAAATGATTCTTCCAGAGGGTAAAGGAGAAATGCTAAGAGTTGAGTAATTTTGCCTCTGGTCAGCAGTCATTTGTTAATATCTTTCCATATTTTCCATCATTGGAGACCTTTTTGTCCCCCAGGTTTCCTTCCTTTGTTCTTAATTCTTAGCAACCTTCTCCCAGAATTGAATTTTCTCAAACTAGTTTTGACCTCCTTTTTTTAGTTTATATCACTTAAAAATCCGATGAGTCAAGTGTGCAAAAGAAAGTAAAATAGAATTTGTTTACCTACACTCAACATGTGGTTAACTGAAATGTGAAGATTAACTGAAAAAAACAGAAATCTTTGTGTTGGAATCATGCTAGTTATCTCAGGGGGATAAAAATCAGATGAAAAAATTTTTTTGACTGCTAAAAACTGAAAAAATAAATTTTCGCTTACCAAATGTAGTTTGGTATATAAAATGAAAATGTTAGCTACTCAGTCATGTCCAACTTTTTGTGACCCTCCCTGGTCTGTAACCCACCAGGCTCCTCTGTCCATGGAATTCTCCAGGCAATAATACTGGAGTGGGTTGCCATTGCCTTCTCCAGGACATATTCCTGACTCAAGGATTGAACCCAGGTCTCCTGCTTTGCAGGCAGATTCTTTACCATCTGAGCTACCAGGGACACCCTTGGTATATAAAATATTCCCAAATAAAGGATTCCTCAGTAGAAATTTTTTTTTTAAGTTTGTGACTGTCCCTTTTATTTCTTGTTTCTTATCTCAGGGTATTTCAGGATTGTATGGTCAGCAGTTTTTGTTTCTGAGTCAGACTAGTGGATCTTGGCAAGGGATGACATGCGGCCCACAGAGACTAGGAAGCATGAAAGGCTCTATTGTGAAGAGAAGGCGTAACTAAAGCTCTGTGGAGGGGGGCTTGTTCCTGGGGTATGGTTATTGGATAGGAACCACTGACATTCAGGAAAATAAAATGGATTTTCTGTAATGTCTAACACCTTGTGTCATTCTTGCAAGTCTCGGTAATATAATTGTCATAAACTCTCAAGCTGGCTTTGTTTTCTACCCACCCTGTCAGTATACTTGTTTCTCCCCCAAATGGTTTTTCTGTTTTCCCTTAAGACGGTGGCTTACCAGCCTCATCTAGTTGCTTTTTTCTGAGACTCATCTGTTAGTCTTCACAGCACCAGTTTTGTAATTGTCCTGGGCGGTTTTATAGTTTTTCTTCAGGCTATTATTTAAGGTTGTCTTAACAATTTATATAGTTTCTTTGTCATTTATTTAAGTTACTCGTATTTCTTTATAATTTATGTATTTTAGATTTTCTAATGCATTATACTTTTTAAAGATTTCACACATACCAGTGTCATATAGTTTTTAAAGTGGTTTCTGCTTCATAATTTCATTTGTCCTTACAACAGTTTATCAGAGTAAAAGAATATTGTGTTCGTAACTAGTAGCTATTAAGGGCCAAACCGGTACCTACTAGATTTCAGATCTTCTGATTCATGCCTAGGCTGCTGCTCTTCTTAATGTATTCTGTTGCTCTTTGTTGTAATTTACTTTTCACTTGTGAAGTTCTTAATTCTTCTTGGTAGTTTTCAGTGTGATATTCCTTAATCTTCTTGATGAGAGTGGTAGCACAAATATGTTTTGCTTGTTTTATAGACTCAGAATTGAAACTTACCTGACGTGCCTCATCAAAATCACCTCAATTCTTGCCATAGTTGAAATCAGAATAAAAAATGAGAATTTCCTGATTTTTGGTCTCATCTTTTATCCATTATGGAACAAAGGCCTTTTCAGATCTCATATCTTGAGTTTATGAAGCAAAATGAAGAAAGTTAAAAAAAAAAAACTTAAATATGTCAGTTTTAATTTTCTTTACATTATAAAATTAACATATATAATGTTTACTAGTTTTTAAAAGTGCCTTAAGAGGTAAGAGTTAAATATTAAAGCTGCTTTAAGAAGAGTGACAATGTTACTCATCTCTTCAATATTATTCTTCAAAATTTTGGATCTGTAAATACACAGGATGCTCTAAAACTTTAATACAAAATCAATTGCTAGGCAATAACTTTTTCTTACCTCCTTAATAATTATTTTATTTCAGGGGAGAGGGGCCACTAAAAACTTACCAGGATTTAATTCATCAACTAGAGGTATGTTTAATTTCTATTTTGTGATAATACTTTAATTCTGGACTAAAAGTTGGTAACAGTTTTCTAAATGATTTACTGTATCATATTAGTGTGATTACCTGTACATACAACACACGTGTATAGTAGAAGAGTGGTAGAAAAGTCAAGGGTTTGCACAGCATATTTTACAGCTAAATCTAAAAAATGGTTATCTTTTCGGGAAAAAAATAGGGATAAAGTAGAATGGGCTTTGATGGTCACTAGATGGAATATTAAGTTTTAGGTTTTCCCAAGTAGGTAAAAATATCCTGTTAGCAGATGCCTATCTCTTATATTGTCCTGAATACTAGGAAAGCTTTTTGACTTCATTATTGAACTGGATGAACAGTACTGATTAAATGAGGAAACACATAAGAAAGCATCTATCACAGACTTGAGACCATTACAGCTTCTCAGTACGTTAGTTTCCTTCTTCCATAGTCCTGATGATTTGGGGCATTCAGGGAGGGACAGAAGCACTGACACCTGCCCTTCTGCCCTGTGTGTCTTATGAAATTTCACCTAGGCCTGACTCTAATCCTCCTCCCTTACTTAGAGGCTTAGATGGGTGAGATTACAAGATGCCTTTCTTATTTCCCCTGACTCGCATGTCAGTCTGTTTGCCTCTCTAGAACCAAGGGCATTCTTGCATTTGAAATTTCTATCACTTTATTGCCTTTATATAGTTTCCTTTGGCATTCCCCTGTGCTTTCACCTAAGCCTCTTCAGGAAAGGGATTTCAGCTGGAGAGGATGCCAGTCAACAGAGGCAGAAGAACTGCAGACGATATTTTGTTTGGAATTTTCTGTAAAATTGACTACAAGTGAGCTGTTTCTCTGTTTAAAAAGTTGGAGTAAATTCTGGATTCATTTTGTTCAGTTTGACCCATATCCACTCCCAAGGCAGACCACATTGTAGGGAGTATTTCACTGCAAAATATCCACTCTTACCTTCTTCCTGTGTTAGCTTATTTATTAAACCAACATCTGCTGAAGTATCTACATAAAATGTTTATCAAATAGTCATTGAATTTGTACTGGTGTGTCAGCTCCTGGGGTTAAGAGCTCTGTGGAGAAAAGTGAACAAAAGGAAGCCCCTTTCCCTCCCCATGGAGCTTACATTCTAGTGGGAGCAGATAGACAATATACAATTAAGTATATAATGCCCATGTAGACATACTTAAGAGATAAAAACACGTAAGTGGTAGAGGGGTGGTCAGAAAAGACCTCTTTAAGGAGGTAACATTTGAGTAGAGTGTCGAGAGAGTGAGCTAGACGGATATCTTGGGGATAGAGTATTTTAGGCAGACAGAACAAGTGCAAAGGCCCTGAGGTACAGGAAGTGCAGGTGTCTGAAGAACAAGGAGACAAGCGTGGGTGGAATGGAGTGAACAAGAAGGAAAGTGGTAACGTATGACATCTCTGAGCCTTGGGAAAACCCTTAATTTTTTTTTTTTTTTCTCCCAAGAATGATAGAAAACCCATCGAAGGTTTTACGATGGCATGCCCTGACTTCTGTTTTCTAAGGCTTTTGGTTTGACCAGCAGGGTAAACAGTAGCGCCATTTACTGAGATAAGGAACAGAGGGACAACATTGGATTTAGAGGCTGGAAATCAAGCATGTAGTTTTGCTCAAGTAAATGCACAGTTCATGTCAGGATAGCTCAAGAATAGAGAGACTTAGGAGTCATCAACTTTCAGGTGGTTTTGAGACCATGATACTCGGTGAGACAGGGATCTTGCTGCTAGGGGTTTGCAGGCTAGAAGGGAAGAGCTGACATGTACAACGGAAAGTGGTAATGTGGAAAGATGAGGAGGAACATGTGGGTTAAGTGAGTCATCCCATTAGGTTGGAAGGTTGGTGTGAAACACATTGGTTTCCCTTTTAAAGGCTAAGGAAGGATGTAAAGGGCTATTTGACCCTGAGATCAGTTTATCCCATGATAGCAAGGCTGTTGGAAAGAGGGTTAAAGTTAACCCTGAAATGATTTTCTCCTTCTTCATATGCTTTATCTACTTTATTACCAAGATCTATTATTTTTCTTCAAAAATCATTCTCAAATTTACCCAGTTCTTTTTACTCTTACTGCTGCCACCTAAAGCTATGTCTTCATTTCCCTGGTATCTCTCACTCTAAAAGATTCTATGTACCATTTAAAAATAATCATCGTGATTATTCTAAAGTATTTTCCAGCATTCCTTCCTGTCATCCTATTCTGCTTACTAATAAATCATAGAATGTGCGATAAGTAGTGAAAATCTAATCTGAATTGGTCCCTTCAGATGGCTGGTTGAAGAACATGTATGAGTGACAGATTCTCTGTTGCTAAGCCAGAAGCAGAAACCAATGTTCTAATGCTTTTGACCTCATGTTCCAAGATTCATCACCCTTTTATAATTGGGGGAATTATGGGATGAACTTTGGATCCATCCAGAAACCCAGACATAATTTTTCTAAGTATCTCATGATCCTCCATGGTAATTGGAGGTGGCCACACGTAGAGCAGCCTCTGCAGGGATAAGTTTGCATCAGGTCTGGGAAATCTGCTTGTAGATAGAGTTAAACTCTTGTGTTTTCCTGGGTACAACAAAAACCTTAGGCGTTCCATGAGAGGTGTTTAATGTTAGGTTTTAGTTTTAAAATTCCATATGAAAATTATCTACGAGTGTACTTGGTACCAGTAGAAGACATGCACCTAAAGTAGTGATGTTTTTCCTTTCCACCAGGTTTTTGCTGAAGAGGGCTTGAAGCTTGCTTCAAGTGTACAAGCTTTCTCAAAACAGGTAATTCACATACCCCGCTGCCTGGTCCTGGTGCTGATGTCATAAATACTCACTTTGAGAGTGTATTATTGAGGTATAACGGTATTTGATGTTTAAAAGGTGGAGTTTCATTGGAATTGTTATAACTGCCACATTCACATTTCAGTTGAAAGATGATGACAAACTTACGCTTCTCCTGGAAATAAACACGTTGGCTCCTCTCTGCCACCAGCTCCAGACAACAATTAAGACACCTTTACAGAGTCAAGTGCTTCTAAAGGTATAAAGGACAGTGGGACATGCAGGAAGGCACTTGAGAAACTTTCATGCTCCTTTTTTTATTAGGTTAGCTTCCAGCCTCTCTCTTCAAATAAAGTGTTAATACCCAAACTACAATTTATTTCCATTTTTCCTGCCTCAACTACAAGAACTGTTTATCATCTGCAGTTATAACTGACCTCAGGGAGCAGTAGGTTCACCAGATAAATTAGCTTTTTGGACAAGATTAATGCCATAGCACTGAGCAGCTGCCCCTAAATCTCACCATCATCACCTGTCTAGGGCACAGACCCTTCAGAGAGAAAGGCTCCTATTGTTTATTTTAGGAAGTTTGTGTGCAGCAAAGTAGAGTGCAAGGGACTGCAAGTTAGGGGTTCACTGCTACTGTTTGGTGCACACCGAGAAGCCGTAAATGGTCTGAAATAGAGCAGGTTGGTTTTCCATTCATTCTTCCTGAGGTTCCATGAAGTTGGCACGCACGAGACTTCAGCAGCAATTGCCGCTTCTGTGTTCTGGGGCCTCGATTCATCAAGTCAGTTCAGATACCTTAATCTATATACCCTTTGACACTCCTTAGATTTCTATAATGGTGAAATTGTAGATGATAAAGTCTTTTGAAGGCCCCCTGGTAAGAATTTGATCTGCTTGCTTTCTGTCACTATAGGTTGATAAGTGTATTACAAAGGCAAGATCCATGATGGCTGTTTTGGTTCAGCTTCTCTCACTTTGCTATAAACTGTTGAAGAAGGTGAGATGATTTCTCTGTCTTAAACTTAAATTTTAAAAATTATTGTAATTGAAAATGCAAAAGAAAATAGATACTGTTTAATTTTGTAATTTTTAAGAGTAAAGCAGATACTAATTATCTCAATTCTTTCCAGCTTTAGATGGAAAACAACAGATGGGTCTCAGTTACAACTGTGGATGGTAAAACTTGAGAAACTTTTGAGGTCGGATCTTGGGAACACCATGTGGCAACACTGACCGTTTTAGAAAGTAAATGATCCTTTATGTTTCAGAAATTCAACAATTTTGCAGAGAAAACAAACTGAAATCTTGTTTTATTTTCTGATCATGAAATCGATTGTGAAGCTTTCTGACAACTAATAAATGCCATGGTAGTTGCTGTATTTCTAATTGCAGGGTGATTTTAAAATGGGACATTGCTTTGAATAATGTTCTTTAAGTCAGACCAAATATCCCTACTGTCTTAATGACAGTTTAATCCAAAGAAGCTATTGTAAATATATGCTCACTGATGGCATATTTTACCATAACTGTTTTATAAATTTAAGCTTCCCATCTAGGACACGAACTTGCAGCAGCAGATGCCCAGTAGTCTCGGTGATGCAGAGTTTCCCACAAGCCTGTGGGCTCCTCTTCACTCCCTCCTGTCCACTGAGAATGTCTGGGCCTCTGCCTTCCCCTCTGGGCCAGGTCATCCATCCTAAGAGCGCATGTTTGTTCTCTAGTGTTTCAGTGCACAGGCAGTCTATTGTGATGCATGCCCCTCTCCTCTCTCTTCCCAAAAGCAGGATCATGGAGCTCACGCCACAAAATCCTAGAGGGAAGCTCACTAGGAAGTGCTTATAGTTTTCGTTCTAGCGCGGCTGGCTTGTTTCTGCTGAGTATTAGTTGGAAGCCTAAGCCTCTGTTACTGGCTTCAGAAGTAGTTTTTGTACTTCTCAGTAGCGACTGATGGAATGTAAGATAGAAGACAGAATAACTGAACTAAGCTGTTTAAATTCTGAGTAAACATGCATTTTATATACGTGCCTTTGGAATGTTCATTGTAAAACAAATAAACATCTTTAGTCTTTTAAATTTTAGGGTTCAAAGCTCTTGTTTTTGAGGGGTGGGTTTGTAGGATCCAGTTATAAGTTCTGTCCTGATGCTGTATTATTAACTTTGTTTTTCTGTTCTTTTATCACAGTGCTTTGAAATTCATTTTGAAATCTAACAGGACATGCCAGTTGCCAAAAGGCAGTATTTCTCTAGGCTTGTCTGATAATTATCTGGTTCAGCCCTCATAATGAATATGCACCTGATCCTGAAGAACCACAGAACTACCACCTAGCTAGTCAGTATTTTATTGAAGGAAACTTGAATGTACTGTAGGCCTTCGAGAGAAAATGGCATGTAGTCAGCTTTTGTTATGACCTTTATAAAATATTTCTTTATAGAAATCACCAAACATGATATTTATTCCCTGAAACCAAAATATTCTTTTAAATTACAATGGAAATAATGGGAGAATGCTGTAACAGTATATGTAAAACATATATAATTTTTTTACTATCTTTATATCTTTGTTTTATGACATCTCTGGGAATCATTTGTGCTACATGAAATGGGGAAATCAAAAATAATTTTAAAACTATTCACAAAAGAGCTTATATACTTGAAATGAGAACTGTTGTTCACATGCAAGGTTGTGTCCAACTTTGTGACCCCATGGACTGCAGCATGCCAGGCTTCCCTGTCCTTCACTATCTCCCAGAGTTTGCTCAGACTCATGTCCATTGAGTCGATGAAGCCATCCAACCATCTCATCCTATCATCCCCTTCTCCTGCTGCCCTCAATCTTTCCCAGCATCAAGGTCTTTTCCTTTGAGATGGCTCTTCCTATCAGGTAGCCAAAGTATTGGCGTTTCAGCATCAGTTCTTAAAATGAATATTCAGGGTTGATTTCCTTTATTGACTGGTTTGATCTCCTTGCAGCCCAAGGGACTCTCAAGAGTCTTCTCTAGCACTACAGTTTGAAAGCATCAATTCTTTGGCACTCAGCCTTCTTTATGGTCCAACTCTCACATCCGTATGTGACTACTAGAAAAACCATAGCTTTGACTATACAGGGACCTTGGACAGCAAAGTGATGTCTCAGCTTTTTAATATGCTGTCTAGATTTGTCATAGTTTTTCTTCCAAGGAGCAAGTGTCTTTTAATTTCATGGCTGGAGTCACTGTCCACAATGATTTTGGGGCCCAAGAAAATAAAGACTTTGTCACTGTTCCATTTTTTCACCATCTGTTTGCCACGAAGTGATGGGACCAGATGCCATCTTCGTTTTTTGAATGCTGAGTTTTAAGCCAGCTTTTTCACTCTCCTCTTTCACCTTCGTCAAGAGGCTTTTTAGTTCCTCTTCACCTTCTGCCATAAGGGTGGTGTTATATGCATATCTGAGGTTATTGATATTTCTCCTGGCAATCTTGCTTCCAGCTTGTGTTTCATCCAGCCCAGTGTTTCTCATGATGTACTCTGCATATAAGTTAAATAAGCAGAGTGACAATATACAGCGTTGAGGTACTCCTTTCCCAATTTTGAACCAGTCCATTGTTTCACGTCCGGTTCAGAGTGCAAGTGGGGGGTGGGAAAGGGATAACTTACAACTTGAACAGCAAAAGATGATGGAAGTCCAAAAGAATTTACACATCAAGGGTAACTTTTATTTAAAAACAAATATTTGTATGTTTGTATGCATTGCAGCCCTTAAGGAAAAATAACAATTTAAAAAGCCCTTTTATTTGAAATTCATTATAAATATATAATCTTAAACCATAAATTCATAGATTTTTGTTTCTTTAAATATGAAAGCTTTTTTCCTGTTCAAAGGCATCTGTGTCTGTGAAGTATAACAACTTCTTCACTGGTTATCCTGTAACTGAAGGGTGAGAATGAGTGACCACAAATACATGTGTTACTTAACACCACATGGTTATACTTCCATGTTAGCAAAGCCCCTTTCAGGCCTTTCCATGTGTCCCCATTAAGAAGGCAGTGCTACACTGTTCAGAGCTGAAGGCCAACCTGCAGGAACAGGGAAGGCAAACTCTACCCTAGCCTCTTCTTGGCAACCTAAGGAAGACCAGACGTTTTGGTGGCGTCACACTGAAGCAGATTGGGGAGGAAAGGCCGGTTGTTTTTCAGCTTCAAAATGACGGAAAATTGAGGCAAAAACAATTACCATGCTATAACATTCAAACAGTTATGTCAAAACATAGTAGTTATTAATGGGCTACAGGATGGTGAGTATATTTTTCCTCAAAATGCTTTGTTTGTTGGTTTTTAACCAGGAAAACATCTCTTGCTTGCTAGTTGTTAGAGAAAAGCAAGAGAAGAACAGAGTCAGTGAGTACATGGGTAGTCAGATCTGGGAGGCGGAAGACAAAGTAGAACTGAGGCTTGTTATGCTAGACAGAGAAGGAAGACTTGGTCAGGTTTTCAGACCGGGCCTCCCTGCGGCCGGCCGGGTGTGAAGGCGGCCTCGCCCGTGCTGGTCCGTCCTTGGTGCGCGGACTGGTAGGCCAGTGAGGACAAGGACGCGGTGCTGCTCTCACTCCGTCTCGGTCCTCGGCCCTCGTGAGGCAGCTGTCGCGGCTCTGAGGCGTTTCACCACAACTTCTTCATACTCCTTTTGTGTCAGTAACCCTTCTGTTATGCTTTTACTTTCTTCAAATTTAGGCAACACAACTGCAATGTAGCCTTCGGTAGATGGCTAGAAAGGAAACAATATTTAATGTTGAATGGTACAAAAATCAAATAAAAAGTGCTGGATGGGCTACTTCCCCAGCCCTTTCTACCTTCTCTTGAAGAATAGATGGTTTATGGAGAATGTTTTCATTCACTTCCATCAACCGTCCTCTAACACAGCTAGTTAGAAAAAAAAAATTGTTTTGAAGAAAAATATTAACCTCCTTTGTTTCTCCCAAGTTGTGGTTCAAAAGTAACTTACCTAGATATGGTATATTCTTCTCCATCTGAGCAGTAAATCTTACACAGAGGTGCAAGTTCTGTGAGAAACTGTGCCCCCTGGTAAAAAAAGGGAAGAAAAATTAATTGATGTGCGTTTTCATTTTTCTTTGAGAGGCAGCCCTCAGTGTTACAATAGCATATATTCCTGGAATTCGTGTTTTAAGTAAAAATGAGTGAAGTACAGAAAAAAACATTCATTTCTTCAAACATTTATATATTAAATGCCTGCTATGGGTCAGGTAACATCCTAAGCTCTAGGGCTAAAAGCAGTCAAAGACACATGTGATAATAGTTTAGTTACATATTAAGAATATATTTTATTATACATTATATTTAACTGTATATGAGAAAGCTCCATATATCCAAGTGTAAAGATATCCAAAGGGCAGGGAAATCTTATCAATAAACAATATAAAATCCAATATTACAGCAAATGACAGCAATGTCATACAAAGTTTCATTAAGATTCCCACTTATTTTTATATTAGAACTTTAATATATGAAAGGACTTCTTTATTAGGGTCAATCACTAAGGCTTTTTGAAGAGGGATCTTTGTTCTAATTTTTTAAAAAATGCACTTTAAGGAAAATGTGGAAAACAGAAAAGTTTTCAGTAGCAGTTAAGAGTAATTTACTCCTTACCCCATCTCCCACTAGTGAATACTGCATTTTGACTTTAATCTGTCTGAATGTCATGGCATGGTTTTAGTTTCACGTACACCACTGTATGGATATATCTGGAGAGGTTCTGACAAATACCTACAAGAACTCACAGGAAACGGATGCAAGCATGTCTCATGTGTTGCTCTTTCCTTCTGGGAATTTTTATTGCAGTGGACATTTGAGGTCTAGATACTGTTCTTTAGGGCCTCTTTACCACTCACAATATTATTAGACAGTATTCAGGTGTTGTTACCACACGCTTCACTTCTCTGGTATGTGGTAACTTTGTTTCAAAATACTAGTCAGTGTGACTCCCACTTTTGGGAGAAGCAGTTAGAGATTCATCCTAGATGGTTTCTCTACCACTGGGTCTGTGTCAAAAAGAAGTGTTTTAACCCCTTGTTGTCACCTCCCTTAGGAAAATAAATGATGAGCAGTGCTGAGATCCAATCAAAGTTTATCTACAGAGGGTTCCATATGCAGGTCCCTCGCTGTTCCTCAGTTTAACAATGGTGTTACTGTTTTGGACAAAGATTTATCACAGGAACATCAGAAGCACTAACTGTTACTTGTAGTTTGTAGATTTCAAAGAATGGTCCATGCTTTTTAAAGTCCATTTTCTTCTTGAATGAGGGGGAAAAAAATAAATAATTATAAGGCAGGTTATTAGAGGCCTTTAGGCCTAGTATAAACAAGGGTCTTATAGAACAGTAAGGGTAATTAGCAGAAATTCTTTGTATGAACTCAGTAAATGAAAATCACTGCAGATGGTGACTGCAGCCATGAAATTAAAAGACACTCTTTGGAAGAAAAGTTATGACCAACCTAGACAGCATATTAAAATGCAGAGACATTACTTTGCCATCAAAGGTCCATCTAGTCAAGGCTATGGTTTTTCCAATAGTCATGTATGGATGTGAGAGTTGGACTATAAAGAAAGTTGAGCACTGAAGAATTGATGCTTTTGAACTGTGGTGTTGGAGAAGACTCTTGAGAGTCCCTTGGACTGCAAGGAGATCCATCCAGTCCATCCTAAAGGAAATCAGTCCTGAATGTTCATTGGAAGGACTGATGTTGAAGCTGAAACTCCAATACTTTGGCCACCTGATGCGAAGAACTGACTCATTTGAAAAGACCCTGATGCTGGGAAAGATTGAGGGCAGGAGGAGAAGGGGACGACAGAGGATGAGATGGTTGGATGGCATCACCGACTCCACGGACATGAGTTTGAGTAAACTCTGGGAGTTGGTGATGGAGAGGGGGGCCTAGCATGCTGCAGTCCATGGGGTCACAAAGAGTTGGACACGACTAAACGATTGAACTGAACTGAACTGAAGTCATCCACTCAAACTTTCCTATCTGGGGGCTTTGTCAGGATATTTTAGTATGGTATTGAATTGTCCTTGGTGTGATACCCTCCTTTAATAATATTGGTCTTGCATAGAGTTGTAGAGGATAGAGGTAACATTTTTATATAACTGACCACTATTTGGAGAAGAAGGTATATGTGTACTAAAGCTAGATGTGTACTAAACTGGCAATGATTTAGGAATAGGAAATGATATGAAGCAAATACTGTGTATTTTAAGGCTGATTTTTTTTCACTAGCCCAGAACTGTTTTTTTCTCTTTTAAATTCACATGTGAAAATATGTGACAAAAAAGCATTGATCTAGAGTTTATAAAATTTGACATACTGGCTTAATAAAATTAGAAGGGACAAAATATTTTCTTATATTGGTATTAGAGTTGTTCTTTCAAAGGCCCACTTTCTCCATCCTTTATCCTGGGGATGGTAGGGATGGTGGTGCAGAACCTATATGACAGATAATATACCTTTTGAAATGCCTTATCTTTTTGGTCTGAAAATTTCTTTTAGAGTTACAAGTTCAAGATGATTCTTAAAATCATCTCTAACTGCCAGGGAAGCGTATTGAGTATATATTGCTGGTTATAAGACTGACTGGCTCTATCATTATTCTGATAATAGAGGATTTAAGTAAAGAAATACAGGTACATACCCGCTTAAATTTCCCAGAGACTTTGTTCTGAAGTCTGCTACAGTTGGTACTGATTTGATAAGAAATGCTTTTAATTGTTTTTCCACTTTGAAGAACTGGATGAGATCCTGCCAACGTGATGACACATATTCTGAGGAGCAAAAATGGATCCAATATTACTGCATGGTATAATTCTTCCTCCTATAACACAGTATTCCTACTGGCACAAGAAGAGCTGAGCTGACATCTGTTTAGTCAACCTATCATTCCCTCCCCACCCACCCCTCCCCTGCATTTTTTTTTCCCCAGCTACTATTGGAGCTTAACTGAAGAATACAATAATAAAAACGGAGAAAATGGGATTGAATTTAACTTCCCCTAAAAGGGGAGAGTACCAAGGTGTTAGATAGCACTGAGGCATCATATGTACATCTGTGTTTCCACCCTGGCCCTCTCCATGGGCTCGGGCAATTCCATGGTTAGGCACGGGCTGGTTACTTGAAGTAGTAGCTGACTAAGGGTATGGTCCTCCATTTGGATGTCTGAGTAATCAAGTTTACTTGTTTAGTGTAAGCATTGAAAAACTCATTCTTGTCAACCAAATGGCTATTATATATATAATACCATCTCTACACAGTGGAAGATAATCATTTAGTGAATATTCAGTACAAGACCATACCAGGCTACAATACCAGAAAAAAAAATTTTTTTAATAATTTAAAATTTCCAATTTGCTTACCGGTTAGAGTGCTGCAGTATACAGTGGTCTTCACAGGGTTTTCCTTTGACATCTAGAAGAAATGAATGACTCTATGGCTCTTGAGTCAGTATTTCCTGCCACTGTGTGGTACTTTCTTTGGTTCATAAAGATAGTTAATTGTGAAGACTAGATACATATGTCACTGGTATCCCCTCATTACTCAAAAAGATACACCTAAAGGCTTCCTATAAAGGAGTTAAATCTGGACCAGATGGAATCATTCATTCAGTGTCAAAGTGATGTTAATTCTTTGCTCCATCTTGTTTTATCCTCACTTTAAAATGATTCTACTCATTATTTCTATTAGAAAAAAAAGTGATGATTAGTGATGCATCTTTTTAATATAGTAGCACATGTTTTCTTGGTCAATTTTAGAATAACTCATCCTGGTTTGCCCAGGACTGTCTTCATGTTAGCACTCAAAGTCATGCATTCCAGGAAGTCCCTCAATCTAGGATAAACCTGATGGTTGGTTACACAAAGTTTGGCCAATAAGACATATGCTATTATAAAATATTTCAATATTGCAAAAACTGATTACACCTATTATCCCTGAATGAATATAAGCAAGGATGTGGAGGAGGGTCTCCAGTGATGCTCCCATCACTCTTATTTGAAGGTACACAAAAGCTCTCCAATAGGATACCTACTTGTAAGTGTATGTTAGTCACTCAGTCATGTTCGACTCTTTGCGACCCCATGGACTGTAGTCCACCAGGCTCTTCTGTCCCTGGGATTTTTCAGGCAAGAATACTGGAGTGGGTTGCCATTCCCCTCTCCAGGGGATTTTCCCGACCCAGGGATCGAACCTGGGGTTGCCTGCATTGTAGGCAGATTCTTTACCACTGAGCCACCAGGAAGTGGCGAAGTGTAATAGATTAGGCTTTCTTGTTGTTCAGTAGCTCAGTTGTGTCTGACTCTGCCACTCCATGGACTGCAGCACACCAGGCTTCGCTGTCCTTCACTATCTCTGGGTGTTCAAACTCATGTCCATTGAGTCGGTGATGCCATCCAACCACCTCATCCTGTCACCTGCCCCCCCTTCTCCTCTTGCCTTCAATCTTTTCCAGCATCAGGGTCTTTTCCAATGAGTTGGCTCTTTGCATCAGGTGGCTAAAGTATTGGAGCTTCAGCATCAGTCCTTCCAATGAACATTCGGAGCTGATTTCCTTTAGGATTGGCTGGTTTGATTTTGCTGTCCAAGGGACTCCAAGTCTTCTCCAGCAAAACAATTAGAAGCATCTGCTATCTAAACGCCTCTTTCTAACCCACCCTCTTTTCTCACTCCCTATGCCTCTAGCTTAGTTTCGACCTGATTGTTTAAATCATTTTATGGTGCACTGAGTCCCTTAAAACCCTTTAGGTACTCAAGGAGATTGGAAGCCAGTTCCTATCTCCCTCGGAGATCTCACCTTAGACTATCCTCTTCCCCCAAGTAACCCATCCTCCTGAACTCGCACTGCATTCACCCTCCCCAGAATGCACCCTGCTGTTTTTCCACGTCTCTGCAAATACCATTCCCTTGGCTTAGAGGGGAACAGAGATCCAGTTCCTTCTGCTTTGGGGAGAGTGCGCGTGGCTTATGATCTGTCATCATATTGCCAATGGGGCCCAGGAGAGACGAACATCATTCCTCACTTACCTGCTTTGTACCAGCGAGTAAAGTAACGATCCACAAGCGACGGCACCGCAGGCTCGGGAGCCAAGTCGACCACAGGGTCCTCGGGCTCGGTAGTCATGGCGACCTCCAAGGCTGCAAACCCCGCCCTCCGGGACCCGGACACTTCCTCCGGCGGGCCCAGGAGTAGGGCGTCTTTCCGGCGTGTGGCCCGAGACACGCGGTGTGCGCAAGCGCGCTGCTCCTCCAATCCCGCAGGCTCCGCCTACCGGCCCAATTATTGAGCTTTGGCATCTGACGTCTAAGCAGAGGTCAAATACAATAGGCTGGGCAGGAAGACGTAGCGGTAGGGGGAGGTGGCCAGCGCAGCTCCTCACGGTACTTCGCAGGGCACCGAAGAAGGCGGGCCACGCCCCCTCCTCCTCGTGACCTCACTCCCGCGCAGCTCCGGTCGGGTAATAGCTGGTGTTGCTCGCTCGTTAGGGTCCCGCTGCTAGCCTCTCCTAGGCCCCGCTTCAGCCACTACCGGAGGGGGTCGAGCGGCACGGCGACAGAGTGCACACCGCGCGAGCTCAAGAGCAGCGGACAGAGGCGAGTGCGCGACACAGGGCGGACGCACAGCTCTTTGGCGGGGGAAGTCCTCGGGGTCCTCGGAGTGCGGCGCAGGTGAGCGCTCGAGCGGCCTAGGTGGGGTGGGGAGGGTGGGGGCCACAGAAACGGGCCCTGTCCTCCAGAAGGTGTCCCGATGAAGAGATTCCCCGAGCGCTCTGCCGCTGCCTGCTGCAGGCCCCAGAGTGAAGTGCGGCGTGACCACCTCTGCCCTCGAGCCTTGAGTTCTCTGCCGACTTGCCACCTGCTGCACCCGCGACCATCAGAGGGTTCCACGCCGCGTGGCAGGCGGGGAATGACCTGCTGCTCCCCGAGCCGCGCACTTTACCCGAGCTCCGGATTCCTTGCAGGGGCGGACAGTACAGCTGAGCCAGTTAAGGCACCAATTAAAGTCTAACAGTGCACTTGAGAGAGAGCCGGTCGGAGAAGTTCAGATGATGTGTTGCGAGCCCCTTCGGGCACCTGCGACTTTTTCTTCGAAATGTCGTTCGTGTGCTTCTCCATGTTTTATGGTATCCTAGGTGGCCCTCTCCCCTGTGACCTCTGTGGGGGCAGTGACTGTAGTCATTTTTGTCCAGAATTAGCACTTAGTGCTCAGTCGGCGTTGGATGCTAGTAGCCGATGGTAGGGTTACGTACTATGTAAAGGATTCAAACCGCACATTGACAGGCAGGGCAGTAACCAGTGAATAGTTTACTATGAAAATGTGGGCAAAAGGAAAGCAAACACTGTTTCAACTTGAAAGACAGAGAAAGTAGAAATGCCATGTCCCCAGTGGGGAAACTAATTTGATCGAGAATAGTAAGCCATGTAATAAGTTGCATTTGATGTGCATTTGAGAAATCCTTGTAATAACAGTAGAAGGTTGAAAATGTGACTTTAATGTTCAGTTTGGGGAGGGTCAGGGCTAAACATTTAGATCTAATAAGCATATTAATGATCTCTTTGGTACTTATAGTCATGGACATGATAGTTAGATAAGAAGTGGATGGATGAGGAGCAAGGGAAGAAAATAGAGGCATTGTCAGAATTTCAGAGAGGATCCAGGATTGATCTGTGGTGTGGTGGGATCTTTAGCACGTTAGTGGGCTGAGAAAGGGTGAGTCATTGAGGGCAGGGGAGTTGGAGATTGCAGATGTAAAAAAAAAATGGGACTGATAAGCGGAGGTCCTGGGGAATTTGGAGGGTTCTCCTTTCCTGGTCTTGAAAAGGAATAGGACACTTTTGAGAAGATAAAGGAATAAAGATGATGGGTATGAAAATTTAGAGAAGTTCATTTTAAAGGCTGGGAGGGTTGGGGAGAAGGGGGATGAATGATGAGCCGCCCTTGGCTGGTGATATTGAAAGCTCAGTGATTTGAGAACTCAGGTTGTTTGCTGTGTCTGTCAGTTAGGGTCTAGGCAGGAAGGCAGAAAACACACTGTATTTCAACAGAATTTAATCGGAAGAAGTGGTTAAGTAGCTCCTGGAAGAACAAAACGCAGAAAGGAGCAGTGAAATAACTAAAAAGTAAACTGATGGAAGAAGTTACAGCGCTTAGCTAGATCTGAGGCTCAAAACAGAGGGAAGCCATTGGGGTTGTCATGACTTAACCTTAGATGAGAGACATTGTAAAGCTGGTGTTGACAACTCCAGAACTCAGAGGAGGAGCTCCGTGTTAGTAGATGTCCAGCACCTGGAGGGGCACCTGTCTGGTTAGTGCTGGTACCTCTGGGGTGGTTGTTACCAGGCTGGTCCTGGGAGTACTAGAGACTGGGACCAAGGGCCCCTGGAAGGAGGGTCCACTGCTGGGGCAGCATTGACTGAAACAACATTGACTGGAACAGCAAGGTTACAGGAAAGAGGGAGTCCTCACCTTGTGCCTTTACCTTCCAAATTATTATGCTGGGTCCAAAGGTTATTGATGAATAGAATGCAAGTTTACAGAAAGACATTTTGATGATCTTATCATGGCAACAATAACAGCATAATTAGCTAAACCAGCATGAAATACATCTCAGCCCCCTGTCGCCTGTTTTCATCTTTTGCTGTTCCTTGTTTACCCACCTCTAGCCCAGACATTCTCTCGTCTCACATCTTCCTATCCTTTCAGATCTATGTCCGTGGTCACCTTTGTGGTGTCTTTAGATGAAATATAATGTAATTTTTATATTCTTTGAAAAAATGCAAGCTTTCTATTCAGGATTAGATCTAAATTAAAAGTTTGCATGGTAGAATACAGGTTCAAATAATTCCCAGAAATTCTTAAATATATATGTCGTGAAACCTTACGAAACCATCGTCTGCCTTGATTCTCTTCCTCACTTCTACCATGCGTGGTCTTGCCTTCCTCTTAACTCACTTTTTGTGTTGCCTCATTCAAACTGCACTTAATCTGCTGTGTAGAATAAGAAGTGACTTGTGTTTATTCTCTCATTGTCATATGCACAAAATGCAAGATGAGAGAATGCACCTTGGATTAAGGTGACAATTAGGCCCGTGTGGTCTATGTAATTGTCACTCCTAACATAAGTTACTGAATTCTACTTATAAACCTTAAAGCAGTCTGGATATAAATATCTAGCATATAAGCTTTTTTTTTCCCCTTTTAGATAATGTTATGTATTAAAGCAAGTCTGATTTTGCCAAACCAAAGTATATTTCCTATTGATCATTCGTTTCTCAGCTTTTGTATCGCCCTGGTGAAAACCAGACCAGAAAAGTGGAGTTACGTGAAGGTTATGTGATGTCAGGTTATCAAGCTCCTCCAATTGTTGATCATCGTTTTGAAGGATCCTATTATAATTTCATAGTGTCTTTTCTCTCTGAGAGTAGTAAATGCTTTTCTTTATTTCTGTTTGATTTCAATTTTAACTTTTTAATTAAGATAAAAAGCCAGTTTATAAATGTAGGTGGTGATATTAAAGTAACTATTTTCTCCAACTGCCAAGTATGTATACGTGTAGATTTTTATACAATGTTGTAAGTTTGTCAAGTTACAAAGATATCCTCATGTGCAAAAGTAACATGTTTTCTCATTCATTGTGTTCTTTACTTCCTTGCAAAGTAACTGATGTTAAATCTTTTTTGAAGAAAAAACTCTGAAGTTGAGAATCTTGCCTCTTCCAAAGAGTGAGAATGTAAAATAGATTTCACAGCCTCACTTTGTAGACTCTAGATTTAAACAATTGGTTAGGTTGCTACCACTTATCTCTCTGTGGGTTCGGATTACATCTTTTTTTTTTTTCTGGTTATTCTGACTTCTCTGCTCCCTGAATCATTTTGCTTGTACTGGAGTGTCATTTGTTGTTATAAAGCTGTTGCTGTTTCTGTTTCTCAGAGAAATTAAAGCTTCATTAAGGGTATTTGTACTTTTTTTTAGGCATTGCTTCATCATGAGGAATCTAAAGTTACTTCGGAGCCTGGAGTTCAGGGACATTCAGGCTCAAGGGAAACCACAGTGCCTCTGTCTCCGAGCCGAGCAGGCAACGGTGGTCATCGGCTCAGAGCATGGACTGGTGGAGGTAGACCCTGTCACGAGAGAGGTAAATTACTGATGGAGGTTATTTGGGTGAATTCTGATATCTCCCCTTAATTATATTTTGCTACTAATGTATTTTAGGTGATGACATTCTTAGTCCCTTTTCCCCCGACTGTAGATTTTAGAAAATCGTAGTTTTTAGCTTCATGTTTTATTGGATATCTCCAAAGAGACCAGGTATTTGTTTTATGTTTGCTTGGCAAAAGAAGCATATTAACTGTTTTCTTTGTTAAAGATGGTAGTGTTGTGATATTTCTCAAGTGAAAGTTTGGATTTTAATCTAGGAAAAAAATTTTTGAAAGCTTTTGTATTATAAAAGAAACATTAAAAAAATGTTTTACTTCTAGAAATGTTATGAATTGTTCTTGAAAGTAGATTGACTTAATTTGCTTGTTTGTCTTGGTGAAAGGTGAAAAATGAAATTCCTTTGGTGGCAGAAGGCTTTCTCCCAGAGGATGGAAGTGGCTGCATCATTGGTATTCAGGACTTGCTGGATCAGGAGTCTGTGTGTGTGGCCACAGCTTCTGGAGATGTCCTGCTTTGTAATCTCAACACACACCAGGTAAGCAAGAGAGACCAGGGAGGAGGAAATCTCAGGCATCCTCAAACGTCTTTTTTTGGTATCATGTCACTAGTTTTTCATAGATGTTTACAATATCGGGAGCCATAATATTTAGGCATTTTGCAAATTAGAGTCCTTGCATTTTACCGTTCTTTACAGAAAGTTGTTGACATGGTTTCAGGATTCGTCTTAAACTCAGTTTTGTCTGCTGCATCTATTAATTATAACAATGAGAGCATTCCAGATAAGAACAAAACCTCAAACCTCAAACCCATTCTTGTGTGGTATGGCTCACCTCTTGCTACAATCCGATCCTGAGTTGTAACCCTTATTTCTCAGTTTAGGAAGTCTTTGGGATGTTTAGATGGCTCGTGTTTTCTGTTAAGAATGCTGATAGGCCTCTCTTTGATGACTGACTGTAGAGTCCCTGAACTACAGGTACTAAGATGATACATTTTCATTTTGTGCACATTTTATGACTATCAGAGGTGATAGATTTCAATGACTTGCCTCCTTCTCTACTCTAGCATAAGGCTGAGTTTCTGAATGTCTTTACTCGCCTTGATAGCTTTTTAAACTTTGTTGATAATTCCCTTAGCTGTGATCTCTTTAACATTGATGTGTCACAAGAGTTATATTACTAATCACAGGATAGTAATAACAGCTGGCATTTATTAAATGTTTACAGTACGCCAGGCACTTTTTAAAGTATTTTTCATCAAAATTACATGAATTTTGTAATTTTTCATTATAACTTTATGAAGTAGATTGTTGTTTCCTCATTCTTCAGAAAAGGAAATTGAGGCTAGGCCAAGGTCAAACAGTTTTCGGGTGAGATTTGAATCCTGGCAGTCTAAATCTGGTACCTTTGCTTTTAACGGTTCCATTTAGTACAATAATAAATCTTCCTCTCAGTTCATGGTGAGAAACATCAAAGCCATCCAGTACAAATTGGTATATCTCATATTTAAAAGGTATGCTTTTACTTGTAAAACATTCTGTAGAATTTTTTCCTAATTACCGAGCTCCTGTAATCCGCTGGTCTCCATCAGATGGTGCTGATCTCTCTGTTTATGGCATCACAGCGTCTGTAAGACAGAATCCATGTTCCTTCTTGTCTCTATCAGACGGTTCACTGTCTGTTTGCCAAATTCCTTTTTAGCCTCACCTCCCAGCCCCATCGTCCCTGCATACCTTATGCTTTAGTGGCAGCTGATTTTTAACTGTTCTTTTTTATAATTTTATGCCTTAACACCACATTCCCCCCCTCCCCGCCGCTGGTCTCTTCTTCCTAGCCCTGTTTCTTCCCTTTAAAGCACCTCCTCAGAGAGGCTTTCCTGAACTCACCTGGGCCATTTGTCATTCTCTGCTCTGAGTCCCCACTTAATTCCTGGAGACCTCAGTTACAGCCCTCAGCCTACTGTGGAGGCATCTCCTATCTCCTTAATGGGAGGAATGGACTGGCGGTCATCACATCCAGTCCCCGTGATCTGTATCACGCCTGGCCTTTTAATATCTGTTACTGAATAAATGTTTACTGCTTAATTTCACCTTGGTGTGTTGTGAATTATTTTGATTAAGGTCATAATAAACATTTATCGGGGTGCTTATCTTTTCATATTTCTCTTAACATTTTAAAATGTCTCTCTCAGCTGGAATGTGTCGGGAGTGTAGCCAGTGGTATCTCTGTCATGAGCTGGAGTCCTGACCAAGAGCTGGTGCTGCTTGCCACAGGTAAGCATGTCACTGGTCCCTAACTCGTGACTTTATGAGACATGACTCCTGACAGCTCAAAGACTTAAGTTTTAGGGTGCTTAGATTTAAAAAAAAACGTTTCTTGAAACAATTGAGGGAAGTTTTACTTCTTAACACATTGTTTTAAAAAGTTGCTGTGAAGTCTGTAGTTTAAAATGTCAGCAATGTTTATTTTAATATACTCTTAAGAGGAAGAGTTGCTGTATAAAATAAACTGATTCTGAAAACTGCTCTTCCAGTCCTTTTTTTTTTTTTTTTCTATAAGTCTTTTCATTCCGGCTGAGATTCTGTAAACCAGCACCCTGATGAGCTTTTCACTCAAAGAGGTATCTTGGTGACTGAACAGTTGCAGTTAGTGGAGGAGGAAGGGCTGTGTACACTTTTATGTTAGCTTGACATACATAAATAGCTGAGAATAAGCACCAGGTGACTTACCCAGTTGAAACTTTTTTTTTTTTTTTAAATGAGCGTCAGAACATTTTGAATGAATCCTGTCTTCCCTGTTTCAATTACAAATTCTTCCACTTCAGCTCTGTATCTTGCAGTGCTGTAGATACTTACAGAACGGCAGATTTGTTAAATGAGAACAAAATCATTCTTGTTTGTGCTCCTTCAAGGCCAAGAGACCCTAATTATGATGACAAAAGACTTTGAACCTATCATGGAACAGCAAATCCACCAGGATGATTTTGGTGAAAGTAAGTATAACTTTGTCTGAAACATTTTGTGACTTTTCTTGCAGACTGATAGTCATAAGCCCAAAGAGCTGTGAAGCTTAAACCCTGACTTAATTAAGTGTCTATAGCCCAGTTCCTTCAGTTCATTCCAGCTCTTAAAAGGCATACCTCTGGTGGCCCTTCAGGTCTGAGAGTCGGCTTTGTCAGTAACTGGGAAACAAGAATCTGTGCTTATAGATTGGGTTGTTATTGCCCAAACCCATGATGGGTTTAGTCTTGGGGTTTGATGAAAAGGACTATACTGGCTGGAATAAGGAGAGCATTTCTGATACACAGTTTGGGGGAAAATACAAGAGAGGTGGGATAAAGAGCTGACTTCTGTTCTATTGATTAGTTCTGAATGGTCATGGGAACCATCAGAGTGTTCTCTTGCACGGATCTAGCTGAGATGAAATGGGCAGTAGGCTGTGGAAGTATTGAAGAGAGTAAGAGTGGAGATGCTTCTTGAGTCTAAGCAGCTCCGACCAACTTGAGGGTCCAGGTAGCTGGCTTGATTGAAGAGAGGATTAGGGGCGATGGTATTTTAAATTTTGCTGAGTTCTCACCTCCTGTCTTCTCGTTCAGCCAAATAAGAAATCATTTAGAAAATTGCTACTCATTTTTTCATTCAAAAATAATTTTTTTTTTTTTTTCTTCAGAAATAATGGTTGAGTAGGTACTGTGAACCCAGCAGTGTGTTTGATACTGTGGCTAAAACTGCTTTTCCCTTAAGGGGTCCTGTTAGTTCAATAATAACAGAACATTGCAAGTATTAGGGTAGCATGAGGAGAAGAAAGGAGTCATGGGGAGGGAAGACTTCCCAGAGGAGGCCAACTTGAGCTGAGCTCTGGCTTATCTGGTGTTGGGTAGACGAGGGTTGAGGGTGGGGGAGTGGTCCAAGTAACTGAATCAGTTCTTTCCAAGGCAGGGATGTTTCACAGAAGCCTTTGACACATCTTGGCTGATTCAGGCAACTGTGAATACTTAAGCAGTGCTTAGTGACCGGATATGGATGTGGAATTAAATAAAAGGGAGAGATTTTGATTCAGTTTGATAGAGAATTTAGACATTGAATTATAGGAGATCAGTAATTAAAGGTTTTGATGATGCACGGTTGATTGGTAGAGAGGGAAGAGACTGGAGACAGGGTGACCTGGTAGGAGGCTGCTACAGGAACCCAGGTAAGAGATGAAGGTGGGTCTGGGGCTAGAAAAGGGGAAAAATCCAGGGAAGTTTTGATTCTCAGTGAAGATAGGAATACATTTTTTGGAATTATGAGAAACAGTTTTGGAATATACATGTCTGGTTCCTCTTTTGCCCTAGCTAGTTTGAAAAATACCAGTTTAGAGAATGAAATAAATAGGCTTTGGGAGTATAAGGTGAAGGTGAAAGTTTAGTTGGACTGTAGCCAGAAATTCAGGTTGTGAAAATAAAGATGCCAGTATCTGAGAGTAAAGGGGGGAAGTGTGGTCTGTAAGAGGTGGGTGGCGAGTTCTGTTTTGAATTTGTTTAAGGGCCATATGGGATCACCACACGAAGCACGTGAATTAGTAAGGGCTGATGCTCAGCAGAAGCCAGAGCTGTGGACTGGGAGTCGCTGACAGAAGCTACAGTTTTACTAGCTCAGGGAGCAGGTATGGTGCTGGATCTAGGGTCCAGCGTGGGACTCTGGGGCAGCCAGCTTTGAGGATAGTCATAGAGGTTGTCGTAGAGGTAAGAAGCACACAGCTTTGCATGGGAAAGCGTGCTCTCATTCATCCTGCCAACTTCATAAGTCTGATAGAGTATATCAAAGGAGAAGGAGTCCAAGTTAGGGTCTTGAGTCTTAGAAATGCATTTGTCAGTACAAAAAGTCACTGTGTGAAGAGGTGAACAGATATTTTTCTTCTAACCCAAGTGTCAAACTTGTTCTGTAAAGAGCTGGATAGTAACGTTTTTCATCTTTACAGGCCATGTGGTCTCTGTTGGAACCGTCCAACTATGCTGACTAGTGGGAAAGCACTTAAAGATAATATGTAAAGAAATGGGTTTGGCTGTGTTCCAGTACAAGTTTATTTGTAATGATGCAGGCTGTAGTTTGCTGATCTCTGCAGTAGTCCCATCACTATTATCTGATCTCCCACTGGGAAAGGTTTTTTGCTTCCCTCCAGACCCTTTACCTCTCTGTGGAAACTTTTGGGTAGAAACCCAGGCCATGCACCAGGATAGGCACTACTATTTGGATACAACAGCAGGGCATGCTCTGAGGTGTGAGCCATACAGTACTTGGATGTGCCCAAGCCGAGCGGACAGGAAACTGTCCCGCCAGCCGTAATTCATAGAAATTATAAGCAGCCCTGCTTTAGCACTGTCAGCGTCAGTTGTAGGGAGGAGGTATTTGGGTCCTGAATCGGATGGATGCTCTCAAGGACATCTCTGTCGTAACTCGACATCTGGAGGATGCCAGATCCCACTTCCAGGGACAGAAGAACTGCGTCATTTCAGCAACTCTGACTTTATGGTTTATGTAGTAAGCTCAGCATTATGATTTAAAAAGAAGCCCAACCTGAAAGGCAGAAGCCCTGTGATGTAATTTTGGCCTCTGTCCCTGGGGGATCTCAGTCTCTGTGAGGAGTTGAATTCCATAATCTATGATCTCCATCACTAGCAAGGAGGTTGGATACATTTAGCGAATTGAACATTTACAGTTGGCATTTTAGTACCGGCTCTCGTGTTTCGTCTTCTCGTGTTTCATGTTTTTGTTATCCATGGAGGTATCACATAGATTCTTCATGTTTCATTCTTCTTACTTGTAAAGTGCAACAGATTGCTGACTGTCATCAAGGGAATTTATATATGATGGCAGTAATGCTCCAAAATAAGGGTGTTTCAGAGTCTTCAGAATCACTGAGCATCTAATGTGGAGCATAGGTTTTTAACATCTTGACTGCTGGTCAGTTTATTGAGAGGTCTCAGAGGACCCAACTTCATGAATCGGCTCTTATTTTATCTAGCTTATTGACTGTCTTGCATGTTCTCACTTAATTGTTCTCTAGGCAAGTTCATCACTGTTGGTTGGGGCAGGAAGGAGACGCAGTTCCATGGATCTGAAGGCAGGCAAGCAGCTTTTCAGATGCAAATGGTAAGGTTGGTCTGATGGATAAAGAACTTTGTTTGAAACAAATAGAAGTTCTGCTGCTGCTGCTGATGCTAAGTTGCTTCAGTCATGTCCGACTCTGTGCGACCCCAGAGACAGCAGCCCACCACCAGGCTCCCCCGTCCCTGGGATTCTCCAGGCAAGAACACTGGAGTGGCTTGCCATTTCCTTCTCCAATGCATGAAAGTGAAAAGTGAAAGTGAAGTCGCTCAGTCCTGTCCGACTCCTAGCAACCCCATGGACTGCAGCCTACCAGGCTCCTCCGCCCATGGGATTTTCCAGGCAAGAGTACTGGAGTGGGGTGCCATTGCCTTCTCCGAAGTTCTGCTACCCACCAGGAACTCTTGGGTGTCCAGATGTTACAGAAAGGGATCCAACTGCTCGCTGCTCTAAAGTCAGTCAAGAGGCAGGGTTGGTGGAAAGGAAAATTTGCTTTATTCCGGATGCTGACAACTGAGAGGGGGAGAGGGGCACGCTCCTCTCCAAAGGCTGGCATTCCCTGCCCCCCAGCCCCACCCGAACAACCATTGGGCAAGAGTTTTAATAGGCCCACTGACAGGACTACGTGCAGAAACAGTCAAGTCAGCTCTACAGTTACCTTGAAATTGGTCATGCTGTGGTCTGATCAATGTCATCTTGATTATTTTAAGTACAGTTCACCTTTAGTTCTAGGGTCAGTTTGTTCCCATTTCTTTAAGGCCAGTTCTCAGAATTGCAGCAACTTATGTCATGGCTACAGTCTGGTCATCATGTAGTTAACTTCTTTCACCTAGTGGGGGTTTTAGAATCCATAAGATAGCTCATAGGATATGGCTCAGAAAATTATTGAGGAATTAAAGGTCCTTGACTGTGCTTAATGACTAAACTATTACCACTTAGTCTTGTTTGGCTGTTTTCCTTTGTTTCTTCGTTTTTCTCACTTCTCTGATTGAATTTATTGTTTAGCTGAAGTTTTTCCATGGACAAAAGGCAAGCTGAGGCCATGGTGGTGGGGATGGGGTGGGGGGGCAAGGACCACCATAGGATCCTGCTCTGTTTCACAGGTAGAGGGTGGTCATGGACATAAGCTGTTTAGATGCATTAGGGAATGAGAAAGATCCTCTTTTTCTTTTTTATTGCTAAGTTAGTCAGTTTTTTTTTTTTTCCACAAAGAGAATAATTATAACCAATATTTATTTTTAAAAAAAGTCATCTCAGATAGAAATGAAACACTCAGTATCCCTTCCTGACACTCTTCCGCTTCCTCCCTAGAAGGAGCTACTGTCCTGTATTCACTGTTGAGAATTCTCATGCATGTTTTTATACTTTTCCTACATGCGTTTATATTAGATTTTTTTTTTTTTTTCTGATTTCTCTTCTTGGATGAAACTCTTATGTTTTCCTTCTTTCTGGATACATTTTGAAGATAGAGCCCACAGGATTTATTGATAATAGAGCAGATGTGAGGTGAGAGGGAGATGAATTGAGGATCATCCCAGGATATGGGCCTGTAGAATGGAATATAATGGAAGCATTTTTGTCTGTACTACATGGGAAATTTGCCTGAGCAGACCTAGAATAGATGAAATCATACACTGCCTGGCATTTGTGTTTCCCATGCATAATTTATTTCATGTAGCTGATACTTTGTCTCAGCCCTTCACTGGAGGAAGTTCGTGTTCTGTACTGCAGGGCAGTGTCTCTGCGAGTAAATCATGTTAGGCTGCTGTGTATTCCCTGCTGTGCCGATTGTGGCATTAGCACCATTCTGACTTAGCTTTTGCTGGAAGGTGATGAAGGCTGCCCCGGCGGTCGCTGGTGCCCAGCCCCACAGAATTGGCTTCTGTCTTCAAGGCTTTCAGGACTAAGATGCAAGTAGCACTTGAAACCTTTCTTCCTTCTGGGCTGCGTAACGAGGCGCTTATCCATGTTTTCATCATGGCTGCTGGCTTAGCTCCTCTAGCTGTTCCTTGCCCACCTTCCTCTCATCTTCATTCTTCTGTGCACTGTTGCAAAGCCTACACAGTAAATACTCTCTCAAATTTAGACAAACATTTATTTCTGTGTATAGTTACCTGATAGATTCCTTAGTTTAATATTTTTAATATCTAGGTCTGCAGCTCTTTCTCTATTGCTGTGCTTAGAGTCCACTTTCTAATGCCCAGAGAAGGATTTTGTTTTGTTTTAGGTTGAGGATTTCTGGGTCTAAGGGCCCATCGAATAGGGTTCCTGAGGATTCTGTGAAACTCATTTTCAAGTATCTTAAACCTTATATAAAAGATTTAATTTTAATAGCCTGAGGCTGGTTAGATTCTAGATCATTTAAGGCCCCCAGTAACATCTGTGTTTTTCCCTCTCTTAGCACGAATCTGCTTTGCCCTGGGATGACCATAGACCACAAATTACCTGGCGTGGTGATGGGCAGTTTTTTGCTGTGAGTGTTGTTTGTCCAGAGACAGGTATGGAAATAAATTGCTGCAGTTAAATAAAACTTTTTAGACTTAGTTCAGGGAGTTTTTCTTCCTTTTGCTCCGAGGGTTTACTTTCATTGCACATGACGTGACAATGTGCTGCTTTAGGTGCTAAATGCATAAAGAAAGCATTAGAAGAGTTCTTTGAGGCTGTTTGGTCCAGCCTCCTACATGTTAGATACAACTTTTTAGCAAGATTAATCTAGTTGGCTTTGTAAAACCATGACAGTTTTTATTAACAAGGAAGATGTTTGGAAGTTCTGACTTGACAGCATTTATCACCGTGCTCCCAGTTTTGTCGTTGTCATTTCTTCCCCCTCTTCCTACTGCACAGGGGCTCGAAAGGTCAGAGTGTGGAACCGGGAGTTCGCTTTACAGTCAACCAGTGAGCCCGTGGCTGGACTGGGACCTGCTCTGGCTTGGAAGTGAGTGGGAGAAGGAGCCTTGTAACTTCCTCCCCAGAGAGAGCGAGGGTAGGGGTGGTGGTACCTACTGAATGTAGGTATTTATAAATCACAAAAGAATAATCACTTGTTCTCATTTGACTGTCAGCCTGTATCTTTCTTAGTTTTCTGAAGTCTGAATGTGGTGTGAGTAGTAGATTCTGAGCTTCACAGACCTCATCATTGCAAGGCCACACATTTTGTAGCTGTAGGCTGCACCTACAGGAATCCACTGTGTAAAACAGAAAGTGGTGCTTAGAAGGGAAGTCGCAGTCTGCAAAGTTCAGTGGGGCAGCAGAGCTTTGGTGAAGACTAGGAAAGGGACTTCCATTCTCTGCACAAGCTCCCACACTAAGGGGACCTGTTCACTGAGGAACAGGCAGGCTGGATTTGGGCCCAGTTCACCTGTTGGCCCAGTACCCTTTGGCAGGTCACTCCTTCTTGTCACACTTGGCTGTCCTAATTATAGATAGAGGAAATAGCTTCTGTCTCAGAAGCATCTGTTACAGGCAAAACCTAGGTCTCTAGGTTTTAAACATGTTTCCCACCAGTGTTTGAGTGGCAATTGGATGATAGTGCAAAGAGAGAGATGTATTTAAATTAAAATTCTAGAGACATAAAAACAAGATGCAGCGATCAAGCTATTTTCAGTAGATTGAGAAGTCTTTAAGACTACTACCTGAGCATTACTGAATGCATGACTATTACTGAGTACATGGAATATTACTGAAGACATGTAATTGAAGGAGAAGTAGGTTGTGGCTTTATTGGACATTATACTGGGAATGGTTTAAATAGTTTATTGATATTTTTCAAAAGTCAGCCAAGTGCAGTATAAATCTGTGATGCTTTGTGGGCAAATAGAATCTTTGTGTGGACAAATCAGGAAAAGGCACTGCCTTCTCTGGGCAGATTTAGTTCCACACTAGGGTGACTGCTTGCGAGGAAATACAGACTTAAAATTTCCTTAGATGGAGGCTTCTTGTGTTTGTAGAAAAAAATTGTTTCTTTGAATTTCATCTTGTTCTTCACCAGCTGGGTGAGCTTCTGGATGTTCTAACGCTCTGGGTTTGCTTTTAGGCCTTCAGGCAGTTTGATTGCATCTACGCAAGATAAACCTAATCAACAGGATGTTGTGTTTTTTGAGAAAAATGGACTTCTCCACGGACAGTTTACACTTCCTTTCTTCAGAGATGAGGTTAAGGTAGGTGGCTTAGTTCTTTCACCATCCAATTTAGAGGACTGTCCACAGCTATAGAGAAAGTTTCTATCTGATATGGGTGTGTAAACAGAAGCCCCGGAATAGATAGTAACAAAAGTAGTGGCTACTTATGACTGAATTTTTTTTTTTGCAAAACAGAAGTTGTTTTTCATAAGGAGGTTTTGCAGAGGAAAAAATGGCATTCTTTCCTCACACTAGATAAAACACAGAAAAGAAATAGAAATGCTAGTTTTTCTTGTTTATTTTGACAAAAGGATAATTCTTCCAGTGATAAAGATACTTGTCATTTATAACGTTTAATCCTTAAGAAGATTGTGTACCATTTGGATCTTTGCGGGATCAGAAACAAATCATGATTATTTTTAATTATGTAAAAAAATTTTAAATAAAGATTGAGAGAAGAGTTTAATGAACTCCCATGTACCTATTACTTACTTTCATCAGATATATACCAGCATTTTGCAAAATTATCGTCATCTATTCTTTACTCTCTGGCCTACATACATATATACACACAGACACACACTTTGTAAAAATTTCCTAGGATTTTAATTCTAGAAATCATATTGTCAATATTCATTTCTCTAACAGTTAAGAACATTTTTCGTTATGTAACCACAATTCCATTATCACACCTTACAAAATTAGTAATAATTTCTTAATATTATCCAATACCTAGTTTGTAATCAAATTTCCCTTATTGTCTAATAATATCACCTTGCATTTGGTTAAGTATTTAACTGGATTTTTTAAAATGTCTTTTACATGTAATGACAGATTTGTTTAATAACTCCATAGGTTAATAATTTACAGCTAGGGGTCAACTCATGTGTGGAATTATTTGACTTGT
Source organism: Bubalus bubalis (assembly GCF_019923935.1). Taxonomy (NCBI): domain Eukaryota; kingdom Metazoa; phylum Chordata; class Mammalia; order Artiodactyla; family Bovidae; genus Bubalus; species Bubalus bubalis. Next base: position 160,330,043 of record NC_059159.1, on the reverse strand, counting down.
AAGAGTAGGAAATTTAACTCTCATAAAGATTTTGAGATAAATATTTAGTTTAGGGCCGGTGACAGGTCTTTTTTCCCCTCCTAGGTTAATGGCCTTTTCTGGAATGCAGATTCCACTGTGCTTGCAGTTTGGCTAGAAGAACTTCAGAGGGAAGAAAATTCATCTCTAAAAACCTATGGTAAGACAGCACCGATATCTCAGCCTTCGGCCCCATAATGTGTAGTTGAAAGTAGTAGGCTGTGGAGTTTCCTTCGTCCCATCCACTTAGTCTTGTAGTGGATCAAAGACAACTGAGCAGGGAGGTGGAGATGAGGGAGTGGTTATGGAGTTTTCATGGGATGATTTCATGTGATAAGCTTTTCATGGGATGATTTCAGTTATGCATCAGGCAGGGTTCCCTTGAGAAATAGAATCAGGGTAGGGTGACTGGAAAATTAGTGAAGAGTTGATGTTGCAGTCTTGAGTCCAGAATCTGTGAGACAAGACAGGCCCACAGTCTGGAAACTTGGACAGGATTCTGTGTTCCAGTCTTGGGGCAAAATTCCTTTTTCTCTGGGAAGCCTCAGGTTTTGCCCTTAAGGTCATAAACTCTTTGGATGAGATCTGTCCACATTATGGAGGCTAATCTAGTCAGCTGATTTGAAAGTTTAATCACATCTGCAGAATACCTTCCCAGCAACATCTTGACTAGGATCAAACAACTAGACACCATAGCCTAGCCAAGTTGACTTATCAGATAACCAAGTCATTAGTGCTTTTTCCTCATGGATGATATTACTGTAGCAAATCAGAATGCTAGCCAAAGGAATACTGTGGAAGTGAACGAGAAATGAGGTTAGATATAAGTAAAAATCTTTTATAGATTTTAAATGTAAATCAAATTGTAAATATTATTTTCAGTATATATGTAATATGTGGAAACATTAGAAAAAAAAGATGGGAAGAAAAAAGTTCTTCCATAATTCTCTCTCTCAATAAATTATTAAAATTTTCTTGTCTTCCTAGGTTTTATGTATAGCTATAATCTCACTTTTGTTAAATATGTAGATATGATACCTACAGGTTTCTAGCTTGCTTTTACAATGTATCTCAAACTATTTCCATTTCAGATGTGTATTATTTTAAATTGCTATATATTGCTTTATGCTACCGTTTATTAAATCCTGTTTTGTTCGGCATTTAAAGTTTTGTAATTTTTCACTGTCATCAATACCAGTATGCTGACCATTTTTTTCCATAAATCTTTTCATTTATTTTCTGAGTGGCTTTGAAAGTTTTTAATCAATAGAACTTTAGCGAAAATGTTATTTGGAAGTTCATTCATTCACTCATTCACCACAATAGTTCTCGACCCTGACTGCACCTTTAGGGAAAAAAATGCTGTCCAGGCCTCATCTCAGAGTTGCTTTCAGTGTGTTATAGTGGAGACTATACATCGATGTTTAATTTTATTAAAAAGAGCTTCCAGGTGATTTTTTTTTTTTTAAGATGCGGCCAGAGTTGAGAACCACTGATTGACCAGGTGTTAATGGCTGGCCCTGTGATATGCTCACAGGGAAAGTGTTAGGGCAAGAAGAGCCACAATATCTGTCCTTACAGAACATGAGTGTGTGATCTAACTTAAAGCTCGGTGGAAGTATTTATAATAACCTGGTTCAAGAACTATGTTGGATATGCTGTGATTGCTGAGTTAAGAGTTAGTGATCAGGGAGATGCTTAAAGAAAAGAAATTCCTTTATACAATTAAGATATTCATTTATGTATGGTGGTGGTGGTGGTTTAGTCACTAAGTCATGTCCAACTCTTGTGACCCCGTAGACTGTAGCCTGCCAGGCTCCTCTGTTCATGGGGTTCTCCAGGCAAGAATACTGGAGTGGGTTGCCATTTCCTCCACCAGGGGATCTTCCCGACCGAGGAATTGAACCCAGGTCTCCTGCATTGCAGGCAGATTCTTTACCGACTGAACTATCATTTATGATAGCTATTCTCTCTTTAATAAAAGTTGGCTGTGACATGATTAGGTGTTTGTTTTTTTTCCCCCCAGCTTTATTGAGATCTAATTGACATGTAACTGGTACATTCAGGAGGTATAATATTATGATTTGATACATGCATATACAGTGAAATGTTTACCACAATAGGTTGATTAATTCAGTCTTCACTTAATAGAATTATCATTTTTTGTTGTTGTTATGGTGAGGCCATATGAAATCTACTCTCATAGCAACTTTCAAGTATATAATACAGTATTATTAACTGTAGTCACCACCCTGTACATTAGGTCCCTGGGACTTATAACTGAAGGTTTATAGTCTTTGACCAGCTTCTTCCTGCCTCCTGCATCCTGCAGGTTTAGGTCTTGTTCTTTTAAGAGATGTTGAAAAGGGTAATTGCATATAATCTCCCATGGATTTAACTGCATGCAAAACAGCTAGAAGAAAATAATAAACATCTTAAGCATAATGCAGCATAGTGATACTAGTCTCGTGCTCTTGGGTTGGGTATTTTAATCTAATGGCCAAATTTTCTTCTAAGTCTTTATGGAAAAACAGCTCACTAAGGCCCTGTCCTGTTTTGGTAGCTTTCCATCCTAACGATCGTAAAGTGTGATGGTAGAGGCAAGAATGAACGTGTGTGCTTCTGGCCTTACTGATGCTTAACGTTTTATCCTCATGAAAAGCTGTACTTTTCACAGTTTTTTTATGTTCACTTCGCTGGTCTTGTAATGTTTATTTTTATCTAGTTGACTCTGCCAAGTCTTGGTTGCTGCACGTGGGCTCTAGTTCTCTGATCAGGCGTCAAACTCTCGGGCTCCCTGCATTGGGAGCACAGAGTCTTAGCCACTGGGCCTCCAGGGAAGTCCTGCTTTAACAGTTATTGTTAATATTATTATCGTAACGAAGAAGCTGAACAGAAAGGGTCATTTGAAAAAGAAGAGTGCATCCCCATCCCTCTCCAGCAAGTGGTGCGAAGTCTGGCCCCCTGCCCTCTGCCTCTGACGGCCTTCGTCTCGTTTTCCCCTGCAGTTCAGCTCTGGACTGTTGGAAACTATCACTGGTATCTCAAGCAAAGTCTGCCCTTCGACACCTGTGGGAAGAGCAAGATCGTGTCTCTGCTGTGGGACCCGGTCAGCCCATACCGGCTGCATGTTCTCTGTCAAGGCTGGCACTACCTCTGCTATGACTGGCACTGGACGACTGACCGGAGCTCGGGAGATAATCTGAGTGACATGGCAAATGTGGCTGTTATCGATGGAAGTAAGGAGCTGAAGAGTGTCTGTGGGCCCGTGAGGGGCCTGAGCCGGGGGTCTGCAGATGTGGTGGTTTGACTGGAACTGGGGGATTTTTGTTCAGTTGATTATTCTGGTTGTTCGCTTTGTTTAAACTTGTGCTTTTGGTTTGGATTGAATGGGAACACCCTTCAGTGAGGCGTGTACTCCCCTAGAACCATAGTCTCTCCTCTCGACCTGCCTCCCCCAGCTCCCTGTTGCACTGCAACCATGACCTCTACATATTTACTTGTCGGGACTTTGAAGACATTGACATTTCTGACCCTGGGTCAAGAGGAAGACTGCAGTAGGCTTGTGGCATTGCTGTGTCAGCCTTGCTTTCGTGCCCTTGACCCTCACAGCACTCTGTTATGTTGCTTTGTTTTTTTGATAAATGCTCGTTAATTATATACCTTTCCAGGATGTTCAGTTCAAGTCATGGACGTCTACCTAGTTCAAGGATGGGTTTGGTGTTTTTTAATTAGGTTGAGGGTGTTTGTTTACTGAGGGGAAAGAAATGGGAAAGCCGTAATCCCCTGAATAGACAGTTCATTTATTGCTGATGACATAAAGGAAAGCTTGCTTCTAAGATCGTAATGCTGATTTATGTTCTATGTAGTAGTCACAATACTGGTTTTGCAGTCATACGTTCTGTATAGAGGACTTAAGCAGATATGCCTTGTCACCAGATCCATGCACAGGGAAGTGCTTTAAGGATTTTGGTTTAGTCTGGCTTGGTTGCAGGCCCAGGGTTAAAGCTAGAACTCTGGCCTTTTGGCCTGCTTGCTCTAGTCCCTGGCACCTGACTATCCAGGCCCAGAGATGGGACTGCTCGAGGCCTGGAGGTAGCCAGGCCTATCGTCCAGGTCTGATAATCGCCAGATACAGACGGAGCCCAGATACTTGCTTTCCTCCCCTCCAGTGTATTTAAGCTAATTCCTTATGAAAACAGCAAGAGTTGCTTTTAAAAATGGCCTTGTTTTGCATTTTGAGCGTTCATGCGTCTAACCCTCTTTCTCTCGCTCCCAGACCGGGTACTGGTGACGGTCTTCCGGCAGAGTGTGGTTCCGCCTCCCATGTGCACCTACCGGCTGCAGCTCCCGCACTCTGTAAATCAGGTCATGTTCTCGGCACGCCCTGAAAAGAGTAACGACCTCGCTGTCCTAGACGCCAGCAACCAGATTTCTGTTTATAAATGTGGTATGTTCAGAAACTGTTATCAGGATGTTCTGAATCACATCCCTCCTACACAGAAGCAAATTATAGTTTGGTGTTGCCTTCGCTCTAGGGCTTCCAAAAATTTTGAAGTTTATAATTAATACTATTATTATTGTGCTGTTTGATTGACCTGTAGGGTTTTGAGGGGCAGGGATTCAATACTACTCTGGCTAAGAAGAACAGTTCCTTTTGCTTAATAAAGCAAAAGTTGAAGGGTTAGTTAGTTAAGAATAGTACTCAGCTCTAGAAATAACGCAGTGTCTCATCACATCCTTAACATGTTTGCAGTTTACATGGCCATTGCACACGTTTCCAGTTGTTCTCACAGCTTTCCTAGGAGCTGTGTCACAGTGGGGTTTTCCAGTTATATAGACGAGGGAACAGAATGCCGGAGGGTTTGAAGTTTGCTTGAGCAAAAAGGGGCGAGAACCCCAACTTAGGTGTTTCAGTTTCTAGTCTAGTTGTCCTTCCACAGTCCACTGCTGTTTCTAGTTGGTTTCCTGATGTGCTGGAAAAACCTGGAATTTGTGAATTCTATGGTTGTGTCATGAGTTATACTGGCGCATGGCTGTGGTAACCTTGTTTTGAATTCTCAGCCTGAAAGGTGCAGAAATTTAAGAAAGAGTTTGAGATGTGGTTATTTTCTAGATTACTTTATTTGTGAAGTGGATTACTTTCTAGAACCCCATTAACATGCAGGACCTCATGTCGTTAATATCAGGAAAAATGTTTGTAGTTTACTATGACAATATTTGCTTTATTTTTCCCCAGGTGATAGTCCAAGCATAGACTCTACGGTGAAACTGGGAGCTGTGGGTGGAAATGGATTTAAAATTTCCCTTAGAATGCCTCATCTGGACAAAAGATACAAGTAGGTTGTTGTTAGTTATCTTGGCCCTCTGGAAACAGGAGCAGCCAGCCTCTGTCCTAAACTCAGCCAACTACTGCTGTCTTATCCTGTGCCTGTTGCTCAGTGGAACAAGAAATAGATACAACACCTGGGCCCTGGTTTTTCCTCTTGGTTGGGGAAGTCAGTTATCTGAACGTCATGTATGCTGATGGGTGATGATGGAGTGTAAGTCTTAAGCTGACTTAGAAACCATTCCCCCAACATCGTCTGGGGAGTTTTCTCCAGGGAAAATTGCCGGGGTCCAGCCCCAGCTGATCCAGGGTATTCGAAGGAGAGACGGCTAGGCGAGGGTCGGGGAACAACTGCTTAATTACACTTTAATTAAGGATACAAAGAGTAATAGAATAAGGATAGCTCAGTGAGGAAATTCAGTGGAGAAAAGCGGCTGAAATAAGGATAGCTCAGTAGGAAAATTCAGTGGAGAAAAGAGGCTGAGTAGCTTGGTTTACGCGGGGGACCAATAAAACTTCAAGACAAGAAGCTTGCACCACTTACGTAGGCCGCAGGCGTCCTTCCGTTCTCCCGAAGGAGAGGAGACGCTGAGGCCTCCCCGGTCGGATCTTAGAAGCCCAGGCATAATTAGTAAGCATGGTGGGTTCCGCGCTCCAGATGGAGACTCAACCAGAGTGAGAGAGAGAGAGACATGGGGAGACCAGTCTTTCGAGGAACTGATCCCAATTCTTTATTTTCCATGGTCTACTTTTATACACTGAGGTGTTATGCAAAAGTCACGCGGGGTCAGCAGTCCTGACTTTTATCAAAGTCAGGTGCTTCATACAAATGTATACAGAGGTCTTAGGGGTGTTACATCATCTTCTGGCCAGGGGGCCTGCTGACAATTTACGACCCTCTCCTTGTGACAGCGGTCAGTCAACCAGGACACTTATTTCTCCAGGGGTGATTATTCTTAAAACAGACGCCACCCAAATAAAGTTACATTCCTATAGGGTGAGGGTGTAGTGGGTTTTAGTTAAGGAAAGAATTTACTTAGCCTAAGGTCTAACGTGATTAATATCAAAGGTTAATACTTATTTCTTCTATATATTCATTAATGTGTGTAAGGGCAGGGGATATGGAGACTTAGCAACAAACATTGACTCAACAAATGAAAAACCCTTCACCAATACGATTTCTAATCAGCCCATTACACTTATACTAATAATTTTCTAACTTTTCTAAAGAACCTGTTTTTAGAAGGTTTAAAGCATCTCGTGCCTCTCACAGTTGGGAGGCTGTGAGCAATCACATGTGGCCGGACAAACCTCTTCAGGCAGGCTAGAGGATTTCCAAAGGAGTTTGTAGGTTAAACACTATCACACCTAGGAATTATTAACTGGAGCTGTAAGCTAACTCTTTTTTCAGAGAGAGGTAGTGGGAGACAGCCCCCCGTAAAGTCAGAGGTGTAGGTGAAAGCGCAAAGCAGAAAGTAGGCAGACTCTGGTTTTGGGGGTAGATGCTCGAGAATTTCCAGGGGGACTCCTGAGGCTCGATCCCGCCTTTGCGTATGCCGAGCCTCCTTCCTCATGACCTTTGTCATGGGCGGAGTGCCTCACGCTGGCTCCAGGCAGTGATAGAATTCCAGTTGAGCTATTACAGATCCTCACTCAATATGCAATATGCCGGCTCCCGGCAGAAAATCTCACGGGAAAGATGGAGATGAAGATGATGGAGCAGAGTACATTTGCTTTCACAGATGAGAAGTCATACACTGTTAGCGTGTGGCTGACGTCACAGTGTCTACTCTGCTCATCCTACAGCAGAACTTTCGGTTGCTGTGTTTTGAGGCTCTTGGGTTGGAAATCAGGAGGCATGTTTCCATTGAAACTATACTATAAACAGTTGGATATAGGAATTATGAGTTCACTTCTGTGAAAATCCAGAATTTGATTCTATTCTATTCAATACGTCCATGTTCTTAACTACTGTACTACTTTGTCTCCCTAGGGAGCATTTATTCCTAAATTAATGGGGAATAATGAACAAATAACTGAATTTAATACTTAATATTTAATTCTTAAATATATTGTTACATTTAATAAGTGAATATGTTTCCAACCTCTGTATGATTGGGGAACTGACTGTGTAATGCTTAGTAGTTTTTCAAAGAACATGTACATGGATTTCATTTCACAGACGGAAGAGATAGAGGACAGATTTAAGACAAACTCGAAAGTGCAAGGCAATTAAGAATATGGTTTCATTTTTTTAAATTGTGAGGAGGATAGCTCTAAGTCATTTAGAGAAGATTTCATGAAGGGCATGAATTACCTTTAAAAAATTTTTTTATTTACTTATTTTTAAACTTTTTATTTTGTATTGGGCTACGATTAACAATGTTGTGATAGTTTCAGGTGAACAGCGAAGGGACTCAGCCATACATATGCGTGTATTCAATGAATACTTATCTTGAACCTTGAAAAAGAGATAGGTTGAGGATTGCCAGAGAAGTATGGAGGCTGTCGGGTGTGGCGGGCAGAAGAGTGTCGTGAGAACCAGAGGCGGGGATGCTCCTGCGTGGGGCTGGATTGTGGTGGGGTGCCTGAGTCCAGGAAGAGCGGACCGAGGAGGAAGATCAGGCTGGCAACCCAGCTTCTGCAGTGAGCACCCAGATCTGCTGCTTGAGCGGAATGGCAGGAAGTAGCCATCATGCGTTCCCGTGTGAAGTAGCAAAAACAAGGCCCTCCGCCAGTGTTTAAATGCTACAGGAGGAAGGCATTAGCAGCAGAGAAATCATCTCTTAAGCTAATTAGTCATTTTGCTGTGAGATGCTTAGGAAAGGATGCGTTCAACTGGGACCTAAATATCTACTGAATATTTGAATGCTGGTGAGTGGTGACGGTAAAAAACTGCTGGAGTTTATTCGTGTAGGGCCTAGTATAGTCAGTTTTTCTTGTGTAATCAGTTTCTTAAAGTGGTTTCTTCAGATCTAAAAATCTCAGAGTGTAAGAAACTTAATTTTAAATAGCAGAAAAACATTCTTAAGCCAGGTAAGCATTATTATTTTTGGATTTTCTAGTATTGGGCATTACCTTAGGTTTTGTCCCTCCGAAGAATTAAGATTTGACTGTATAGAAAGCAGTGCATTCTCCATTTAGGAAAACTTCAGTGATGTGAAGATTTTATTCATGCTTGAAAATTCTTCAATATTTAAAACAGAATTCCGATTGAGGACAGTGAGGCTGAAGAAGTAAACCCGCTGAAGCTCAGCCTGCTCGCCTGGGCTCAGGAAGACACTTTTCTGGCCGTCAGCCACAGCCAGTCCGGCCCCCGGTCTGCCGTTCACCATCTGACTGTGGCCCCTTCCGAGACGGACGACGAGCAGGGACAGCTCAACATCAGGTATTACAGTTCCCTGTATTCCGCGTGGTAATAAGCACATAGATACAGGCTTTTTTCTTTTGTGAGCATTGCAGTTTTTTGGGGGTTTTTTGCATTGAGAAAGCAGGGTTGAGGGGTGATTGCTTCTTTTTGTACACACACTTATCAAGAGCATTAAGTCTGATTTTTAGCTCTGTCAAAATATAGATGAAAATGCATCAGAAAATGGTAAAAAATAACACATGCCAGTAGACGAGGCAAAATGTTTTGAAGGTGTATTAAAACTTTTAATTCAACTTATACTTACATTCTAGAAAGTAATTAGCAGCCTAGGAGAATTAGCAACTCATCAATTATAAGATCTCTACATTTGCACTTCATTTTGATGATGATGTTATTGTTCAGTGACTCAGTTATGTCTGACTCTTTGCGACCCCATGGACTGCAGCATGCCCTTCCCTGTACTTCACCATCTCCCGGAGCTTGCTCAAACTCATGTCCATCGAGTTGGTGATGCGATTCAACCATCTCATCCTCTGTCGTCCCTTTCTCCTCCCACCTTCAATCTTTCCCAGCATCAGGGTCTTTTCCAGTGGCTCGGCTCTTTGCATCAGGTGGTCAAAGTATTGGAGCTTCAGCATGAGTCCTTCTAATGAATATTCAAGGTTAAAGTTATTTTGATGTAGTGACTTCCAGTCTCCTCTTCTATAATTTTGTTTGGCACTTGCTTGCGTGTACTACTAGAAAGTCCCTTCTATTTTTGTTTGCTAAAATTTCACAGCTCCCTGACCTGAGTCTCATTTTGATTCCTCACTGCATCTTTGTCAGCTAACAGGTCTCATTCATGAATGCTGTCTTCTGTATTGCAAGCCCTATTGTGCAGCAGAATTGTCTGGGAAGCTCTGAGAAATCCTCAGGTTTCCAGTGTCAAAACTCGGCACCTTAGGCATACACTGATAATAATCCCTAGATTCACATGTAATTAAAAGTTCACTGATTAGCTTTAAATCCTGAAAACCATTGTTGTAAAATTAGGAACCTTTCTTTATTGCACTCTTGAAACATACTCCAGTGCGTTATTACCTTTTAATCTTTGAATGATAATGCTTCATATTTTTAAAAAATTTTTGTGAATATGTCTAGATGCAGAATATGTTCTAGCTACATACAGACTTAACAAGGGCTCCCTTTAGAAAACGGAGCAATTGACATTAGAAATGCCTAAATTATGCATATATCTACTACACAAAATTTGAAATTTTTTATCATTATCCTGTGAAAGTTAAATGCCATTATCGCATTTGCTGTAAAGCAAGTGAGAAGTCATTTAAAATATATTTCTGCTGCTTTGACTTCTGTTTCTCAAAAAAGACTATTTCATTCATATAAAATATTAATGTGTTTGATAAAGTCCCATGATCAGCTTATAACTCTTCATAGTTAACATTTACTATAACTTATGCTTTGTAAGAGGTACTCTCTTAAGTGCTTTTCCCTATGTTAACTCACTTATTTTTCACAGCATGTCTCTGACATGTACTGTTGATCATTTTACAGCTGAGGCACAGAGCAGTTTAAGTAACTTACTGAGATAATGGAGGTGGAGTCAGGATCCAGGCCCAGCAGTGCACCTCCACAGTCCATTCCCTTGACTTCTTCACAGATAATTTATCCTCTCCAAATTTGTGGCTTTTTTGTAGATTGGTTAAAAACTCTGAATGTATGTTAGCATTGGCACCACTTGCTTTTTTCGCTACTTCCACAGCATCAACAGTTTCCCTTCTTTCCGTTAATGGGGCCCACAGATTTCTAGGGATAAGTATAGCAGCCATAGAGATACTGAAGAGGCTCACTTTCCTACAGATGGACTGCTTTATTTAACGCAGTTTATATTGGGTTGGCCAAAAAGCTCATTCAGGTTTTGGGCAGAATGGTATCGAACAACCTGAATGAACTTTTTGGCCAACCCAATATTGGCAGATAAATATTGACACCATATTGTCTACTGAAGGCAGCAAATTGTGATTCACAATAAGTTGCTTAAGTTACTGCCAGAATAGGACTGATGACCTCATAGTGTAGACACCTGGCTTACCGACGTTGTGGAAAATACTCTCATGTTGACAGATAATTGCATTACCTGGGCTTGAGCTTGCAGTAGTTTATCTGTTAGTGTGTATATAAACATATGTGAGTTAGTATGTATATGAACATGTTTATTATGTCTGTGTTGTATTGAATGAGGCAGTGCAGCACCAGAGGGAAATTGCTTCTTTTTCTGTTTTGCAAAATCAATGAGTTGTCAGTACTTTTGAGAAGAATGGTCTATTCATGTTTTCTTCATCTCCTTTTTTTTTTTTTTTTCACTCTTCTCAGTTCATCTGTGACAGTGGACGGGGTAATAATCAGTCTGTGTTGCAACCCCAAGACCAAGTCAGTAGCCCTGCAGGTGGCTGGTGGCCAGATATTTAAGTACCTATGGGGTGAGTATCAGAATGTTGGGAAAGCATGTTTATGACTTATGTACATATGTAAATCTTGAGAACGTATACTTATGAGTGTCTTACAGTGCCACATTGATTATTAGGTCTTTTAACTACCCTAGAAAACCTTATCTATAGAGTGGAATCAGCAGATATGTTCTGCCTATATTTTCTCTTGCAACGAACTGGATTATTCTCATGAGTTTCCAAAACACATTTGGAAAATGATTTAAATTGCCTGTTAAGTGTTTTAGCAAGCATTGATGTGAGAGTTTTTTTACAAAGAGCAGATCAGCTTTTGTTAAACCTCATCTGCCAAACCTGCAGAGTCACCTTCTCTGGCTGTTGAACCGTGGAAGAACCCTGGTGGGTTCCCTGTTCGGTTTCCTTATCCGTGCACGCAGACTGAATTGGCCATGATTGGAGGAGAGGTAAGTGAACACAAGGCAGAAAAATTTACCTCATAGAGCAGTGGCCCAGGAGCTGACAACATTAACTAGAAAGAGTGTGTGCTTTGAAAGTGGACCTGCTGCTGCTAAGTCACTTCAGTTGTGTCCAACTCTGTGCGACCCATAGACGGCAGCCCACCAGGCTCCCCTGTCCCTGGGATTCTCCAGGCAAGAACACTGGAGTGGGTTGCCATTTCCTTCTCCAGTACATGCAAATGAAAAGTGAAAGTGAAGTCGCTCAGTCGTGTCCGACTCCTAGCGACCCCATGGACTGCGGCCCACCAGGCTCCTCTGTCCATGGGATTTGCCAGGCAAGAGTGCTGGAGTGGGGTGCCATTGCCTTCTCCGAAAGTGAACCTGAGTATCCACTAAATCTCAAGGCAACAATGAGAAGTACTCACTCTCCTGAACCTCAGCTTCTCAGTTTACAAAGTAGGTTTAAGAGGTTGCCTCGCATGTGTCAATAGCTGTTAGTTGATTCCTTTCCTTGGAGGTATAAATTCGAAAATAGAAAAAATGCAGTTGACAGACTTATCCCCAGTTGTATAGAACATTCAAAACAGAACATGTACAGAACTAACAAAGTTAGTCTTATAAGTAACTTTTGGGGACAACAGAAATATAATCTTGAAATGGATATTGAGTAAGTTATTATTCATCAAATATTGGAATTGCCTATAATTGTGGAAGAGGTAGGATGCAGTGGTTACAGAACAAAACTGCTGACCAGTTCCTGCCCTTCTGGAAGTTTTAATCTATCAGTATGGGTATGGCCATCCCCTCTGATACGAGAGTGAAGTCAGTGAGCAGGGCGTAGAGGTCAAGCACCAAGCGGATTGATGGAGGCTGAGAGGACAGCCGCTGTGAGGATGCAGAGGACAGCTTCTGGTGGGCTGGGAAGGTCTCTAGGAGGTGGTGGAATATGTGCTGAGATGTGAAGAGAAAGAAAGCTCCATCTCTGAGAAAGGGAGGAAGAACTGTGCATATTGTAAATAAACTTAGAGCTCAGCTTATTCAAGGAACCTAATGGAAGCAGTGGCTAGACTCAGAGGAGTATGCATTTACTCACTTAACAAAGACTGAGACGTTGATGATATTAATCAGGGAGTAATGTGATGTGCTTCACGGTTGGAATGGTTATTCTGGCTGCCCAGTGGGAGTATGTTGAAAGGGACGAGAGTGGAAGTGACTGTTGGAGTGGAGGCAGTGAGGGGTGAAAGGTGATATGTTTGAGATGTGTAGGACATAGAAATGTTGAGGCTACTGATGGATTGGATGGCATCATAGACCACTTTGCCCTGGACCAACCACATCTTAGGCATCTTGAGTCCCGATTACAGGGACTTAAATGTGAAATCATAGGACAGTAGAACCATATAACAGAAAAAATTTGGTTTCACTAGTTTGGTTAGTTGCTAAGTTGAGTTTGACTCTCTTGAGAACCAATAGACTGTAGCCCCCCAGGCTCCTCTGTCCATGGGAGTTCCCAGGCTAGAATATTGGAGTGGGTTGCCATTTCCTTCTCCAGGGGATCTTCCCAACCCAGGGATCAAACCCACGTGTCCTATATTGCAGGAAGATTCTTGACCACTGAGTTACCAGGGAAGCCCCAGTTTGGTTAGAACTGTTGGTAATTTCATATTTTATTTTTTTGCAGGAATGTATCCTTGGTCTGACTGACAGATGTCGCTTTTTCATCAACGACACTGAGGTAACATGGCCTGCTTTGATGCTGGATCTTTTTCCATCTTGATTCCAAGTAATATAACTAACTCTCCCCCTTGCCTGCCCGACCTATTGTAGGTTGCATCAAATATCACATCATTTGCTGTATATGATGAGTTTTTATTGGTGACGACTCATTCTCATACTTGCCAGTGCTTTTGCCTGAGAGATGCTTCATTGAAAAGTAAGTTTTCAGTGTAGAAGATAGAAGATAGTCTCTCTTCTAATATCATTTGTCCTTTGAAGTCTCCATGACTTTTATGTTTGTCATGTACTTTGGCTTTTTATCCTGGAGTCCTAGACTGGAGAAAACGTCAAGTTCATTTACTTAGCCTCTTATCTCAATATCTCAGTTAAATCACTCCACGCCAGTTATCAAAGAGTGGGAGGTCCTTCCTTAAAGCAGCGTACCCTGAGATAAAAAAATTTTCAGAAAATTTCTTAACATAACTCATATTTTACTTTGAATTACTGTGTAGATGGCAGACTGGCGATATCCTCAGTCTTCTTTGTGGCCACCCTCCATTGTACATCTGAAGGACTCTGTCTTGGGGTTTGTAGGAAATCGGCTGCAGTTTTTCCTCGATTCCTCGCACCCCCTCCCCTATGTGTATGTGTGTGCGTGCACACAGTTCTGTTACTAAGAAAGAAGTAGCCCACTTGTTTTCTTTGCTTCTAACTCGGAAATGGACTCTTTGACTGATGTGATTGTAGTGTATCGATAAAGCTAAGACAGGGAGAAACTGCCCAGTCCTCCCACTGGCTTCCATGTCAGCTGAGAAGTTGTTTGTGCATCATGCATGAGGGCTCTGTAAGAGAGGGCAAGATCCTGGGATGAACTTGTTTATCCGAAAGGCTGATGGTCTTGAGGCTGAGTGACAGAGCAATCCGGCTTCATTATTAATCGCTTCCTTCTCCTTTGGATAACGTGCTGTTTCAGCTGCAGTTAATGGAAAGTAGCTTGTCGTGACAGTAATTCTCAAGTCTTGGTCTGTGGTGTCTTTAGCATTGCAGGCAGGTCTGAGCAGCAGCCACGTGCCTAATGGCGAGTCTCTGCGGAAGGTGGAGAGGGGTTCACGCATCGTCACTGTTGTGCCTCAAGACACAAAGCTTATATTACAGGTACATTGATTTTTCAGGCTGTGTTTTCTGATTGTCATTTGGCAATAAATACCAGACAGTTCTTGTGGATTATATTTTATCATTTGTATTAATTTATTATAAGCCTTTCCTTGCTAAATTCTCTATTAGCTTTATACGAAGTAGTGTTAAAACAGGCTCTTCCCAGTAAGGCTAAGAGGGAAACTTCTTAAAAGTCAAAGTAAATTTTGAGCACAACTAGATTTTGCCAAAATGGCACCCCACTCCAGTAGTCTTGCCTGGAAAATCCCATGGATGGAGGAGCCTGGTAGGCTGCAGTCTGTGGGGTCGCTAAGAGTCAGACATGACTGAGCGACTTCACTTTCACTTTTCACTTTCATGCATTGGAGAAGGAACTGGCAACCCACTCCAGTGTACTTGCCTGGAGAATCCCAGGGACGGGGGAGCCTGGTGGGCTGCCATCTCTCGGGTCGCACAGGGTCAGACACGACTGAAGTGACTTAGCAGCAGCAGCAGCAGCATGCTCATTTTATAGTGCTGTGTTAATTCTCGAAGAAGAGTTAGGTAAAGTTGTATATCCTGGGTATTTAAATTTTTTCTGTTTAATAAAACATGTTATTGATTTGATTTATTTATTTTAAGATGCCAAGGGGAAACTTAGAAGTTGTTCATCATCGAGCCCTGGTTTTAGCTCAGATTCGAAAGTGGTTGGACAAGTAAGTACCATGTATATGATTAGTTAGCTTATTGTTATGTGTGAAGGCAGCAAGTATTCTATTAAGAGTTTTAAAAACTTAAAAAGTATTTAAATATTTCATTACAGATATCTTCAATCAGATCCTCAGAGGCTTTCTTCTTTTGGCACTTAGATTCTTAAATTGTATGGTGTAGAATACGTTCCTAGCAGAAGGAATGATGAGGCTCATGGTATGAAACAACTTCCTAGCCCAAGGGGATCCATATGGGCTTTAGATGGCCTGTGAACCCAGGGCAATTTTACTGTATCCTGTATCTGTGTATTTATCTGGGCAGAAGGTCCAAGGCTTTCAGCAAACTTAAAAAAAGACCTATGACCCCAAAATACGTGAGCCACTGTTGGGAAGGAAATGATCGATTGTTTGCATCTTTGAATTTGGGGGAAAGTTTATATTGGAAAGATAGATGTTTACTAACATTTTGTTAAAAAAGAAGGTAGCCCTGAGTTCCATAAAGATTTTCTTGTGTGAGTGTGTGGGGATCAAGTCCTCGGATGGCCTGGATGACTTAAGTCGTCACACCATTTAGGAAGGTAAATGAACCAAGTGCCTGATTTTTTTTCATTCTATGATTTCAGAGCAGAAATCCAGTAGTAGTTGGGCTGTAGTCTTAATTTTAACTGGTTTATAGCCTTATGAAAATGTGCTGAGTCCAAGGAGCTGAGTTTTTGTGAAATGTCCCTTCTCTCCATTTTCTGTCTTTCCCCAGACTTATGTTTAAAGAAGCATTTGAATGCATGAGAAAACTGAGAATTAATCTCAATCTGATTCACGATCACAACCCTAAGGTAACATTCTAAATCTGATATTTATCATAATGTACTTTAGGCTTGTAATTAATATGCTCTGAACTAAGATGTTTTGTTCTTTTTTTTATTCTTTTTTTGGGTAGGTGTTTCTTGAAAATGTGGAAACCTTCATAAGACAGATAGACTCTGTGAATCATATTAATTTATTTTTCACAGAATTGAAGTAAGTATTTTGAATAATTCATGAATATCATATCCATAATTTTCTCTTTTCTGATTAAGGAAATCAAACAGATAAATAGAGGAGAAAATTTACTTTCAATGTAGTTTTTTAAATCTCTAACTCTTAGATGCCACATGTACTGGATTTTTACTCTTTTCCCTTCTTTTTAAAACTGAGACTTTAAAACATGTCCTGAAAATTATTCTTTGTCATTATTTTTAGGTATACATATAAAAACTATTAATTGAAATAAATGGCTTCTTTTTCTGCAATAACTTTTATCTAAGTTTTTAAATGAAAAATTTTGAACATGTAAGAAAGTTGAGAGAGTTGTCCAGCGAGCATCCTGTACCATCACCTAGATTCTACAGTTCATATTTTCCTGTATTTGCTTTATCACTATCTACCATCTGTCCATCCACCATTCATCTTTATTTTAAACAAATTTCAAGGTAATTGTAGACATAAATCCACTTTGCCTGTCAGTACTTCAGCTTGTGTAACGTTAACTAGAGTATATTCTTTGTGTACAGGGTCCCACCCCTTCCATGTCAGATTTATCTGTAGCGAAATGCACAGATTATAAGTGTACCGTTCACTGAGTTTTGACAAATGTATGCTTCCATGCAGTCCTGGCCCCTGTCAAGATAGCGAACATTTCCTTCTCAGAAAGTTCCTCCAGATCCCTTCCCATTTATTCTTTCCCCACCCTTTTGGCAACTGCTTTTTTGAATTCTTCACTGAAGATCCATTTTGCCTGTTCAGGAACTTCATAGAAATGAATTGTATACCATAGTATTGACTTTTCTGTGTAAATAAAGTTGCTTTCATTCAGCATGTTATCTGGAGATTCATCCCATGTTTTTACATGTATCACTAGTTTATTCTTTTTAATTGCTCAGTAGTATGCCATAAAAAAGAAAGAAAGTGAAAGTGTTAGTCACTCAATCGTGTCCAACTCTTTGTGACCCCATGGACTGTAGGGCACTGGGCCCCTCTCTCCATGGAATTCTCTAGGCAACAATACTAGAGTGGGTTGCCAATTCCCTTCTCCAGGGATCTTCCCGACCCAGGGATCAAACCTGAGTCTTCTGCATTGCAGGCAGACTCTTTACCATCTGAGCCACCAGGGAAGCACAGTAAGCCATAGTATAAATATGCTACAGCTTATTTCTTCATTCTTCTGTGAGTGGACACCTGTACTAGACCCAGTTTGGGGCTATATTAATGTAACATCTATAAACATTACCATTTAAGTCTTCTGTGCATATGTTTCATTTCTCAGTTAGTTTCTCCACTTTTTGCTATATGTGACTATTTTTAAAATTAACTACCTTCCAAAAGCCATTTTTATTATTTTTTTTATTTTATTTATTTTGTTATTTTATATTTATTATCTCATCAACACTCCAGTATATGTGTTAGTAGTTTGATAGCTGGGACATATGTTTGGTTTGTGACCTTTTAATACATACTTATTCTTAGGGAAGAAGATGTTACAAAGACCATGTATCCTCCACCAGTTCCCAGCACTGTTCCACTGTCCAGCGATCCTGATGAGAAAAAAGTAGACCTTATCTGCGATGCTATGAGAGCAGCCATGGAGAACATAAACCCTCACAAGTACGTGTGCTGTCATGAGTTGGCATCTTTTGAATAACGGAAGTGTGTAGTAGTTTTTCTTCAGCTTGTTCATCGCTTTTACTGTGCTGTCCTTCACTGACCACTGCAGGTACTGCCTGTCAATACTCACCTCTCACGTGAAGAAAACGACCCCAGAGCTGGAGATTGCACTGCAGAAGGTACACGAACTTCAAGGTAGAGACATGTTGACAGTCTGTGTGTATCAGGGCCCTGACTGACGTCGGGTCTTCGGTCTTCGGGAGGTAGCCCTGACCAGGACCAGCACCACATCACCAGTTCAGAGTGTGGCCTTTTGGTCTCCACTTTAAAACCTGGGTCTGTTTTTTTTTGGTGCTACCCTACAAAGCATGTACCAAATCGTCAAAGGACTATTTTCTGTCTGGTGTCCACTTCTGTCAGGAAAATGTGTTACTTTCTCTTTTTGGTTATGCTGCTAGGTGTATGGGTTTTCTCCCCCAAATGATTTTGTTCTGTTGTTTCCTTACACACCGACAGGAAATGCTCCACCAGTCCCTGACGCTGTGAGTGCCGAAGAGGCCCTGAAGTATTTGCTGCTTCTGGTAGATGTTAATGAATTATATGACCATTCTCTTGGGACCTATGACTTTGATTTGGTCCTCATGGTAGCTGAGAAGTCACAGAAGGTATGTGAAGTTACTCCTTCAACATAGTTAGCATTTTTGTTGATGCGAACATGAGAGTGTGAAGCAGTGCTCCTGACGTGCAGAGTTTGGGCTGAAGTTACAGCCGTGAGTGCAGGCCTCCAGGCAGATCTGCCAGTCTCCAGGGTCCATACTTAAAGTTCATTTTCTGTCACTGTTCTGGCTTATCAGAGTGTTTTGATTGCTAGATTGAACAATTGAAATAAAGCCATTTGATTGTTTTCAAGTGTACAGGCAAAAATGAGAACAAATTCTGCTCTTATAAAGGAAATACAGCAGGTGATTTATATTCCAGTCCAGCTTTATCATGCAGCATCTTTTTCCAGTGGAAACTGGGAACCTGGAGAATAGAAGGGTTCGAGGCCTCTTTGTCTCACCTTGCCATGCTATGGTCCAAGAGTTTGAGCACCTCTGGTTTGCACATTTTTTATCTTTTTCTTTTTTTTTTAACACCCTCAGTTTCAGCCCCTATCATTCCTTTCTTTGCTCTTGCCAGAATGACCTTTCCAAAGAGGAAAATTTGATCCCCATTCCTCTGCTTACAATCCTTCATGGGCTCCACCTTCCCCCTAGGAAGAAGTTCAGAGGCTCCATGCTTAAAATCTCCTCTGTGATCTAGTATTTGTGTATCTCTCAGTTCTCACCTCTTGATGTTATCCCCTTTTCTCTGCAGTGGATGCGAGACAGTGCTTTTGTCTCCCAACTGCCACATACCTTTGCAGGTGGCATGACTTCTGTTTCCCCTGGGCCCATGCGCTTCCAGCACTCTCATCCTCTCTGTTCACCTGGCTGATTCTCACTCATCTTGGTGGAAGGATGCCCAGGAGACATTTTTTCAGTGAACTGTTGCTGGTGCCTCCCTGCCCAGCATCCAGGGACTGAATGAGATGGCCATCCTATGTGCTTTTATGACACCCAGTACCTACCAGATGTACCAGTCTATCTCCTCTACTAGATTTTAAGTTTCCCGAGGATGAGGGAATCTTGTTTTCCTTATTAACCTATGAAACAATTGGTATTGTGAGATTAAGCTAAGAGTTAGTCATTATTATTCAGAGTGAAAACTAAGAACACCCATATGTTAAGGCATTTTTTCCAAATGTGGTTTTATGTAGTTTGATTTTTTACATAATTAATATATTAATATACTACATATTTTGAAGAGGGCTTCTGTGGTAGCTCAGATGGTATAAAGAGTCTGCCTGCAGTGCAGAAGACCTAGGTTCAATCCCTGGGTCAGGAAGATCCCCTGGAGAAGGAAATAGCTACCCACTCCAGTATTCTTGCCTGGAGAATTTCTTGGACAGGGGAGCCTGGTGGGCTACAGTCCATGGGTTTGCAAAGAACTGGACATGACAGAGCAACTAACAATTTCGCTTTCACATATTTTGAAAATGCTGTAGCTTTGGATTTATTGCTACAATTACTATATATTTTTTTTTTTAAAGTAAATATTATCACAGCACTAAAATTATCCTTTAAAAAAATTTTTTTAGGATCCCAAAGAATATCTTCCATTTCTGAATACACTTAAGAAAATGGAAATGAATTATCAGCGGTTCACTATAGATAAACACTTGAAGCGATATGAAAAAGCCATTGGCCACCTAAGCAAATGTGGTAAGTATGAGTTAGTATATTTACTTCTGTTCAAATATTCTTTGGTAGGGTACAAATTGAAATCGAATGTTAGTTGAGACAGACTGATTTCAGTTTCCACACCTGAAAATGTTAACAGCTGTGGCTGCAGACCTGATTTTTGTCAGTTTTGATAAACTGAGGGTACAGTGATGTCTGAGTGAACTCGGGGAGCTGTCAGTTTTGAAAAGCTGAGGGTACAGCAGATGTCTCTGAGTGAACTCGAGGAGCCCCATAGCTCAGATCCTTTGAGTTAAGTGATCACCTTTGAAATCCACTCCGTGTCTCAAAATCACAATTTGTTGATGCTTCATTCTTATCATGGTGTATGCAAACACCCTGAGGAGACCCAGCTTGTCTGAGTGGCCATGGCTCCTGTGCCCTGAAAGACACAGTTCTGACTGGCAGTCGTGTGAAGTAGAACCGGCACCATGCCAGGTGGTCGTTTCACCCATGCCTGACTGGTGCTGGAACCTCGGCCTTCAGTATTCATGATTTTTTCCTGACGGCCGAGGCAGGGACGAGAAGAGTCGCCTGAGGTGCTTGCATTCAGGTCTGTGTTCCTTGGAGAATCAGGTTCATCTAGGCTAGGCTGGGACTCAGGCATGTGTATATGGTTAATAAGCTCCCTAGATGATTCTTATTAAGAAGGTTGAAAAAACACTGGGCTGGGTGGTCATTTCTCAGGGTCTGCGTAAAATTCCTTTTGAGCAGAACTCTGATCCCAATTAGTGCTTCTTAAATCTCAGAATCTGCAGTGGTGCGCATTAAAGTTCACATTCCTGCATTCCATTTCTCTGGATACTCTAATTATGCAGGTAAAAAGCTGCCTGGTTGGTTTTGTGTAAGGACCAGTGGTAGAGATGAAATCCATTATGCTTCTCCAGTCTTAAGCTTGTGTGTGTATGAATCTTATTCCTGTAGGACCGGAGTACTTCCCAGAATGCTTAAACTTAATAAAAGATAAAAACTTGTATAACGAAGCTCTGAAGCTCTACCCACCGAACTCGCAGCAGTACAAGGTGTGTAACGTGTGAAACGAGTG
This sequence comes from Bubalus bubalis, assembly GCF_019923935.1. NCBI lineage: Eukaryota > Metazoa > Chordata > Mammalia > Artiodactyla > Bovidae > Bubalus > Bubalus bubalis. The sequence goes on along the minus strand of NC_059159.1, from coordinate 160,308,855 downwards.
CTCCTGATTTTGCTTTGTGCTTCATTTGGAAAGGGATGAGGATCCTGTGTCCCTGACACTTTCCTTGGTTTCAAAGTTAATCTTCAAACTAATTACTCTTATCTTGAACTTCTTATCTGAGAGAATGGCCCTCATCTATTCCTCTTGGAAAGAGGTTGCCCAGGTCAAGGCATTGTCGCTGGATCCTCATCGGAAATACTTTGGGGGCTTCCATCCTGCCGCCTCCGGCCCAACCTCACTGAGCATCCTGATGCATCTTTCCCGTATAATTCTGCATAAAGTTTGGTTTACTTGTTTAAACAAACGTCTGTTTAGCTTTACTCACATGCTAGATACTCCGCTTGTCAGCTACATGAATTCTCACAACAGTCTGATAGGTGTTGTGCACAGTTTTTAAATGAGGAAGCACTTTGTCCGAGAACCTGCGATGTGGAGCCCATGCCATCATCAGCAACATTTTCACTTTGTCCACAAATTGCACAGATCTTCCTGTGATCTGGCCGCTGCCACCTCTTGAGCATCGGCTTTCTCTGCCAGCCCTCTACCTCCCTGTCCTTTAGCCCTCCTTGTCCTTCTAAACTCTGTTCTCCTCTGCCAGAAAACCATTCCTGGATGAAGTGCCAGACACTGAGCTCCCAGCACACCTCATTCTTGCCTTGGGGATGGCATTTATCAATCTGCTATGTACTGATTTTTTTCCCCCACCAGGCTGTGGGTTCCCTTAGGGGCAGGGACCCCATGTTATATCCCTCTGTTTCCCTGCCTAATGCTGAGCTTGGGGAACAGAGAATTTGGCCAAAGGCCACCTCTTTGCTCTCATGTTCATTATCTTTTCCTCTCTTGTGCACTCTCTGCTTCAGTCGTACTGGCCTTGTTATTCCGACCTGTGTGTTCCATACCCATTCCTGCCTGATCGCCACGGTGCCTTCTGTGCTCTTGGCGCGGAATACTCTCCCTTAACTCTTCACACAGCTTCTCCTCACAGCCCTCTGAAATAGCATTCCCATCACTCTGTCCCTTTACCACTGTCTGCCATTATACTGTTGACCATATCAGGTTTAATAAGTATGTTCTCATTCACCACCATAACAGTAGCTTGATCATGGTTCTTGTTAGTGTTTTTTAATTTTTTTTTCCTTTGTTATATTTTTTGCATTGCTGTGTTACTCCCACTGCCCTGAATAGTACTCAGTAATTATTTGTGGATGAACAAACAGCATATCCTCGGTAAGGTTTTGAATGAAAAAAAGATTGAATTCACTAGTCATCCACAGGGTTTTTCTAAGTAATTCCAAGGAATTTCAAGTATAATGACCAAGACAGCCTTCCCTGGAGATTTAAAGAACAAGTTACCACCTCTCCTCACTGACCCTGTGTCTCCTCCTGTTCCAGGACATCAGCATTGCTTACGGGGAACACCTGCTGCAGGAGCACCTCCATGAGCCGGCAGGGCTCATGTTCGCCCGCTGCGGTGCACACGAGAAAGCTCTCAGCGCCTTTCTGGCCTGTGGCAGCTGGCAGCAAGCGCTCTGTGCAGCAGCCCAGCTTCACCTGACCGCAGAGCAGCTGGCTGGCCTGGGCAGGACTCTAGCAGGTAAACACGGTCGTTAAGGTTCTTCCAAATGAGAACTTCCCCTAACGGTTTGAGTTTCTTTGGTTTCATTTGGAATTTTTGCAAATACCTGTAAGGCAGCCCACTTTGATGCCCTCAAAAAGGCACTGATAAAAATTAATTTGGAATGGCTTACTAGGTAGAGTAAAAGTTGAACTGCTACAAGAGTCCCCAGATACGATGGCACCGTAGGGAAAGCAGCTCATGTCTCTCTCTTGCAGTTCTGGCAGGTCTTCCCACGGTGCAGATCTGCCGTCTCTTGGGCAGTAGTTGAAGCTGGATTTTTTCCATATCTGTGTTCCAGTCCTCGGGGAAGGGAAAAGCTGGAGTCATGAGAGAACACTTTAACTTTTATTTTTTTTAATACTTATTTATTACTATTTTTAGTTATTTGGATGCAGCAGGTCTTAGTCGTGGCATGTGGGATCTAGTTCCCTGAACAGGGACCAAACCTGGGCCCCCTGCTTCGGGAGTGCAGAGTCTTAGCCACAAGAGCACCAGGGAAGCCCCAGGAACACTTAACTTTAAGTTGGCAATGACCTAGCTAACCCTCCTTCTCCATCTCATTCACTGAAACTCACACCTTATAGGTACACTTGTTACAGTGTAGCTGGGTAGCCAGGTGCCCTATAAGAATGTAAAGATGAATTTTGGGATGGAGCCATTCAAATACAGACAGTAGATTGTTGGAAAACGAAAACATAATGGCGGTTTTCAGAAATGAGGCCAAATGTGTAAGCAGTCCGAAAGCAGAGCCAGTTTAGCTGTTGCAGGGTGTGAAACCAGAGGCGAGGCTATTGCAGAGTCTGGTTTCTTAGAGTGGAGTGGCATCCCCAGAGTGCCCAGGAGAAGAGACAGGTGGGGCTCTGGCACTCTCAATCATGCTTGAAGTGAGTGGCTGGTATATTTTCCCCCTATTTTTCAAGAGTCTTGTAAATATTGTTATGATTTCCCCCAAAACAGTCCTGAAAAAAATTTCAAATTATAGCCTGTTAAACGTATGAACATATTCTAATTCGTTATTTCACTTTGTTTTTTTCCCCCTTGGGATAAAAAAAAAAATGTATGAGATTATGACTTTTCTTTTTCTGGCATTTTCTGGTTATTAGATGGGCTTCCCTGGTAGCTCAGCATATTGGTTCTGTAGACTCTTCTATAAGCCCTTTCAATTTCCAAGCTGAAGTCTTCTTACAAGTATTGAGAAGTCCTTATTTGATTCCTGTTAAAACTGTTTATTCTGCCTCCATTGATACTTCTGCTCTAGAAACTTGTTATTTGTAGCTTATACTTTCCAGCTCTGTTCTTGGGGTCTGTTATCTTACATTTTTTGTGACTCTTAGCTTCCAGTTTTTCATGCCTTATACTGCAGTATACCCAGTTTGCCCAGATGTTTAGCAGAAAAAGGTGGAGAAGAGAGATGCCAAAGATTTTTGGGAACTGTTATAAGGTGGAGTCACTTTATTTGTACATTTAACTTAGGCAGTTTACACAAGTCACCAAAAGAGAGAAAAGATAGCTGTTTAGTGGAGGTGACTCTTCCTGGTTTTGTAAATGATAATATGCCCTGGAATTAGCATGAAATAGAAGACATGAATCTGCCAGCCCCTTAGTTAACTTTGGTTTCTGGTGTGCCTCTCATCGAGGCACACTCCCACTCAACTGGACCAAGAGTGATTCTCAAATCTAGAGATACTGCCACATTCCTGACACATGCCAACCACCCCCATCTAGTGCTCAACCAAGGCAACAGCAGCATCTTCCTATTAGAGGAAGAAATGGATCAGTGAGAGTGCTAGGTCAGTTTCCACATGAATGCCTTTGTAAGCATTTGTTCCTGAATGATTTTGACTATATGTGATTTTCACATCCCATGCTAAATTTAGATTTGAACTGCCACTTTAGGATAGGACTCTGGTATTCCTGCCTATATCTCTCATAGAAATTCACAAAGTATTAATACTTTGCTTGATGCAGAAAAGACATACTGTCGTAGGTGGCCCAGTGGTATAGAATCTGCTAGCCAATGCAGGAGATGCACGTTAGATCCCTGAGTCAGGAAGTTCCCTGGAGGAGGAAATGGCAACCCACTCTAGTATTTTTGCCTGGAAAATCCCATGGATCGAGGAGCCTGGTGGTCTGCAGTCCATGGGGTTGCAAAGGGACATGACTGAGTGCACGCATCAAAGACATACTGATGAAGCATGTCAGCAAAAGAATGGTCAACTCTGTCTTAGCCAGTGCTTCACAAACATGTTTGACCTGAGAATGGTTTCTTGGTCCTGTCTTTCATTGTTCTTTGAACAATCTTGGGGAACACTTTTGAAAATGCTATTTTAAAGCAGCTCATTTTGAGTGTATACTCTGTAGAGCTCAATCTCCAATATGTCGGAGACCATTTTGATTTAAATAGTACCACTGAAAGCCACTTCCACTTGTGTTTTGGTAATGCTGATCTTAGCCAACTGTGAGAGTCAAATGCTTATTGTTGTCTTTGCAGGAAAGCTAGTTGAGCAGAGGAAACACAGCGATGCAGCCACAGTTTTGGAACAGTACGCTCAGGTAAACTCAGTTCTTCCCTTCTACTCACACCCCCGCAACGCACACACACCAAGTCATTATTTCCCATTTGTACCTTAGCAATCATGAAAATGAAAGGAACTGTGGGTATTTAGGAAATCCAGAGATAGTATTTCCCTTGAAGGTCTTCCATCTTGCCTACTTGACTTGGAAATCTAAATTCAGTATATCTCTAAATAATTGTAATTTCTGTGAGATAGAATATCAAAGAACTCTAATATGCACTAGTGGCTTGACCTTGGTGGAAAGTAGAAATTAAATCATAAGGCAGTTATATTTTTTATATTAACATACCAAAGTAGGAACAATGAGAAAAGACCATTCTAAACCAAAGTGATTGAACTTGAGACCTCCTTTTTTGGCTTTCACTCCCATTGTCTCTCTTGGAAATGTCTCTTTTACCTTAGGCAGCTTTTTGGGTTCCCGTTTTCCAGCAGATTATAAAGTATCCATACCAGCTTTTGATAGAATTGTAGATTTATTATGAAAATAGTAAATCCATGCATTGCATGGGCCACAGACTCAAAGGACACAGGCATACACATGTTACCAGGGATTCCTTCCTTCTAGAGTGTTGGCCTTTGATGAGAAAGTGTTGTTACAATTGTTACTAGCAGGCACACTTGCATAACTAAATTATGATTTTATAATACTTCATTGTCTTTTGTGTAATAAGGATGAGTGAAAGAAGATAACTAAAATTTGATATCACTAGATCCTAGAAAGAGAATATGGTGATTCATCTGAAAACATGAAGACATATCCCACTGAAGATGGTTAATTAAATGGATAGGAGGCTCGCTTGAGATTTCTAACATTTCTCTTTGATTCTTAGGATTTCTCTGTCTCTGGTCTCGTTACCCATCTGTCCTTGCATGTTGTCTCTTTTTTCCATTTGAGGTGTTATCATATTTATCATACTCATTTTTTAATTCCCAGCCTCATAATCTCAAGATACCTGCCATATCAGTGTCCGGTTCTGATGCTTGCTCTGACTCTTCAAACTGCATTTTTATCCCTTTTTAAAAATGCCTTGTAATTTTTTGTCAAAAGCTTAATGTGATACCTGGGTAAAAGGAAATTTGATCAGAAGCCCTTTAGTGACGTGATGAGGCTGGGGTTTGGGTAGGAGGAGACGTGTTCTCTAGTCCTGTGATTAGGCCTCAGTCTTTGAGTATGTGCTTTAGCTGTGAACTTCACCAGGGCTTGTCAGTTTTTTTTCACCCCTCAGTAGGACGGGAAAGTTAGAGTGGGCCAGAGTTGGGTATTTCTCTGCCCCCACATTGGAGGTCCTGGTGAAACCCTCTTTGATTAGGCTCTGGCAAAATATTTTCTCTTGAGAGCAGGTCTTGTTGAAATCGGCATGCTTTGGGTATATTTTCACGTCTCCTTTTTCCTTCCCCCCTGCTAGAAATATGAGGATATTTCCTCGCATTCACTATGAGAAGTTCTCTTAAGGCTCCTGGAGGTAAAAACTCATAAAAATGTAGCATCTCCCTAAGTATGGACCCCTATAGAGTTTTTAACTCTTGGTCTTGTCTACAGTGAGTGATATTAGCTAGAGAAATTCAGTCTTTCACCCTATGTGTGATGTTTGCTAGTTTTTGGCAAAGGAGTTGTTTGTTCAGTAGATGTGAGAAACTGGTAAGGCTCTTACTGGGTTTGGCAAACTACAACCTGGGGGCCAAAGCTTGCTGACCACCTGTTTTGTAAATAAAGTTTTATTGGAACATAGACCCACCAATTGTTTATACATTGTGTGTGGCTGCTGTTGCACTTAAAACAACAGTTTGAGGACTTGTAACAGTCTGTCCCAGAAAGCCTAAAATATTAACTGTCTCGCCTTTTATGGAAAAAAATTGCCAATCCTTGCCTTCGTGGGTTGAGAAAATTCTCCTCTGTTTCTGGTTCTGAGAGTTTTTATCATGAATGGGTATTAAATTTTACCAGATGACTCTTAAGATACGTTTTTTGTTTAGACCAGTGATAGGGTGAATTGCATTGACTTTTTTTTTTTTTTTTTAACTATAGTTGATTTACAATGTTGTGGTAAAATACAGGAAAGTGATTTGGTTTTGTATGTGTGTGTATGTGTGTGTGTGTGTATATATACACATTCCTTTTTTATATTCTTTTCCGCTCTGGTTTACCATTGGATACTGAACATGTCGACAGCTCTCTGCACGATGCAGTAGGACCTTGCTGTTCATCCATCATATGTAATGGCTTACCTCTGCTCGCCCACCCTCCCACTCCGTCCCTCGCCTACCTTCCTTCGCAGCTGCACACCTGTTCTATAAGTGTGAGTGTGTTTCTGTTTCATAGATGGTTCATTTGTGTCATATTTTGACTCCATATAAGTGATATCACGTGGAATTTGTCTTTCTTTTTCTGATTTTATGGTAATCTCTAGTTGCATGCCTGTTGCTGTATATGGTATTGGTTCGTTCTTTTTTATGGCTGAGTAGTAGTCCATTGTGTATGGACCACAGCTTCTCTCTCCATGCATCTGTTGATGGACATCTAGGTTGTTTCCGTATCTTGGCTGTTGTGGATACTGCTGCTGTGAACAATATGATATATGTACACATACACAAGAGAGTTCCAGAAAAACATCTCCTTCTGCTTTATTGACTATGCCAGAGCCTTTGACTGTGTGGATCACAATAAACTGTGGAAAATTCTGAAAGAGATGGGAATACCAGACCTCCTGACCTGCCTCTTGAGAAACCGTATGCAGGTCAGGAAGCAACACTTAGAACTGGACATGGAACAACAGACTGGTTCCAAATAGGAAAAGGAGTACGTCAAGGCTGTATATTGTCACCCTGCTTATTTAACTTCTATGCAGAGTACATCATGAGAAATGCTGGGCTGGAGGAAGCACAAGCTGGAATCAGGATTGCTGGGAGAAATCTCAATAACCTCAGATATGCAGATGATACCACCCTTATGTCAGAAAGTGAAGAAGAATTAAAGAGCCTCTTGATGCAAGTGAAAGAGGAGAGTGAAAAAGTTGGCTTAAAGCTCAACATTCAGAAAACTAAGATCATGGCATCTGGTCCCATCACTTCATGGCAAATAGATGGGAAACAGTGTCAGACTTTATTTTTCTGGGCTCCAAAATCACTGCAGATGGTGACTGCAGCCATGAAAGTAAAAGACGCTTACTCCTTGGAAGGAAAGTTATGACCAACCTAGACAGGATATTAAAAAAACGGAGACATTACTTTGCCAACAAAAGTCCATCTAGTCAAGGCTATGGTTTTTCCAGTAGTCATGTATGGATGTGAGAGTTGGACTATAAAGAAAGCTGAGTGCTGAAGAATTGATGCTTTTGAACTGTGGTGTTGGAGAAGACTCTTGAGAGTCCCTTGGACTGTGAGGAGATCCAACCAGTCCATTCTAAAGGAGATCAGTCCTGGGTGTTCATTGGAAGGACTGATACTGAAGCTAAAACTCCAGTACTTTGGCCACCTGATGCAAAGAGCTGACTCATTGGAGAAGACCCTAATGCTGGGAAAGATTGAGGGCAGGAGGAGAAGGGGACGACAGAGGATGAGATGGTTGGATGGCATCAGCGACTCAGTGGACATGAGTTTGGGTGGACTCCGGGAGTTGGTGATGGACAGGGAGGCCTGGCATGGTGTGGTTCAAGGGGTCACAAAGAGTCGGACACAACTGAATGACTGAACTGAACACATACACACATAGGGTGGAATATTATTCAGTCAAAAAATAATGAAAAATTGGTGCATGCTACAGTTTAGATAAAACTTGAAAAGATAATGCTGAATGAAATAGATATAAAAGGACAAATATTGTATAATTCTACTTTTGTGAGGTACCTAGAGTAGTCAGATTCATAGAGACACAGTAGAACAATGGTTGCTGAAGGTGGGGGGTAGGGAGAGAGGGGAGTTATTGTTTCATGGATATAGCATTTCCTTTTTGCAAGATAAAAGTTTTGGAAATTGATAGTAGTGGTGGTTTCACAACAATGTGAATTTGCTTGATGCCCTTGAACTATACATTAAATGGCTAAAAGGGTACATTTTATATTGAATTTTGCTAGTCAAAAAAATAAGGGGAGGAAAAAGGAACAAAGAACTGATGAATCTTTAAAACATACACTTAATAAAAGAAGCCAGGCACAAAAAGTCACCTATTTTATGGTTCCTTTTATATAATATATCCAGACTATGCAAATTCAGAGAGAAAAAAAGCAGATTAGAAGTTACCAGGGGGTGAGAGGAGTAGAAAATACGGCGGGATTGGTTAATGGATATGAAGTGTATTTATGTGATGATAAAAAAAATTTTGAAAGTAGGAAGAGCTTTTGATTACACAACATTGTGATATAGTGTGTATACACTTTAAATATGTGTATATTTAATATTATACACTTTAAAATTATTCATTGTATGTTATTAATATATGAATTTTATGTCAATAACACACACACACATTGCTGGTCAAGCAAAACACATATACTGTGTTTCTTTGGGACATGGTATAGGTCTGAAATGATCCTCTGGGGTCTGGGAAGAAAATGTTTATTTAGCCTTCTTAGTTGAAAGTAACTTATTTATCAGATCAGATCAGTCGCTCAGTCGTGTCCGACTCTTTGCAACCCCATGAATCGCAGCACACCAGGCCTCCCTGTCCAACACCAACTCCTGGAGTTCACTGAGACTCACGTCCATCGAGTCAGTGATGCCATCCAGCCATCTCATCCTCTGTCGTCCCCTTCTCCTCCTGCCCCCAATCTCCCCCAGCATCAGAGTCTTTTCCAATGAGTCAACTCTTTGCATGAGGTGGCCAAAGTACTGGAGTTTCAGCTTTAGCATCATTCCTTCCAATGAACACCCAGGGCTGATCTCCTTCAGATTGGACTGGTTGGATCTCCTCACAGTCCAAGGGACTCTCAAGAGTCTTCTCCAACACCACAGTTAAAAAGCATCAATTCTTCGGCGCTCAGCTTTCTTCACACTCCAACTCTCATATTCATACATGACCACTGGCAAAAGCATAGCCTTGACTAGAATGACCTTTGTTGGCAAAGTAATGTCTCTGCTTTTGACTATGCTGTCTAGGTTGGTCATAACTTTCCTTCCAAGGAGTAAGCGTCTTTTAATTTCATGGCTGCAGTCACCATCTGCAGTGATTTTGGAGCCCAGAAAAATAAAGTCTGACACTGTTTCCACTGTTTCCTCATCTATTTGCCATGAAGTGATGGGACCAGATGCCATGATCTTCGTTTTCTGAATGTTGAGTTTTAAGCCAACTTTTTCACTCTCCTCTTTCACCTTCATCAAGAGGCTTTTTAGTTCCTCTTCACTTTCTTCCACAAGGGTGGTGTCATCTGCATACTTGCGGTTATTGATATTTCTCCCGGCAATCTTGATTCCAGCTTGTGCTTCTTCCAGCCCAGCATTTCTCATGATGTACTCTGCATATAAGTTAAATAAGCAGGGTGACAATATACAGCCTTGACGCACTCCTTTTCCTATTTGGAACCAGTCTGTTGTTCCATGTCCAGTTCTAAGTGTTGCTTCCTGACCTGCATACAAATTTCTCAAGAGGCAGGTCAGGTGGTCTGGTATTCCTATCTCTTTCAGAATTTTTCACAGTTTATTGTGATCCACACAGTCAAAGGCTTTGGCATAGTCAATAAAGCAAAAATAGATGTTTTTCTGGAACTCTCTTGCTTTTTTGATGATCCAGCGGATGTTGGCAATTTGGTCTCTGGTTCCTCTGCCTTTTCTAAAACCAGCTCGAACATCTGGAAGTTCACGGTTCATGTATTGCTGAAGCCTGGCTTGGAGAATTTTGAGCATTACTTAACTAGCGTGTGAGATGAGTGCAATTGTGCGTTAGTTTGAGCATGCATGCTAAGTCGCTTCAGTCGTGTCCGACTCTGTGCGACTGTTTCTTTCTAGAGTTTCCTCTCTCCTCTCTGTATTCCCTACTCACTCCCATACACAAGCACGCACATGCATGCACGCACACACACACTACACACAGATGTACTTTTTCACCAAAATGAAAGTATACTTTTTGTAAATTTGGTTTGTTTCGCTATAATCTTCCTCTCTCCATGTTGACACATTTTAATTTATCCAATAATGAAAAGTTAAGTTCCCTCAATATTCCAAAGTTGTTTATAGTAGATCGATCCAAATTAGATTCCTCTTAGGTCTATGTATTGCATTCATTATGTTATGTTCTTTAAATCCCTTTTTATCTAGTTTATACACACCTTTTTTATGATAGAGATTACTTGAAGAAATCCAGCCAGTTGTCTCTTATTTCATCTTTTAAAAACGTGTTTTGTTTTATGTGCTTTTTAAGAACGTAATTATATATTAGGGTACCTAATCAAAAGTTCTTAGTGGTAAGTATGTAAGCATCACAAATGGCTTAAAGACTGTAGGATATACATGTCTACTAATTTCAGTTTTGTGTAGGTTTGAAGTTGTTTGAAATGCAAAGAGAAAAAAATAAGCATTAAAAGAAAAAACGGTTTGGAAAGTTACAGTTCTAGTCTACCCTTTTTTCAAAGTGGGGTCTTGTTAATTCAGGAGCCCACCTAAATCTCCTGAATCAGACTTGGAGGTGCAGCTGGGGAAATGGGCATTTCTAACAGTCTCTCTCGTGGTTTCAGTGCTCAGGGATGTAGAGAGATGATGCTCACCTTGTGTTTTGTGGTCATTTAGAGAATTGACACTCCTTATTTGTCTTTTGCATCAGCATCTATCAAGCATCCGCTCTAGGCCAGACCCTATGCTGAGATCTGGGATTGTGAGCAAGAGAGGCAGCTCTTTGGGCAGTTTTGCAGTTTGATATGGTGGCATCTGACACGCTTGCCCCATTAGCCTGTTATCTTCCTTGATGTTCCCTTGTCAGGACCATGAAGAAGCTGTGCTCGTGCTGTTAGAAGGAGCTGCCTGGGAAGAAGCTCTGAGACTGGTAAGAGGCCTTCAGAACTCCCTGCCTGAAGTGCTCAGCAGAACGAGGGCCTGCACGGGGGACACGGTGTCAGCCGGAGTCCCTGGTCTTCTGAAGCTTCCAAGGTTTGGTAGAAGTAGTTCAGGTTCTGGTCTAAGGATAAGCAGTGCTTTTTAAATCATTTAAATAATTTATTCTTGAGGTGTGGAATTAGTCCTCTAAATGTGAAATGTTACTGTTTTTTACTGAAATGATTTGGGTTTTCTTTGGCCGCCTTGTAGGCCTGTTCCTCTGGAAAATATCCTGGTCACCTCTGAAAGCAATCCATTCCCTAGCATCTTAACTTTCCAGTGACTTGAAGTTTTCCTGCCTAAAATTATCTTATTTTTCCTTTTAGGTACACAAGTATAACAGACCAGATATTATAGAAACCAACATAAAGCCTTCCATTCTAGAAGGTGAGGGTTGTGTTTTAGAAAGAATTCCTGATTTGGAAATATCAAGATGGGGGGAGAGGGAGATGGGAGAGGACTGTCTTTGCTGTTACATCCTTTAATCATGTCAGTGATGAAAGAATGCATTTTACTGAGTCAACCAGAGTTCTCCCCTGGGTGAGGTCATTGAATTCTGACCACGGTTTTTAAATGTGCTATGTTAAATGGGCTTCCAGTGGTAAAGAATTTGCCTGCCATTACAGAAGACGTGGGTTTGATCCCTGAGTCGGGAAGATCACCCTAGAGAAGAAAAATGACAGCCCATTCTAGTATTCTTGCCTGGGAAATCCCATGGATGGAGGAACCTGGGAGGCTACAGTCCATAGAGTCATGAAGTGTTGGACAGACTTGGTGTCTAAACAGTAGCAACAATGATGTTAAATAGTCAGACATGAAATATTTGAATGTTAAAAACCTGTGGGTAAGATACAATTAAAAATTTTTGCATTGGGGAATAGTTGGTAAACTTGCATATGAGTTATTGGATAATATCATGTCATGGTTAATTTTCTGCATTTAATAGTTGTATTGTGATTGTATACATAATATCCTGATTCTTAAGAGAGAAATGCTAAAGTATTTAGGAGGGAAGGATGGTATCTGTAACTTCCTCTCAAAGGGTTCCACAAAAATAATTATGTGTGTGTGAGACAGAGTGGAGAGAGAAACAGGAAGCCAAAAATATAGAATAATATTAATAATTGATAAATCTAAGTGAAGCGTGTGTGTGTGTGTATTCATTGAACTGTTGCAACTTTTAATGTAGGTTAGAACTTTCAAAATAAAAATTTTTTTTACAATAAAAAGAAGGGCTTTTCCTGTGGCCTTGTGGTTAAGACAGCTTCCAGTTCTGGGGGCACAGGTTCAATCCCTTTTCGGGGAACTAAGATCCTGTATGCTGCACAGCATGTCCAAAAAAATAATAAAAATGAAAAGGACCTTTGCAGAAGGTTAATCAATAACAGATGAGTGTTAATCAGTTCTAGAATACTCTAGTGTACATTGTAATTCCTTAAATGCAAAATGTAGGAGTAGGATGTCAGTTTGACGTATAGACATCTTTGGGAGTAGAGGTTGCTTTTAAGCCCTGCACAGTCTGCCCTGTAAGTAATGTCTAGCCTTTCTGACATTAACATGCATTCACATTCTTACCCTGTCTGCTCTCTACTACCCTGTCCAACTTAAAACTGGGAGAGTTCTCTGTGCATCATTCTCTATACGTACTCCTACCTGGGTCCTGGAAGCATCCTTCTGGGCCCTGTAACAATCCTTCTAGCTCAGTCTTACTTGAATTTTTCTCCACTAATGAGAACCTAGAAAAATGCTGACTATTCATCAGCAAAGACTGAATACTTATAGGTTTAGGAAGCATTTCATGACTTGCTTCCTATTTTTGTTAATAGCTTCCTGTACACTCCTTTTATTTTCCAGTCCTCTCTTGGGTTAGATATTAAAGACTCTTATTCAGGTAATTTTAAAAGTTTAGTGGTAGAGTGTTTTCTAGGATGATGTTGATGAACTTTAAGATCTTGAATCTCAATCTCTAGTTCATTCTCCGAAAGCATTGTTGGTTAATTCACCATTAAATTTAAAGAAAAAAATCGTACTTGAAAAACTTGATAACTTGTTTTCTTTTCATTAAGCTCCAACTCCCTTGCTAACCCCTCACTCTATTTTTTTCCCTTTGCTTAAACATGTTTAAATTATTTTCCATCTGTACCCTCAGCCCAGAAAAATTATATGGTGTTTCTGGACTCTCAAACAGCCACATTCAGCCGCCATAAAAAACGTCTGCTGGTGGTACGAGAGCTGAAGGAGCAGGCCCAGCCCGTGAGCCTGGGTGAGTGCCTGCCCGGAGGCAGTGCAGCTCGGGGCTGCTGGGGGCAGCGTCACACTTGGTCTTATTAGCCGCTTGCTGTGCCTCCCGCAGTGAGGTTACTGTGCCAAGTGGAAGTCTGAGGCCTCTGTGAAGGGCGTGTGTGTGTCTTTGTCATGGGTACTGGTCTACCAAACGTCCCCCACTCACCCAGCCAGGGGAACTGACTGCAGTGTTGACAGAATAAATCCCCTCATCTCCAGAAGTTCCTTTGCTTTAAGAAAAGAATAAAGACGTTTGGTAAAGAGCTGGCTTACAGTAGTAAAATTGTATTTCCTGTCTATTGGTGACTAGTAGCTATTGCTGCCTTGACTGTGGTCTGTTGAGCACAAGCAGAGCACCTCCTTTTTTACTGACGAATAGTTGATGCGCAGCCTTGTGCCAGTCTAGTGGCTCACTTGTACACGTGTGCCCTGTTTTAGATCCGCTTTGTACCGGTTTTCCTACCTCGTTAGAGGTGACCTGGATAACGATGGTTCATTCACCCTGCTGCAGGTGAGCCTTGTCTGCAGGGGCTTTCAGTTCCATGTCTGGTTCTTCCTTTCTAGATGATGAAGCGCCCCACGGTCCAGAGTCAGACCTCTTCTCTGAGACCAGCAGTACCATGAGCGGCAGTAACTTGAGTGGCGGATACTCACATAGTAACTCGAGGATATCAGCGTACGTATCACGTGCACTCAGCACACTGACCGTCCCCTGGGTGTGTGGAGAAAGGAGAAGTGAAGAGGTCAGTTTTCCACCAGGACAGTGCAGCAGGACGGGGAGGACTGTGGAAGTTGTGTAAGGACCTTCCCAGCGTGTCCGAGAGATCAGACTTGACTTCAGCTGTCTTCTGCTGCAGCTTCGTGGCCTGTGTGTTTGCCCGTTGCTAATACGGCACTTACACTGGGTACTCAGTTTATATTTAACATCTGATTTCATTCATTTAACAAATATTAAGTGACTATATGTAATGTGTAGGCACTGGAAAACTAGAAAGATTATAAAGAAAAGCAAGTTCACACTTCTTCAAAGTTCAGTTGGTCAAAAGTGTTTACTGAACTAGCTGCAGTGGATATTACAGAAGCCCTTTAAGGAGATGTGAATTAATAAGAATTTGTAGACTTACTTGGGAAACAGAAAACAATGCATGATGATGTATTTAAACCAAATAGTGTTTTGGGAATTTAGAATGGACATCTGTGGGATTGGGTGGGATAAACAGAAACTGCAGGAAAGCCACCCAGACTGGGCTTTTGGGAGTTGGGGTGAGGGTCCCAGATGAAACAAATGGCATAATTAAAGACCTCTGAGGCAGGAAAGAATGTGGGGTTCATTTATACATTTTATGATATTCAAATTCCAATCTGATATGTCTGTCCTCTTAAATTTAATTTTGTTGCCTTTAAATTTATTTGCTTTTTACTACAAAATTGAAGCTGGTTGTTCTCATTCTTCCAGCTCTGATTATCAGATGTAATCTCATTTTATTCAGTATCTTTTTTTTTTTTTTTTTTTTTTTTTTTACTTTACAATATTGTATTGGTTTTACCATACATCAACATGCATACGCCACGGGTGTACATGTGTTCCCCATCCTGAGCCCCCTTCCCACCTCGCTCCTCATACCATCCCTCTGGGTCATCCCAGTGCACCAGCCCCAAGCTTCCTGTATCCTGCATCTTAATCAAAACTTCAAGGCCAGGCATCACTTTTTAGGGCTTTCCTTATTATTTCCTGCCTTTTCACTACCAATTGAACTTTTTATCACCTTCACCATTTTCCCCAAAATACAAGCACCATCTGTATATACCCTGGTTTCCCGGTGACCATAGTTATTGCTACATTCATTGTAATCTGCTGAGCGCAAGGAGAGCTCTCTTTTTCTCTATTGAGGCATAATTGATCTACAGTGTGACAGTCTCAGCTGCGCAGCACAGTCACTCAGTGATACACATACATGCATTCTTTGTTTCTATTTTCTTCCATGTGGTTTATCACAGGATATCAAATATAGTTCCCTGTGCTACACAGTAGGGTCTTGTTTATCCATTCCAGTGTAGTACTTTGCATCCACCAACCCCAAACCCGCAGTCCATGCGTCTCCCTCTCCCTCTCCTCCCCTTGGCACCCACAGGTCTGTTCTCTGTCTGTGAGTCTGCTTCGTAGGTTCATTTGTACTGTATGTTAGATTCCGTGTATAAATGATACCGTATTTCTTTCTCTTTCTGACTGACTTCACTTACTTTGATAATCTCAGTTGCATCCACGATACTGCAGGTGGCATTGTTTCATTCTTTTTATGTCTGAGTAGTATTCCATTGTATGTATGTACCACATCTTCTTTATCAAGTCATCTGTCAGTGGATCTTTAGGTTGTTTATGTCTTGGGGCTGTTGTGAGTAATGCTACTATGGACATAGGGGTGCATATATCTTTTTGGGTTAGAGTTTTCTCCAGGATATGCCCAGGAGTGGGATTGCTGGATCATATTGTAATTCTGTTTTTAGTTTTCTGAGGAACTGCCATACTGTTTTCCACAGTGGCTGTACAAACTTACATTCCCACCAAGATTACAGGAGGGTTCCCTTTTCGGCACACGCTCTTCAGCATTTCTTGTTTGTAGACTTATTAATGATGACCGTTTTGACTGGTGTCAAGTGGTACCTCACTGTAGTTTTGATTTGCATTTCTGTAATAATTAGTGATGAGCATCTTTTCACATGCCTGGTGGCCATCTATCTGTATGGTTTTTTTTTTAGAGAAATGTCTGTTAAAATCTTAAGCCCATTTTTTGATTGGGTTGTTGGTTTTTTGTTGTTGAGTTGTATGAGTTATTGGTGTATTTTGGAAATTAAGCCCTTGTCTACTGCATCATCTGCAAATATTTTTCTTCCATTCTGTAGATCGTTTTCATTGTTTTTTTATTGTTTCCTTTGCTGTGCAAAAGCTTGTAAGGTTGTTTACTTTTGCTTTTATTTTTATTGCCTTGGGAGACTGACCTAAGAAAGCATTGGTACAATTTATCATAGAATGTTTTGCCTGTGCTCTCTTCTGGGAGTTTTATGGTGTCATGTCTTAATTATGTTTAAGTCTTTAAGCCATTTTGAGGTTATTTCTGTGTACAGTGAGAGGGTATGTTTTAACTGCGTCTGTTTACATGTGGCTGTCCAGCTTTTCCAACACCAGTTGCTGAAGAGGCTTTTCCCGTTTTATATTCCTGACTCTCTTGTAGAAGACTAACTGGTAGTAGGTGTGTAGGTTTATTCCTAGGCTCTCTCTCCTGCTCCATTGAGCCACATGTCTGTTTTTGTGCCAGTGCCGTGCTGGTTTGATTCCTGTAGCTCTGAAGTACATCTCAAGTCTGGGAAGGCTATGCCTCCTGCTTTGTTCTTTTTCTTCAGAATTGCTTTAGCAGTTCTGGGTCACCTATGGTTCCATAGAATTTGGGGATTATTTGTTCTAGTTCTGTGAAACTGTCATGGGTCATTTGATAGGGATTGCATTACATCAGTAGATTGCTTTGAGTAATATGGCCATTTTAACAATGTTAATTCTTGTAGTCCAAGAACATGGGATTTCTTTCCATATCTTTGAATCATCTTCAGTTTCCTTTCTTAATGTTTTATAGTTCTCAGCATATGAGTCTTTAACCTCCTTAATCAGGTTTATTCATAAGTATTTTGTTTTGGGGACTGCGATTTTGAAAAGTATTGTTTTTTCACATTCCCTTTCTGATATTTCATTGCTATTATAAAGAAATGCAAACAATTTCTGATGTCATTCTTTTATCTTGCTATTTTGCTGAATTCATTTATCAGATCTAGAAGTTTTTTATGTGGAGTCCTTCAGTTCAGTTCAGTCATTCAGTCATGTCCGACTCTGTGACACCATGAATCGCAGCACACCAGGCCTCCCTGTCCATCACCAACTCCTGGACTTCACTCAGACTCACATCCATCGAGTCAGTGATGCCATCCAGCCATCTCATCCTCTGTCGTCCCCTTCTCCTCCTGCCCCCAATCCCTCCCAGCATCACAGTCTTTTCCAATGAGTCAACTCTTCGCATGAGGTGGCCAAAGTACTGGTGTCTCAGCTTTAGCATCCTTCCTTCCAAAGAAATCCCAGGGCTGATCTCCTTCAGAATGGACTGGTTGGATCTCCTTGCAGTCCAAGGGACTCTCAAGAGTCTTCTCCAACACCACAGTTCAAAACCATCAATTCTTTGGCACTCAGCTTTCTTCACAGTCCAACTCTCACATTCTACATGACCAGTGGAAAAACCATAGCCTTGACTAGACGGACCTTTGTTGGCAAAGTAATGTCTCTGCTTTTGAATATGCTATCTAGGTTGGTCATAACTTTCCTTCCAAGGAGTAATCGTCTTTTAATTTCATGGCTGTAGTCACCATCTGTAGTGATTTTGGAGCCCAGAAAAATGAAGTCTGACACTGTTTCCACTGTTTCCCCATCTATTTGCCATGAAGTGATGGGACCAGATGCCATGATCTTCGTTTTCTGAATGTTGAGTTTTAAGCCAACTTTTTTCACTTTCCTCTTTCACTTTCATCAAGAGGCTTTTTAGTTCCTCTTCACTTTCTGCCATAAGGGTGGTATCATCTGCATATCTGAGGTTATTGATATTTCTCTCAGCAATCTTGATTCCAGCTTGTGCTTCTTCCAGCCCAGCATTTCTCATGATGTACTCTGCATATAAGTTAAATAAGCAGGGTGACAATATACAGCCTTGACGTACTCCTTTTCCTATTTGGAACCAGTCCGTTGTTCCATGTCCAGTTCTAAGTGTTGCTTCCTGACCTGCATACAGATTTCTCAAGAGGCAGGTCAGGTGGTCTGGTATTCCCATCTCTTTCAGAATTTTCCACAGTTTATTGTGATCCACACAGTCAAAGGCTTTGGCATAGTCAATAAAGCAGAAATAGATGTTTTTCTGGAACTCTTGCTTTTTCGATGATCCATCAAATGTTGGCAATTTGGTCTCTGGTTCCTCTGCCTTTTCTAAAACCAGCTTGAACAACTGGAAGTTCACTTTTCATGTATTGCTGAAGCCTGGCTTGTAGAATTTTGAGCATTACTTTACTAGCATGTGAGATGAGTACAATTGTGCAGTAGTTTGAGCATTCTTTGGCATTGCCTTTCTTTGGGATTGAAATGAAAACTGACCTTTTCCAGTCCTGTGGCCACTGCTGAGTTTTCCAAATTTGCTGGCATATTGAGTGCAGCACTTTCACAGCATCATCTTTCAGGATTTGAAGTAGCTCAACTGGAATTCCATCACCTACACTAGCTTTGTTCATAGTGATGCTTTCTAAGGCCCACTTGACTTCACATTCCAGGATGTCTGGCTCTAGGTGAGTGATCACACCATCGTGATTAATCTGGGTCGTGAAGATCATTTTTGTACAGTTCTTCTGTGTATTCTTGCCATCTCTTCTTAATATCTTCTGCTTCTGTTAGGTCCATACCATTTCTGTCTTTTATCGAGCCTATCTTTGCATGACATGTTCCCTTGGTATCTCTAATTTTCTTGAAGAGATCTCTAGTCTTTCCCATTCTGTTGTTTTCCTCTCTTTCTTTGCATTGATCGCTAAGGAAGGCTTTCTTATCTCTTCTTGCTATTCTTTGGAACTCTGCATTCAGATGCTTATATCTTTCCTTTTCTCCTTTGCTTTTCACTTCTCTTCTTTTAACAGCTATTTGTAAGGCCTCCCCAAATAGCCATTTTGCTTTTTTGCATTTCTTTTCCTTGGGGATGGTCTTGCTCCCTGTCTCCTGTACAATGTCACGAACCTCAGTCCATAGTTCATCAGGCACTCTGTCTATCAGATCTAGTCCCTTAAGTCTATTTCTCACTTCCACTGTATAATCATAAGGGACTTGATTCAAGTCATACCTGAATGGTCTAGTGGTTTTCCCTACTTTCTTCAATTTCAGTCTGAATTTGGCAATAAGGAGTTCATGATCTGAGCCACAGTCAGCTCCTGGTCTTGTTTTTGTTGACTGTATAGAGCTTCTCCATCTTTGGCTGCAAAGAATATAATCAATCTAATTTCGGTGTTGACCACCTGGTGATGTCCATGTATAGAGTCTTCTCTTGTGTTGTTGGAAGAGGGTGTTTGCTATGACCAGTGCATTTTCTTGGCAAAACTCTATTAGTCTTTGCCCTGCTTCATTCCGTATTCCAAGGCCAAATTTGCCTGTTACTCCAGGTGTTTCTTGACTTCCTACTTTTGCATTCCAGTCCCCTATAATGAAAAGGACATCGTTTTTGGGTGTTAGTTCTAAAAGGTCTTGTAGGTCTTCATAGAACCGTTCAACTTCAGCTTCTTCAGCGTTACTGGTTGGGGCATTGACTTGGATTACTGTGATATTGAATGGTTTGCTTTGGAAACGAACAGATCATTCTGTCATTTTTGAGATTGCATCCAAGTACTGCATTTTGAACTCTTTTGTTGACCATAATGGCTACTCCATTTCTTCTAAGGGATTCCTGCCCGCAGTAGTAGATATAATGGTCATCTGAGTTAAATTCACCCATTCCAGTCCATTTTAGTTTGCTGATTCCTAGAATGTCAATGTTCACTCTTGCCATCTCCTGTTTGACCACTTCCAATTTGCCTTGATTCATGGACCTGACATTCCAAGTTCCTATGCAATATTGCTCTTTACAGCATCGGACCTTGCTTCTATCACCAGTGGAGTCCTTAGGGTTTTCCAAATATAGTATCATGTCATCCCTATCTAATGACAATTCCTGATGACCTTCCGTTTCTTTTTCTTTTCTGATTGCTGTCGCTAGGACTTCCAGTACTGCATTGAAGAGAAGTACTGGGAGTGGGCATCCTTGTCTTGTTCAGATTTATGTGGGAAGGGCTTAAGGAGAGCCCCTTTTAAAACATCTCTGATTTCTAACAGGCGATCATCTAAGAATCGGCGCAAAGCGGAGCGGAAGAAGCACAGCCTCAAGGAGGGGAGTCCACTGGAGGATGTGGCCCTTTTGGAGGCATTGAGTGAAGTGGTGCAGGGGACTGAGAAATTGAAAGGTATATTTTCAATACTGATGATTCTTGCCCACATAAAAACCCTAGTAAATACATCACTTCAGGGCACATTCGTAAAACAAAACTTCTCAGCCCAGAGGCCTTTCTCATTGGCTTTCACCTACCCAAGATGTGAAGGACGATCATTGAAGTCAAAAAGTTTACCCAAGGCCACACAGAGCCTAAAGTGTTAAGCAGGTTTGCTCTGGGATGAAAATAAAGATTAAAATCCAGTCCATCCCCTTCACTTGCTACATCATGGACTTGGGAATAAGTCTTATTGGTCTGGAGAAAGACATCTATCTTTCTATTTGGCCTTTTGGGAACTTCCCTGGGGGCTTCCCAGATGGTGCTAATAGTAAAGAACCTGCCTGCCAATACAGGAGACGTAAGAGATGCAGGTTCGATGGCTGAGTTGGGAAGATCTCCTGGAGGAGGGCATGGCAACCCACCCCAGTATTCTTGCCTGGAGATTCCCATGGACAGAGGAGCCTGGCGGGCTACAGTCCATAGAGTCACAAAGAGGCGGACACGACTGAAGTGACCTAGCACACATGCATGCATCGCTGACATCAGGATAAGGATTGAGGAGACACTAACCCCTGCTTGGGCTGCAGTGGGTTTGTTTTCTTTTTGTAGTAGATACGTTAAATTATTCTAGCTTTGGAGGAGAAAGGAGAAAATACGGAAGATATTGTGTGATATTAGATATTTTTTGCTTGGGAAAGAATCTGTTAGGATTCTAGCAATGGAGCTGGTATTACAGCTTAACCACTCTCTCACATTTCTTCTCTCTAGATGAAATATGCCATATTTTAAAGATGCTCTTTCTCTTTGAGTTTGATGAGCAAGGAAGGGAATTACAGAAGGCCTTTGAAGATACTCTGCAGTTAATGGAAAGGTCGCTTCCGGAAATTTGGACTCTCACCCCCCAGCAGAGTTCAGCTACATCTGTAAGTTTTCCTCAAAAACACAATGTGCTTTTCGTGTTAAAATCACTTTCACACATTATTACTCTCATAGTGTCTTAACAGTCAAAGCAAAAGATTTTCCGTTTCTTAAAACATACCACACCACAGTTAAATTATCTTAGCAAGCTGGTGGTAAGAAGATTTTGTGATTGACCGTGTAGTTCATAGTACACCTTGGCTTAGGTTGAGTTTGCTTTTAGTTCTCTTTCCCACATGAAACCTCTGTCACGGAGAAGATGGGAGTCAGATGGTTGCCCCTGACCTTCAGTGAAATTGTTAAGGGTCGACCGGAACTGGTCCCTCACCTCTCTGTTCACACTTATGGATGGGATCTGAACTCTTTAAAGGAAGCCCAGATAATGGCAGTAAATTTGACTTGTCAATTCTGTGTTGTTATGACATGATTACTAATTACGTTAAAGCTGTTTGTGTCCCATCAAGAATTCTGATGTTTTGTCATCTATTTATTGTTTATATCTGCACAGTCTCTTACAGCTCAGGTCTGTTGCTCAGCGTTTTGATTTTGATTCTGAAAGGCTGGTCTGTCTGTCGGGGTCCGTTAAGGACAACGGAAACCACAGCTCATATTTTATCAGAGAGATTTTAATAAATGGAACTGGTTAACCAAGTACTAGAGGAACAAAAAGGCAAAGGGGAGCACAGAGAAGGAACACTGAGATATAGTAAGTGTGGGCAGCAGCTTTTACCCCTAGGGATGAAAGAACAGAAGGAAGAGTTTGAGATTCTTAGAATTTAGACGCTTGGAGGTGGGCCTTGCAGAACCGGTTCTGGAAGCTCCGTGAAGCAGGGGCAGCCATCTGGTGCTGGTATTTCTGAGGGGGCAGATGAGGCTGGTTCAGAGTGCATAGAAATAAATGGAAACTGGAATGAAGAGATGCTGTTGGGTAAGGAGCCACTGTTGAGTGGAAGCAAGCAAACGAAGGAACAGAGCCCATCTCCTTCCTCCCTCCAGCCTCGGCCTGTCCCTCCGTCGGCTGCTCTTGTTGAAGAATAACAGCCGTCAGAGGAGGGTTGTTTTCTCAGGCCCACAGTCCCAGCCTCAGAAGCAGTGCACAGCAGGGTGGGTTTGGAGCTGAGACAGAGGCCGAAAGTCAGCTCATAGCCTTATGAAATACATGAGCTTACTGGGTCTTGATTTCCTCAGTTATAAATGAGAATATTCTCTGGTATACTTCACTGAATGTTTTGAAGGTTACATGACAAGGTAGGTATCAAAGCATTTAAAAGAAAAAACTATAAAAGCAACTAAGAGTTAGCCTCCCATGAGCACTTGAATTTACTATAATAGGTATTTCCTAGAAGAAATGTGATCACCTTCAAAACTTGTGATTTTGAAGCTAACAATTTACAATGCCTCCCCAGGCCCTCCCTTATCTCATCTATTCAGATCATATTAACACCTAAGATACCAGTTTAGGAGTCTTTTGGGGGAAATAACAGGAAATCTGTGTTTTTGCTCTGGTTGGTAAAGCACGGTAATGTCACATGTGCAGGATACCATGGGTCACAGGGCAGTGCTTTGAGCATGTGGGATCGCTGCTGGGCGTGCGCCAGGAGGGGACGGGCACAGAGCTGAGTGACGGCAGGGCAGAGGGCCTGGCATGTGCCCGCTGAGGCTCCTGCAGGCGTGGGATTCCTATGAAGTCTCTTGTTCACCTTGAACACACGTGGAGTTTGCATTCTCCTCCGTTTTGTGTACATATTATTTTAATGTAAAAATTCTCACAAATTTTTGAGTACAGTCTGATGCTCTGTGTATTCTATAATCTATTATTGTGCCCCTCCCCAGGGTTTGGCTCACTCATTTGGAAAGGACCAGACGTTTATCACTGAGCTTTTCCTTTTCTGTTTTCCCCCCATCGTTACCTTCTGGTAGACAGGAGATATCAGGGTCTGAATGGAGATGGGAGAAACTGTCAAATTAAAATGACATATATGTTTGATGCCATAATGAAAATGAAGGGCTACTTATTGCTGCAAAGGTATTTGCAGTCATCAGAAGGATAAAATAATCTTTGCTGATTCAGTCTACTTTCTACTTAGGTTCTAGGTCCCAATTCTACTGCAAATAGTATCATGGCCTCTTACCAACAACAGAAGACTTCAGTTCCTGTTCTTGGTTAGTATTTTTCTCTTTAAATTATTATAGTACTAAGCAGAAGAAGTATATTTTTGTAAGTGTTGAGGTTAGTAGTATAAGGAGAGATTGGGGAGTCACTGCAATTTTTCCTCTATTCTAAGAATCTATCTGTAGTAAAATTAGTTTAATCCTTTAGTGTTAGGAACCTGGGTTGGGGGATGAGAGATCGAGTGTGATATTAAATGTATAATTTTTTAAAAACTTGTTCTGACATGTGCACTTGTCAATGCAGTGGCATATATGCATCCATACAGGTACATCCCAGTTGAAGTTTGAGTCTAAACAGTCTAATTTGCACATACATTGTAAGAATTCTTCTGAATCATCAGCTTTGGCTCTTGGCAGTTTTGCATTGTGTCTTGGGGACATTTTCACATTTCTTGCTTCAGAGCTGGACCTTTTTAGTCATCCTTAGGATTGATAGTATAATTTGAAAACAGATCCAAAGAAGGTTATCATTTCATCTGCATTTCCTATTGAATTATACGTAAAATGTTTCTGCTTATTTTGGGGGGTGGGGGGTTACATAGTCCTCAAAGTTAAAAACCCTAAAGGCTTTCTTTTCAAAGTTGGTTAAAAAAAACTTTTGACGGATCAGTTTGGTGCCAAAGTATTTGCCCTTCATGTGGATCATTCCAGCATGGTAACTTCTTCTCAGCTTTGAAAAGTTGGCAGTTTCTGTAGTTGCTGTTTGCATTTCTGGCATGTGGCAGGCAGCATTCTGAAAGTTTTTCATTTAAATGGTATATTGTGTTAGTATTTTGATGACATTTGAAGTAGGCTTTGTGAGAGCCATGTCAAGTTTAACCTTAATGGTATATTTTGCTACCAGGAATATTCTTACCACCTTCCATACCAGCTAAGCTCATATATCCAGACAGTTAACTGCTATATCCCTAGGTCCCCTTCTTCCTGGAGGCTGGCAGGCTGCTTCTGGTGTCAGTCCCAAAACACACACTGATTTCTGAGATGCTCACAGTTCATCCCAGACGAGAGGCTGTTTGGTAATTAATCCAGGCTGTGTGGTGTCTAATCCAGCTGTGGTTTCTTGCCCCTGTTTTCCTTACTGCTGGCTTGATGCTGGCCTTCAGGTCAAGTCCAGTCACACATCTTTCCCTAGGGTGGTCTAGTTGGCTTTATCAAAGAGCAGTTTCATTTCCCAGCTGTGCCTTGAAGACTTTTAAAACTTTAAGGCTGCTCATTATCAGCAGCCTCCAAATTTGTATTATGTATCATCAGTTCATTATGTGTATTATCCGTGTCCCTGTGTAGGAACACTGGTATAGACTGTGTAGGAAAAGAGAAGTTCTCATAACCCAAAACGGAGAAGGCAATGGCACCCCACTCCAGTACTCTTGCCTGGAAAATCCCATGGATGGAGGAGCCTGGTAGGCTGCAGTCCATGGGGTCGCTGAGTCGGACACAACTGAGCGACTTCACTTTCACTTTTCACTTTCATGCATTGGAGAAGGAAATGGCAACCCACTCCAGTGTTCTTGCCTGGAGAATCCCAGGGACAGGGGAGCCTGATGGGCTTCCATCTATGGGGTGGCACAGAGTCGGACATGACTGAAGCGACTTAGCAGCAGCAGCAGCAGCATAACCCAAAAAGGGGCAGATGAGCTACTCACAGAATCAGTGCCACTCAAATATTCCTCGCCTGCCCCTGCCCAGCTGACACCACAGGGGAGCAGTGACCTGAGGGGCATTTTCTCATTGCTTCATGTTTACCATCAATGCAGCACCACACAAGCTGATTCCAGGTCTTGCAAAAATGGAATCTGTTTCATAAAATGGATTCACGTTTTACCAGAGTAGTGCTTAAATCATAGACCAGTTGGACTTGTTATGGTTGATAGCAAAATTGCTTTGACTATCAAAGGATAAAGAGAAGTCCTTGGAAAAATTGATAAAAGTCCTCAAAGTATTTTTATGAAATGACTTTCTTTGTGCTATGAAATCCAAACATGGAAATATGAAAGATGTCAGGGCTTGCTGTCATATAGTCTTTCAGAATAGTTTCTTTCCTGCCAATAAGTTAATATGTGGTATTTATACTAAGAAAGAACCTCTTTACTTATTTTCTCATGTTTCTACTTATTATTTATTATTCCTACTTAAATAACTCCATAAATGTATCCGAAAGAGGGCCTGGAAGTTTTATCTGACAAATTTTCTCCAACTGTCACCTGCCTCTTCTAGTTATTTATTTATTTTTTAAAGTCTTTTCTGTCTGTTAGCTTTACTTACTGAAAACATGCCACCAGTTTTTTCTTTAAGTCTTAAAATTGAGGTAAACTTTACATACAGTGAAATGTACAGATCTTTTAAGTGTATAGTTTGATGAAATTTAATACATGTGTACAGCCTTATCATCACCACAACCACCACACTCTCCCATTTGAAATACAAAATATTCTTTCCCTTTGAATCAGTTAGTGTGCCTGTTTTTCTTCAACCCTCTCACCTGCCTGAAGTTCAAGTGGAATTCCTCTTTTTGGGGCAGGGCCTCTAGGCTGTGTTTGCTCTGACCAGGAGGTTGTTAGGGTAACACGAACATTAACTCTGCTTCTGAAGCTCATCTTGTAGGTGCAAAGCCCAGTCGCCTCGTTTTAGCTTAGAGCGATTGCCTCAGCTCCCACCAACAGGAAAGAGTGTGTCTGTTACAGTTTCTCTTTCCTTTCCTTTAGATGCTGAGCTTTTTATGCCACCAAAGATCAACAGAAGAACCCAGTGGAAACTGAGCCTTCTAGATTGATGTGACCTCAGCTAGGAGGCTCTGGCAGAGAAAGCTGTCTTCCTTCTACTCCTCACTCCTCGAGGCCTGGCTTTGGGAACTGGGAAGAGAAGACCATCTACCTTAGCACTGGGGAGAGCTGCTCTGTATAGCGGACCTCGGCAGACAGAAATTTCTGTTTTATTTTGCATGTAATTGTAATCATTAGCAAGACTTTAAGCTTCAACCAATAGAACATCATTTTGTAAAAGTTACTGTTTTTTTACTTAGTGCTGGTTGAGAGCATATTTCTGGTATTTATGGTAATCAGGACATTGGGTTTGATTCCCAGCTACAGATCTGAATCATATTGGGACCATAAAAAAATCATAGAACTGATTTGTGTTAATTGGGAATAATATTTCGTGGCTTCTATCTCAAGTGTGAAGAAAAGTAAAATAATGTTTTAAAATTGTTTTATGTTCCTTGAGCAAAGCATTATATATAAACAACATGGCTATTAGTGGTCTCAACATTTGGTCAGGTTCAATCATTTAAATGACTTCTTCACCTTGAACTAAGCAGAATGAAAATCGAAATCGATTCTTTAATGTTCTGAGCTTTCCTGTGCTGACAGTAATATCTTACCAGGTCATGTGCTTCCAGTTACAGCCAGCTTGAGCCTTCTGCACTACAGTGTCCATAGAGACTCTTTACTGCCTGTGAATGTTCTGCTAGAATTAGCAGTATCAGCGCTGGAACAGTCGAGAATTTCTGAAACAGTGTTGTGCGCATTTGGCATGGTGAGCGGTGTGCATCAGGTGGCACGTGCAGTAGTAAGTCACTCCTTTTCCTCCAGATGTTGCTTCTTTTAACATAGTGTTTTTGTCAGTGTCTAGGCCATTTCATTTATTTTTCTTTATGGTGCTTAACTGACTTCTGTCTTTTAGTTATTTTCTTTGGAAGAAATGGAAATGTTTTCCCTTTTCGGTGAGTCTAGAAGAAGCTTAATTCCTTTTGACAACAGTTTTGTTGCTGAGTTCTTGGGTAAAGCTAACAATCTCTTCCACGCTTTAATATCAGAATCAGACTTCTATTTCTCTATGTAAGCTAACAGTAAGTGCTGCTTTTGATCCTCAGAGTGTGGATATACCCAGAATTGTGTAACCAAATAAGCCTTTCCCTAATAATAATGTAAACTACAGAATCTAGGTGTGTTCATTGTATAATTCAATTTTTTTGTGTCTGAAAATGTTCACAAAATAATAGAAACAGAAGATCTGTAATTAAGTGCACAGCATCGAAAGGCTGCAAGTGCTTTGTGACTACTCTGTGGTGTGGATTACTGAACATGGTAACCTACACGATGTTTTAATGTAGTGCTCTTGCTACAGATAATAGTAAAGGGATCCCTGCTGATGGATTGGAAATAGAAGTAAACATGGCTTGATAATGGCGTGACTTTGCATGAAAATTCACTTTCCTTAAAATAATGTAGTGAAGAAGCAAAAAATAATTTGTATGAATACAAATTACTGTCACTTACTCATCTGAGCAAGATGGGATTTTATTCATTTGGAGAAGCAGCAGGTGGGAGCAAACCTTCCAAATTGAAGGGCAACGTCAAGGGGGAAATCCTGGGGGGAAATGGCTGTGTATGGGCAAAGGAGAACCTCCTGGTAGATGAATGCTTAATTTGGGGGAAAGATTCTGTCAAGTTCTAGAGGAGAGTATATGATTCTTCCCCCAAATTTGGGCTTTTCCCAAAGCAAATTCATGCTGCAGGAAGAAGCTAAAAGCCTTCATTATTTTGTTGGTGCCACTGAATCAGCTTTGGTCAGATGCTCTGTACATCAAGAGGAATTGTGCAGAGGATTGTCTCCTGTAATCAAAGTGCATTTTAATTCAGATTTAAAAAAGCTGAGGCAGGAGGTTATTATGTTTTTATCAGTAGAGCTTGGTATAATTTCTTAGCAGTGCTGCATATTTTAAAATAAATTGATTTTCCACATATACCTACATATATACACACATACATTTATGTGTGTATGTACACACGTGTGCACACATCTGAGGGATTCTCTCTAATTGAAGAGGATATTTTTAAAAGTAAATAAAACTGACAGTTCTTAGTAATTGTAGGTGACTATAAGTTTGGAAGGGCTTCTTCCCTGATAGCTCAGTTGGTAAAGAATCCGCCTGCAATGCAGGAGACCCTGGTGTGATTCCTGGATCTGGAAGATCTGCTGGAGAAGGGATAGGCTACCCACTCCAGTATTCTTGGGCTTCCCTTGTGCCTCAGCTGGTAAAGAATCCGCCTGCAGTGTGGGAGACCTGGATTCGACCCCTGGGTTAGGAAGATCCCCTGGAGAAGGGAAAGGCTACCCACTCTAGCATTCTGGCCTGAAGAATTCCATGGACTGTATAGTCCATGGGGGTCTCAAAGAGTTGGACACAACTGAGCGACTTTCACACACACACAGAAGTTTGGAAAGCAAAATTAGCTTTCTTCCTCCTCCTGTGGCTTCCTGTAATCTGTGCTTCACTAGAAGTACCACTTGGACAAGTCCTTGGGAGCCTTTGGTTGTCCTTCCTTGTCTGTCACATAGTAACTGGGGGAGGATGACCATCTTAGAAGCTAGGTCACCATAAATATCTGAGATCGCCTGTACACAGGCCACAGTCAAGGTGATGGTGCTTGCAGCCCTGCAGGCCTGCTCTCAATTCCTGTGCTCTCTGTGCTCCCTCAGCCCTTACCTGTGCTTCCTGCCTGCTCTTCCTCCAGTCCTAGGAACTTCAAGACCAACAGATGTCCTCCTGGTATTTGGAAAGAACAAAGTCATGGTCCACTCATCTTAGTGTCCTTGGACAAAGTCATTTAATCTCACTGAATCTTTTCTCCAACCTGTGTGTCCACTGGGCTAACCAGGGTTTCTCAGTCTTAGCATTGTTGATTCGTTGTTCAGTCACCAAGTCGTGTCCAACTCTTTGTGACCCCATGGACTGCAGCACGCCAGGTTTCCCTGTCCCTCACTATCTCCTAGAGCTTGCTCAAACTCAGTGTCCATTGAGTCGATGCCATCCAGCCCTCTTACCCTCTGCAGCCCCCTTCGCATCCTGCCCTCAATCTTTCCCAGCATCAGGGTCTTTACCAGTGAGTCGGCTCTTTGCATCACGTGGCCAAAGTATTAGCGCTTCAACTTCAGCATCAGTCCTCCAGTGAGTATTCAGAGTTGATTTCCTTTAGGATTGACTGACTTGATCTCCTTGCTGTCTGTCCAAGGGACTCACAAGAGCACTATTGATATTTTGGGTTATATCATGCTTTGTTGTAGGGGGCTACCCTGTACATTACAGAATATTGAGCAATAGCTCTGGCCTCTAAGATCATGGAATCCGGTCCCATCACTTCATGGCATATAGATGTGGAAACAGTGGCTGACTTTATTTTTCTGGGCTCCAAAATCACTGCAGATGGTGACTGCAGCCATGAAATTAAAAGACGCTTACTCCTTGGAAGGAAAGTTATGACCAACCTAGATAGCATATTAAAAAGCTGAGACATTATTTTGCCAATAAAGGTCTGTCTAGTCAAAGCTGTGGTTTTTCCAGTGGTCATGTATGGATGTGAGAGTTGGACTATAAAGAAAGCTGAGCGCAGAAGAATCAATGCTTTTGAACTGTGGTGTTGGAGAAGACTCTTGAGAGTCCCTTGGACTGCAAGGAGATCCAACGAGTCCATCCTAAAAGAGATCAGTCCTGGGTGTTCATTGGAAGGACTGATGTTGAAGCTGAAATTCCAATACTTTGGCCACCTGATGTGAAGAGCTGATTCATTGGAAAAGACCCTGATTCTGGGAAAGATTGAGGGCAGAAGGAGAAGGGGATGAGATGGTTGGATGGCATCACTGACTCAATGGACATGAGTTTGGGTAAACTCCAGGAGTTGGTGATGGACAGGGAGGCTTGGCGTGCTGTGGTTCGTGGGGGTGGCAAAGAGTCGGACACGACTGAGCAACTGAACTGAACTGAACTACCCATCAGGTGCCAGTATGACATACCCCTTCCTCCTGTTATGATAACCACAAATATCTCTCAGTTCAGTTCAGTCACTCAGTCGTGTCTGACTCTGCAACCCCATGAATTGCAGCACGCCAGGCCTCCCCGTCCATCACCAACTCCCGGAGTTCACTCAGACTCACATCCATCAAGTCAGTGATGCCATCCAGCCATCTCATCCTCTGTCGTCCCCTTCTCCTCTTGCCCCCAATCCCTCCCAGCATCAGAGTCTTTTCAAATGAGTCAACTCTTTGCATGAGGTGGCCAAAGTATTGGAATTTCAGCTTTAGCATCAGTCCTTCCAATGAACACCGAGGACTGATCTCCTTTAGGATGGACTGGTTGGATCTCCTTGCAGTCCAAGGGACTCTCAAGAGTCTTCTCCAACATCACAGTTCAAAAGCATCAATTCTTCAGTGCTCAGCTTTCTTCACAGTCCAACTCTCACATCCATACATGACCACTGGAAAAACTATAGCTTTGACTAGACGGACCTTTGTTGGCAAAGTAATGTCTCTGCTTTTGAATATGCTATCTAGGTTGATCATAACTTTCCTTCCAAGGAGTTAGTGTCTTTTAATTTCATGGCTGCAGTCACCATCTGTAGTGATTTTGGAGCCCCAAAAAATAAAGTCTGACACTGTTTCCACTGTTTCCCCATCTATTTGCCATGAAGTGATGGGACCAGATGCCATGATCTTAGTTTTCTGAATGTTGAGTTTAAAGCCAACTCTTTCACTCTCCTTTTTCACTTTCATCAAGAGGCTCTATACATTACCAAATGTCTCTCAGGGGTCAAAACTGTTCCATTTGGGAACTAATGGGCTAAGATGGCTTCCAAATACTTACTAAAAACTTTTCATCTTTTTTTCTGTGTGAGGAAGATGCTTTTTTTCTGCAAGGGCTATTTATATGGGACAAGTGAGAGAATTCATAAAAGTGCTTTGAAAAGAGATTAGACAGTTGTTCAGCCTTACATTGGTATTTTTCATTTTAAAATGCAGTATGGCATTTAGTCCTAGAATGGCCTAGGAGTTCCCATTCTCCAGAATCATCTCCCATGCCTCCACTTCATCAAGACCCTCTTCACCTTTTGGGGGTTCTTGACTGGGGGGTTCACAGACCCTTAAAGAATCTGAAGATAGTGTATTTCTATAATCCTATGTATTTTATTTGATGTGTTCAAAGAATATTATTGTGAGGGGGCCAATAGGCTTTAACCACCCTGTCAAAGAGGTCCAAAGGTTAAGAATTAGCCAGACTTCAACCTTCTCGAAGAACAATGAATGTTCTTCGAGTGTTGACTGTAGTGGTTTGGGCAGAAACAGGTAAACAAGGCAGACCTCTCTCAAGTCAGTGTACCAACTCATCTGACGCCCTGATCCTCCAGGGTAAGGCTTACCCTTGCTGACTAAGCCCTTCTGTGGCTATTTTTGCTTCTCTACTCTAGCTTGCTGGTGCCAGCCGTCTATGCTCACTCACCAGGCCTCCAGGGTAAGGCATTTGCGTCTTTCAAGGCTGTCTGTAGGCAAACCTGTAGGTTACAAGGATGGCTCTGTAGGGCTTCTCCCTGAGCCTGGTAGAGATGCCATAGCTCTCCTATGCATGCTTGAAAGTGTGCGCCTTTGGGTGTATGTGTGGCTCAGGATCCTAGTAAGGTATTTGGGCTCCTGTATTTAACGGGTAGAAATCTACAAGATAATACTATCCAACAACTCTTAGGATCACCTCCTGGAGGCCACACGCTAGTTTTCAAATGTTTATCTCTGATAGTTTTTTCAAAGCTAAACTTTTATTGTTTTATATCTCATATTTATAATCAGCTATGTGAGGTAGGTGTTTGATTTCAGTTTTATAGGTGAAGAGACTCAGGGCTTCCTGGTGGCTCAGTGGTAAAGAATCTGCCTGCCAATGCAGGAGTCGCAGGTTTGATCCCTAGGTCAGGAAGATCTGGAGAAGACACAGCAACTCACCCCAGTATTTTTCCCTGGCAAATCCCATGAACGGAGGAGTCAGGTGAGCTACAGTCTATGGGGTCGAAAAGGAGTTGGACACAACTTAGTGACTAAACAAGACTTAGGTCACATAGCCAGTTGGTAGCAAAAGAGTTTCAGTCCACAGAGTCCAAAGCCCATGTTCTTTCCACTATTTTATGCTGCCTGGCAGTGTTGGAGACAGGGCAGAGAATATATTGGGGACCGTTCTAAAAAATCAAAGGTTCAATTATAAACTGCCTGCAAGAATACCCCAGACCATGCTGGGCCCTGGAAAGGCTTCCAGGCCACAAGGGTCTTTATGTTCCTTTGGTTCCTCAGTTGGGTTAGAGTCACCCACCATCCACTGCAAAACCGGCAGCCTTTATCCTGAGCCCATTCCAAACTCCTTGTATACCCTGCGGGTTGATGGAGAATCCAGTCATGTCGGAGATGAGCAGCTGCCCTTTGAAGTGTCTGGAGAATGGCTGTGGGTTGCATCCTCATGATCTTAGTGCTGATAAACCAAGATAAATCTTCCTGCAGTTTTTAAAGGGGGAAATCTATATAGCACCTATTCCCTGAAGAGTTTTTCCCTTAAGATAACACATACCTTGCTCATAACACATGGGTTTCAGCAGCTAGTCACCATGATGGCTTGGTAAGAACTGATAGAGACATTATAAGTGACTATTGGGACCAATAGAAAGTCCAATCAAAGCAGGTGTCAGGCATTATCAGCTCTTCCAAGCCTTCAGAGGTGCTGATCAAGTGTGAAACGTGCTCTGCTCCTCTGTGGGAGATTGAACCATTACCGCGTACTTCCTGTTGCTGTTTATTGAAAGGGATATTCTTAAATGCCACGACAGCATTTACTCTATTAAATGTATCACACTCCCAGAGTTTAACAATACTATAGTACCTTAAGTGGGGAATACACAAAATAAGGGACAGAGTAATTGTAGAGATAGTGTCTCCCCCAAATACTTCAGCAATCAACATAATGCATGTCTTTCTGGTCCATAATCATTCCCCCTTCCTTCCCTCCTCCCGCCCCCACTGCCCCTCTCCTTTGTTCAGCCCCCACCACTGTTTGGGCAAATGCATATTCTAAGGCAGATGCTTCACGCATGAAGTTCTTAATGCGTAAGGAAAGAGAAACACACTGTGGAAGGAAACATGAGGGTTGTTTAATACTACAGAAGTGAACGGGCTGACTGCTCCCTGCATGTGAGATGGGTGCTCACCCAGCAAAGCCGATGCATGGCACAGCGACCACGCTGCCTTGGAGTTCAGAAGCACCTTCTGTAGAGGAAGAAAGGCCCGTGTTCCTCGTACTCAGAGCGGTGGACCCACAGCGGTTGGAAGCCCTGAAGCGACGCCAGGATGGAGCCCCCAGTCCACACTGCCGTGTCTCTCTCGGGCAGCACGCTTACCTGGGGGGTGTCATTGGGACACATGCTGCTCAGTTCCTTCTGCAGACGGTTAGGGAACCCGCTGAGCATAGTGCTCCCCCCGCAGAGCAGGATGTTGCCCATGAGGTCTCGTTTGAGGGCGATGTCACACTTGTTGAGGCAGGACACTGTCTGGGTATGGAGGCCCAGCTGCATGGACTTGATCAGAGAAGGCTTGAAGAACATCTCCGAGCAGAGGAACCTTTCCTGGCACAGGTAGATTGCCTGCCCATCTGGCAGGGTGTACTGGATCATATGCTCAGTAGCTGGGACTTTCTTCTCTTCAATGGGGTCCAGGGCCACAAAGCAGCATTTCTTCTTGATGTCCTCCACGATGCCCAGCTGGCCCTCAGTGAAGTATTTCCCTGCAGTGTTCATCAGGCACATCAAGTAGGTTGTCAGGTCGGAGCCCGCATAGTCCAGCCGTCCGGTGATGCTGGGCAGAGGGTAGCCCTCGTAGATGGGAACTACGTAGGACACGCCGTGGCCGACCTCCACCACCAGGCCGGAGGTCCTGCCGTAGGAATACATGGACAGGCGGGACTGGTAGGCGATGTGCATCGCGGGCGTTTTGAAGGTCTCAAACAGCATCTCGGCATACTTCTCCCTGTTGGTGTGTGGGCTCAGGGGTGGATCTGAAACCAAGACCGCGTGCTCCTCTGGGGCAATCTTCATTTCCTGATGGAAGAGATACTCCCAGATATCCTGCACTGTATCCCAGTCCACAATGATGCCGTGTCGCAGAGGGTTAATCAGCTTGAGACGAACCTCTGGGTTGATAAGCTCGTGCCCCACGAATGTCTCCTTGCGATTGTCGCCGGTTTTGGCGGTCTCCATGTAGGGTTTGCCCACTGTGGTTGAGATCCTGTGGGTGGGCTTTGGCAGCCCGGCAAAGCCACATTTACAGTAGCCTGTGCCAAGGTCCACAACCACAGCTTTGGTCAGCTCTAGTTTGGGCTGCTTGACCTCAGGTGACGTTGTAGGTTCTGGCTCTGAATGGTTCCGGCGCACCCACACTGCCCGCTTGGCTGGGCCATCCTTCAAGGAGGCGGTGTGGAGGACCTGTGTCTGCGGGGGGGCCTGCTCTCCTCCTCTCTCGGACGGCCCATCCCCTATTACTGCCGCCTGTGGCGCCCACACACTCTTGAGAGCCATCTTGCTCTCAGTTCCTCAATCCCAGCGGCCTCGAGGCCTGAAAGGCTGAAATAAGGGGGCAACTTGAGAATTTCTCCAGTGGTGACATCACTGATTGTGACGTAATCGAGTGTCCCAGGGTTTCTAGTTACGGGGGACCTTTGTCTTGTGTTAGGGTATATTTGAGATAGAGTTTTGGAAGTGATTTACTTTTTTCTAAATTTTGTAATAAACCTGGCTTATCCAAGCACTATTTCTTGAGTGCTCGCTATGTGCAAGGCAGGCAGCAGTGAGGGGAAAAAAAGGACAAAAATCTCTGCCCCCGTAGAACTTATATTCTAGTCAGTGGGGGTTGGGGGAGAGACAGACAATAACCAAAATAAATATATGGGGGGGTGTGTGTGTGTGTGAGTCACTCAGTCATGTCTGACTCTTTGCGACCCTGTGGATTGTAGCCCTTCTCTGCCCATGGAATTCTCCAGGCAAGAATACTGGAGTTGGTTGCCATTTCCTCCTCCAAAGGATGTTCAGGGATCGAACCTGGGTCTCTTGCATTGCAGGCAGATTCTCTCATCAGGCTTCACAGGCCATTGCTAGGACTTTGGCTCTAACTCTGCATGAGGCCAGAAAGCACTAGAGAATTTTGAGCAAAGACTTAATACCATCTGACTTAGGGCCAACTGCTGCTATGGCAACTCTGCCAAGCACTTACAAAGGTAACATATTCACAGATGCCAGGGACTCAGATGTGGACATCTTGCAGGGGGTGGGGGGTGATTATTCACCCTGTGCCCCTTGACCTGTGCATCCCACTTCACTAAGACCCTCGAAGCCTGGCGTGCTCTGTTTTACAAGCTCCTCCCCCACTGCCCATGCTCGCTGTCCTTAGCCCTCTGCGTCGTCAGTTGAATCCAAGCCCTTACCTCTAGCATTTGCGGTCCCCTCAAGCCCTGATGGCTCAGCAGGTAAATAATCTACCTGTAATGCAGGAGCCTCCAGAGGTGTGGGTTTGATCCCTGGATCAGGAAGATCCCCTGGAGTAGCAAACGGCAACTCACTCCAGTATTCTTGCCTGAAAAATCCCATGGACAGAGGAGCCTGGCAAGCTACAGTCCAAAGGGTTGCAAAGAGTTGGACATGACCGAGCACACGTACCTAGTTGCCTCCATGACCTCCTTATCCTCATCTATTTTTCCAAACACTAACTACTGGAAACTCTGCACCATGCTTCCCTCAGAACTTTTGCTCAGGCTGCGCTCCCTGCCTGGGATGCCTTTCCCTCCTCTAAGCTACCTGACAGGCACCCACCTGCCTTTCAGTACTCTATGTGGGCACCCCCTCTCTGCAGAACCTTCTGACTCCCTCCCTCTGTGCTCCTGTGTCCTCCCAACAGACACCCACCTGCAAACTCCTCTGCATCATTCATCTTCCCGACTAGATCGGGCACTGCTTGTGGCTGGGTTGCTATCATTGGAGCTCTCACACGCTTCAAGGAGACCTGGTACATTGAAGTTGGAGGAACATGGGTTATAGCACAAACACCCCAAGAGCTGTTTGCTCTTGGGCAAGTCATTTGCATTCTGAACCTTGATTTCCTCAGCTCTGCCTATCTCCCAGGATTCTGTGAAGTGTCATGTGAGATGCCTGCTACAGTGCTTGGCTCACTGGGCTGTGTGTGTGCTGTGCTAAGTCGCTTCAGTCGTGTTCAACTCTGCGACCCTATGGACCGTAGCCTGCCAGGCTCCTCTGTCCATGGGATTCTCCAGGCAAGCATACTGGAGTGGGTTTCCGTGCCCTCCTCCAGGGGATATTCCTGACCCAGGGATTGAACCCGTGTCTCATACATCTGCATTGGCACTACATCCAGTAGTGGGTTCTTTACCACTAGCGTCACCCGGAAGCCTTTGGCTCACTACTGGGGCTCAAATATTTATCACCCTTTCATCAAGCTGAGAAGCAAGAGGTGATCACTAGTGAATGGGAGATTAGGAATGAGGATATAAGGTGAGAAAGAGCAGAAACCTCTGAGACGCAAGTGTGCTTGGATTTCTAAAACTGTGCTGGCCACCTGCTCTGTCCTGGAGCAAAGTTGAGTTAGGCTGATCGGGTGGTTGGAGGGGGATAGATCAAGGGCCTGCCCAGACCAAGCCCCTCCCCCTACAACTGCCAGAATGGACCAGCCCATGTGACATCACAATTCTAAGGGGTTGCCAAGTCACTGCTAGAGACAGACCCTCATTTCTCCCCAGGGAGCTCTAGGATGTGGATGTGAGACAGGTGAGCAAGGAAGGCAGATGGCGACAAGGAACAGCTCTAGCCCCAAGCCGATGGGCACGGCTCAGGGGGACCCGGGAGAGGCAGGCACACTGCCAGGTCCTGATGCTGGCATCCGGGACACAAGTTCAGCCACTCAGCTGAAGATGAAGCCCAAGAAGGTGCGCAAGATCAAGGCACTCATCATTGACCTGGGCTCCCAATACTGCAAGTGTGGCTACGCGGGTGAGCCAAGGCCCACCTACTTCATCTCCTCCACGGTGGGCAAGCGCTACTCGGAGGCGGCTGACTCCGGTGACACCCGCAAGGAGACCTACGTGGGCCATGAGCTGCTCAACATGGAGGCGCCTCTGAAGCTGATCAACCCGCTCAAATATGGCATCGTGGTGGACTGGGACTGCATCCAGAGCATCTGGGAGTACATCTTCCACACGGCCATGAAGATCCTCCCCGAGGAGCACGCTGTGCTGGTCTCTGACCCCCCGCTCAGCCCCACGAGCAACCGGGAGAAGTATGCGGAGCTGCTGTTCGAGACCTTCGGCATCCCTGCCATGCACGTGACGTCCCAGTCGCTGCTGTCCATCTACTCCTATGGCAAGACCTCCGGGCTGGTGGTGGAGAGCGGGCACGGTGTCTCACATGTGGTGCCCATCTCTGAGGGCGACGTGCTGCCAGGCCTGACTAGTCGAGCCGACTACGCGGGCAGCGACCTCACCAACTATCTGCTGCAGCTGCTCAACGAGGCCGGCCACAAGTTCACTGACGACCACCTGCACATCATCGAGCACATCAAGAAGAAGTGCTGCTACTCGGCCCTCAAGCCCGAGGAGGAGCTCAGCCTGTGCCTGGAGGACCTGCGCGTGGACTACGAGCTCCCAGATGGCAAGCTCATCAGCATCGGCCAGGAGCGCTTCCAGTGCGCCGAGATGCTCTTCAAGCCCACCCTGGTAGGCAGCAACCAGCCCGGCCTCCCCGCGCTCACCGCCGCCTGCCTGAACCGCTGCCAGGAGGCGGGCTTCAGGGAGGAGATGGCCGCCAACGTGCTGCTGTGCGGAGGCTGCACCATGCTGGATGGCTTCCCCGAGCGCTTCCAGAGGGAGCTGAGCCTCCTCTGTCCCGGGGACAGCCCTGCAGTGGCCGCGGCTCCCGAGAGGAAGACCTCCGTGTGGACCGGCGGCTCCATCCTGGCATCCCTGCAGGCCTTCCAGCAGCTCTGGGTCAGCAAGGAAGAGTTTGAGGAGCGGGGCAGTGCGGCCATCTACAGCAAGTGCTGAGCGGTGGGGTCCCCACCGGCCAGGTCTGGGGGCAGGCAGCCACAGGCCACTCTATACACATTTACAGAATTTCACATAAAATTTTAAAGTGCGGTGGCTCCTGTCTGGTCTGGATTTCTTGCTCTAGGCTGATAGCAGAAGGTGGGGAGGGGGAGTTGGGCTTTCAGTCTGTATCTGCTGGGTTGGGAGCAGCAGGGGCAGGGGATGGGGGGTGGGGGGAAGGCTCACCAGCCCCTCCCCCTCTGCCCTCTTCCTGAGGGTGACATCATCATAGAGCCCAGAATGTGGCTTCTTGTTCCATTAGCTCTTCAGGGTTCAAAGCCCAATCCAACTGACACTCATCTTGCTTGCTCACCCATAGACCAAGGGGAGAACAAAGGCTCAGATTAAGGGACTGGCTTGGGTTACAAAGTTATGTGGTGGGTGGGACACTCAAACTAGGCGTCTCCTGTCTTTGCCCCTAGTGGTCGCCTGCCCACAGCTTTATCACTGCTTGACTGCCTCTCTAACCGTCTGCCACCGCCCCCCCTCCAAAGGTACAGCCCATGGGTGTCTCCTGAGTGGGAGGGGCCATTTCCCATGATGACCACTACCCATCAGTGGACCTCTCCTTTTAGACTCCTGCCAAAACTGTGGCTATTTTTACAGTGT
This sequence comes from Bubalus bubalis, assembly GCF_019923935.1. Classification (NCBI taxonomy): domain Eukaryota; kingdom Metazoa; phylum Chordata; class Mammalia; order Artiodactyla; family Bovidae; genus Bubalus; species Bubalus bubalis. The sequence goes on along the minus strand of NC_059159.1, from coordinate 160,269,638 downwards.
CACAGAGCCACTGAATCTGGAAGATGTTCGAGAAACCAGAAGGCCATTTGGAAATCATTCGGTTCTCTCCCTCCTGTAGAGATGGGGAAACTAAGGACCAAGAGGGAGGGGGCCATGTCAGTGGTTGAGCCTGGGTCTCCTGACCCAGGTCATGATTATTTCCAGGAGGGCTTCCCTGATGATGCCAGTGGTAAAGAACCTGCCTGCCAACATAGGAGACGTAAGAGATGAGGGTTTGATCCCTGGGTTGGGAAGATCCCCTGGAAGAGGGCATGACAACCTATTCCAGTACTCTTGCCTGAAGAATTCCATAGACAGTGGAGTCCATGGGGTGGCACAGAGTCGGACACGACTGAAGCAACTTAGTACAGCACACAAACATGGCTGCTTTGGTTTGGGCTGCTATAGCAAAACACCATACGTGGGGTGGCTTGTAAACAACAGAAGTCTATTTTCTTACAGTTCTGGAGGTTGGAAGTCCAAGAGCCAGGTGCCAGCATGGCAGGCTTCCGGTGAAAAACTTCTTGCAGGTTGCAGACCCCTGACATCCAGCTACATTCTCACTTAGTGGATGGGATGAGAGGCGTCTCTGGGGCCTCTGCTGTTGAGGCACTAATCCCATCCATGAAGGCCTTACCCTCCCAAAGGTCTCCCTCCCCTAAAGCATGACTTGGGGCATTATGTTTTCAACATAGGAATTTGGGGGTTGGGGACTGGGAGGGTGGAAGCAAACATTTAAACTACAGCAATGATTCTTAACGGTTAGCAACCTTTAAGCACTTAACCAAGCATCTACTGTGGGTGAGACCCAGACTGGAGACAGAAATGACCAGTGTGGCCCTTTCCTCAGGATCACACACAGCTACTGGGGGCAGCCACGTTGATAAGGAAACAAGGCCTGAGCTCGGTGTTCCTGGGGGTGGGAAGGTGGAGGTGTGGGTATTGAAAAGCTGCAAATGGAGAAAGAAGTGCTGGGTGTGGTGACCACTTGGTAGCTTTGGGGCTGAAGGAGAAGACATCAAGACTTGCAAAAGACTTCAGCTGGTGAATGACTGTCTGCCTAGAAGAGGGTAGTTCCTGCCCCTTCTCCTTCCCTCACCTCCAGATGGGGGCGCATGACTGGGGGCCTGTGAGCAGAGTCAGTGAAATCAGCCATTGGTGAGCTGTGGAATCTGATGGGCCATCAAGTATCCCTGAGCCACTTCTTACCTTAGAAAAAGAGTCCTGATTTGGGGGCATTCTGTGAGGCTACCTTTGTCCCTGGTCCTATGCTAGGGACTGCAGTTTGGGGAAAGAACCAGACATGGTCTTTATCACCTAATGCCCTGGCATCTGGGCCTTCCCTGTTGCCTAGAATTGGGTTTGTAGCCTGGAGTTGGAGTTCCTCTGGGACTGACAGGGCTTTGGTACTATTCAGGGCTCTTGCCTGTGGAGAGAGCTTCAGACTGGAGGCTGATTGTGCCAGTCGACACAGTTTATTTGGCCTAACAGTGAAAATAATTTTTTTCTGGAGTGTGAATTCTTTCAGTGGGACCTATATTCTTATGTTGCCAAAGTCTCTACCTCTCTGATGTCTTCATACATACCTGCTGCTTCAACATAACTTTTGCTTTATTGGCCAGCATTCATTTCTGTGGCTTGCAACCCAAGAACCTTGGCTCAATATTTCTTCTAAAAGCCTGATGAGATACAGAGAGGAAAGTGGAAGCTTATAGAGGGGAATGTAGTGTACCCCAAATCACACAGGCAGTAAGTTAGTGCTGCATGTAAATGTTCTTCCACATGCTGGTCTTGACAATCGCTGAAAACAGTGTCTGTGTCTACCGCCCCACCTCCACAATCTGTTCTTCCTCCATTCTCAACAACCTCTGTCTCCACAGTCACAGATTCAGTGCTGTGAGGTGAGGACCTCCTGTTCATCTCCTCTAAAAACATCGCTGTGGCAGGTGCTATAAAAACATGAATCACTTAAGAGACTCTGATATGAACTTACTTAAGCCAACCACAGGCATGACAGATTTAATTTTTATAGAAAAATATGGGTCAACACATTTCAGCTTAGGTGACCGACCATGTGTGTTTATCTCCTCTTCCACCTTAGCTTCATTGAGGTGATAGTAGAGAAATATAGTTGTATAACCCACTACAAATGAGGATGGTAGAGGGACTGCAGGGAGCCCAAGATCTGTACTTGATTCTGGGAGGAGGAGAATGGATGCAGGGCAGAAAGGCTGCAGTCTGAAATGTGCAGGTGCTCCCCACAGGGGAAGGCAACTTCCTGACCTGAAGGATGAGAAGAGGTTTGAGACTTGGAAATGCCAAGTTAGGGGAGGAAGTATGCGTGACAGTCAGGTTAGGGGAGGAGATGGTAACTAGTGGTCTTTATTTGAGAGCACAGCTCCCCTCTCTCCCTCTGCATAGGTAGAGGGGTGAGCCTGTAAGCGATGTTTTGCAGACAAAAAAATTGAAGAGTTCTCTATGCGATAGCAGTGCTAATACAGGGAAGAGGAGGAGAGGACTGTATGAAGAGCAGGTCGTGAACCTCACTTGTAGCCCGTTGTGGCCCCCCTAAAGCACGAGTCACACTCAGGTCTTGCTAACATCCACCAGGTGGAACCAATAGTTGATGCCCTCCATTTCCCCCCTCATCTCTTACCTACAATTCCCAGTTTCTATATGGGCATCAGATGTGACCCGGGGCTGACTCCCGACTCCAGCACCCAAAGCAGAGCATATGACCTAGGTTAAGCCAATCAGACCAGCCCATCTACCTGGCCATGGTGGTTGGCTGGGTGTGAGCATGTGACCTCAGCTGTCCATCTGTCTGCGTCCCCACCCCACAGGGTGAGACACAGACCTTTTGCTTGGAAGGTTGACTTGAAATTGGAGCATATGTGCTGCTGTGGCAAAATTTATTACCTTCCAGAAGGAAGCCAGCTTGAACCTGACCCACCAAGGAGTGTGGAACTCAGAGAATCTCAGAGAAAGGGCTGGCTGTCCTGAAGCAAAGTGACCTCCTAGTGAAACCATGCCCAGAGCACCCTCTGCCGTCAGGCCATCAGACTGTTTCCACCAGCATTCATCCTCATCCCTCAGGTAAGAGTTTATGTGTGTCTTCCACTCTGACTGAGAACATTCTAACTGCTTTTGTTTCCTTCTCAACAATGGCATTCCTCCTGAGCAGTCTGCATGGAGGAGGAGCCAGGGCTAGAGACAACTCTTATAGTTGAAATGTGAAGACCAACACTTCATTTATTTCCCAACACAAAAGCTATCACATGTGAAGAATTTTTGTCATGGTATTAGAGAATGTCAGATAACACGTTCACACTTTAGAGTAGAAACCTAAGCGTGTCTGTTGGCCATTGGCCTGTATTCCCTTGTTTAGATGTTTGTCCATCTATGAGGTTAAACTTGAGCTTCTTAAGGGCAGGCACTTGGACAGCCTCATTCGTGCAGAGCATGGCATGGGGTGGGTGTTCAGTATGTGCCAATGGAAATGACATCGTCCCAGTCTGTGAGGCACAAGTTACAAGGATCTTTCTGCATTTTACAGGTGAGGACCCTGAAGCTTGGAGAGGTTAAGAATCCTGCTCAACTTTACTCACCTGGTAAATCAAAGTCTTGTGTTAAATCAAAGGTTTGTGATTCCAAAATGCTTCTTTGCCTTTGTCTCCTTTCTGTAAATTTTCCAAATCTTTTACAAGAACAGCTTCCCAGGTGGTAAAGAATCCGCCTGCCAATGCAGGACTCACAGGAGACTTGGCCGATTCCTGGGTCAGGAAGACCCCCTGGAGTAGGAAATGACAACCCATTTCAGTATTCTTGCCTGGGAAATCCCATGGATAGAGGAGTCGGGTGGGCTGCAGACCCAGGGTTTGCAAAGAGTCGAACATAACTGAGTGACAGAGCATGAACACATAAGAAAAAAAAAACGTATAAACGATTCCTTTCAACTCAGTTCAATTCAGTTGAGTTCAGTCACTCAGTCATGTCTGACTCTTTGTGACCCCATGGACCACAGCACGCTGGGCTTCCCTGGCCATCACCAATTCCTGGAGCTTGCTCAAACTCATGTCCATCGAGTTGGTGATGCCATCTAACCATCTCATCCTCTGTCATCCCCTTCTCTTCCCTCCTACAATCTTTCCCAGCATCAGGGTCTTTTCCAAGGAGTCAGTTCTTCCCATTAGGTGGCCACAATATTGGAGCTTCATCATCAGTCTTTCCAATGAATATTCAGGACTGATTTCCTTTAGGACTGACTGGTTTGATCTCCTTGCAGTCCAAGGGACTCTCAGGAGTCTTCTCCAACACCACAGTTCAAAAGCATCAGTTCTTTGGCATTCAACTTTCTTTATGGTCCAACTCTCACATCCATACATGACTACTAGAAAAATCATAGCTTTGACTGATGGATCTTTGTCAGCAAAGTAATGTCCTTGCTTTCAACATGCTGTCTAGGTTGGTCATAGCTTTTCTTCCAAGGAGCAAGCGTCTTTTAATTTCATGGCTGCAGTCACCATCTGCAGTGATTTTGGAGCCCCCAGAAATAAAGTCTTTCACTGTTTCCATTGTTTCCCCATCTATTTGCCATGAAGTGATGGGACCGGATGCCATGATCTTAGTTTTTTCAATATTGAGTTTTAATCCAACTTTTTCACTCTCCTCTATCACTTTCATCAAGAGGCTCTTCAGTTCCTCTTCGCTTTCTGCCATAAGGGTGGTGTCATCTGCATATCTGAGGTTATTGATATTTCTCCCAGCAATCTTAATTCTAGCTTGTGCTTCATCCAGCCTAGCATTTCTCATGATGTACTCTGCATATAAGTTAAATGAGCAGGGTGACAATATACAGCCTTGACATATTCTTTTCCCAATTTGGAACCAGTTTGTTGTTCCATGTCTTATTTTAACTGTTGCTTCTTGACCTGCATACAGATTTCTCAGGAGGCAGGTAAGGTGGTCTGGTATTCCCATCTCTTTCAGAATTTTCCACAGTTTGTTGTGATCCCCGTAGTCAATAAAGCAGAAGTAGATGTTTTTCTGGAACTCTCTTGCTTTTTTGATGATCCAGCAGATGTTGGCAATTTGATCTCTGGTTCTTCTGCCTTTTCTAAATCCAGTTTGAACATCTGGAAGTTCATGGTTCATGTACTGCTGAAGCCTAGTTTGGAGAATTTTGAGCATTACTTTGCTAGTGTGCAAGATGAGTGCAATTGTGTGGTAGTCTGAACATTCTTTGTCATTGCCTTTCTTTGGGATTAGAATGAAAACTGATCTTTTCCAGTCCTGTGGCCACTGCTGAGTTTTCCAAATTTGCTGGCATATTGAGTGCAGCACTTTTACAGCATCATCTTTTAAGATTTGAAATAGCTCAACTGGAATTCCATAACCTAGACTAGCTTTGTTTGTAGTGAGGCTTCCTAAGGTCTGCTTGACTTCACATTCCAGGATGTCTGGCTCTAGGTGAGTGATCATACCATCGTGGTTATCTGGGTCATGAAGATCTCTTTTGTACAGTTTTTCTGTGTATTCTTGCCACCTCTTCTTAATATCTTCTGCTTCTTTTAGGTCCATACCATTTCTGTCCTTTATTGTGCCCATCTTTGCATGAAATGTTCCCTTGGTATCTCTAATTTTCTTGAAGACATCTCTAGTCTTTCCCATTCTATTGTTTTCCTCTATTTCTTTGCACTGATCAATAAGGAAGGCTTTCTTATCTCTCCTTGCTATTCTTTGGAACTCTGCATTCAAAAGGGCATATCTTTCCTTTTCTCCTTTGCCTTTAGCTTCTTTTCTTTTCTCAGCTGTTGTAAGGCCTTTTCAGAAAACCATTTTGCCTTTCTTTTTCTTGGGGATGGTCTTGATCACTGCCTCTTGTACAATGTCTCGAACCTCTGTCCATAGTTCTTCAGGCACTCTGTCTATCAGATCTAATCCCTTCAATCTATTTGTCACTTCCACTGTATAATCGTAAGGGATTTGATTTAGGTCATATCTGAATGGTCTAGTGGTTTTCCCTACTTTCTTCAATTTCAGTCTGAATTTGGTAATAAGGAGTTCATGATTGAGCCACAGTCAGCTCCCGGTCTTGTTTTTGATGACTGTATAGAGCCTCTCCATGAACAACAAATATGATGTAATTTCATGATCATCCCAAGGTATAAAAGGTAAGAATGCCAATCCTTTAGCAAACAAGAGACAGCTTGCCTCAGATTTCCAGAGACATAAGTTAGCAAGTATTAGAGTGACATCCTGTGGTGAAATCCTACTATTTACCCGTGGCAAGAGTCCTGTTATCCTCACTGCCTTATCTGGGCAGCCTGATCTCTCTTCCTTAAGTGTATTACTAAGTTTTCCCCAAGAGTTATCTGTGTGAGGTGGGTTTAAGCAATTAACTAGTACAGTACAGACCGTTAACAATGTTCTATTTGATAAGCGGATTTTTTTGGTTTTGTTTTTAATTAAATCCACGTTGTCTTGTAATGCAGTGGTTCTTAACCAGTTGGGAGGGGGAGTATAGGGATTTGGTGATGCAGCTGGAGCTAGATCTTAATGGCTTGTGAGAGCCCTTTGTTGGTTATTCAGAAATTTTGTAAGCCAGTTCAACTGTGTTGGTAGCTTGAAATTGGCCAAGTAGAAAGTATTGCTTTTTTTTTCTTTTCTCTGCAAGTAGGCCTTCTTCTTTTGAGGGCATCTAGCTAATATGTAATGCCAGGCTCCTCTGTCCATGGGATTCTCCAGTCAAGAACACTGGAGTGGGTTGCCATTCCCTTCTCCAGGGGGTCTTCCCAACCCAGGGATTGAATTTGGATCTCCTGCATTGCAGGCAGATTCTTTACCATATGAGCCACCAGGGAAGCCCCAGTATATAGTACAGATACACATTACACACTAAAGGGGAGAGGTTGTGGCTCAAACAGCAAGGAAATTTTTATCTTAAATTTTTCATGTCTTAAAAATAATTTTGCTTCACCATGAAGATCTGCTCTGTAAGGTCAGAATGTCTTTTACCACTTGTCCAAGTTCCACTCTTCTTCAAGGCGCAAGCTGAATGTCTGCTCCTCTGGAAGGCATTCTCCCCCGCTGGCCCCTTCCCACCACTGTGGCCTTGCATACCGGCCTTGGCTTTTATCCTCTGCCCATTTTGGTGGAGAGGACAAACTGTGTCTCTCCCATCTCTGTCTTGGCTCTTTTAGGTGCTCTGGGGGAGATAAGTTGTATGCATTGCTGCAAGGCTCCTTAATTGTATTTATCAGGCTTGGACATTTTGCTGTGTTGCCCCAGAATTCTGCAGAATCTCTAGGGTTCTCAGCCTTTCAACCCTGGCTGCTTGTCAGAATCACCTGGGGTGGGGGACTTTTGAAAAAACACCAGTGCCCGACTTTAGTCCCAGTTAAATCAGAATGTGTGGGGCACAGTGGAAGTACCAGTGTGATCTCCCAGGCCCCCAGGGATTCTGATGTGGGAACCTCTGCTCCAGGGCAGCCTCAGGGCCCACCTCCTCTTTCATTTTCACGGCCAGAAATGCCAAAGCTTTCAGGCAGCACTTGGTCTAGAAAAATGTCCTTTTCCTGAGATGGAGCCCTTCAATGTGCCAATTTTCTGAGCCTTTAACATTTCAGAGACCACAGCATGGCTTCTAAAAGGAGTCATACCCTTCCTGGCTTCTGTATTTGCATAAACACATGAATAATAATTAGGATTCAAATGAAGCAATAAAACTATCAGATCAGATCAGTCGCTCAGTCATGTCCGACTCTTTGCGACCCCATGAATCACAGCACGCCAGTGAGTTATGGGAAAGTCAGGCTGAAATACAGCACTTTAAGGATGACCCTTGAGCAATTGCAGAGAGAGAGAGCCACTTCCTTGGTTTTAGGCTGTAATTGTCTAGCAGAGAAAACTGAAGGATAGAAACTAGATCAGTTCAGTTTAGTCGCTTAGTCATGTCCAACTCTTTGTGATCCCATGGACTATAGCATGCCAGGCTTCCCTGTCCATCACCAACTCCTGGAGCTTGCTCAGACTTATGTCCATCGAGTCAGTGATGCCATCCACCACCTCATCCTCTGTCGTCCCCTTCTCCTCCCGCCTTCAATCTTTCCCATCATCAGGGTCTTTTCTGGTGAGTCAGTTCTTTGCATCAGGTGACCAAACTATTGGAGCTTCAGCTTCAGCATCAGTCCTTCCAATGAATATTCAGAACTGATTTCCTTTAGGATTGACTGGTTTGATCTCCTTGCAGTCCTTTGTCAGCAAAATAATGTCTTTGCTTTTTAATATGCTGTCTAGGTTTGCCATAGCTTTTCTTCCAAGGAGCAAGCATCTTTTAATTTCATGGCTCCAGTCACCATCTGCAGTGATTTTGGAGCCCAGTGATTTTGTCACTGTTTCCATTGATTATATTCTTATCTGATTATAAATCAGATTGATTATATTCTTTGCAGCCACAGATGGAGAAACTCTATACAGTCAGCAAAAACAAGACCGGGAGCTGACTGTGGCTCAGATCATGAACTCCTTATTGCCAAATTCAGACTTAAATTGAAAAAAGTAGGGAAAACTACTAGACCATTTAAGTGTGACCTAAATCAAATCCCTTACAACTATACAGAGGAAGCAGCAAATAAATTCAAGGGACTAGATCTGATAGGCAGAGTGCCTGAAGAAACTGGATCAGTAAGACTTTGAATGTGAGCTCTCAACCAGAACCATGAGAAGCACCCCTTCTCATTTCTATGGCCAAATAAATGGATATATGGTTGAATTCTGCTGGGACCCCCTTTTTTTCCAGCAATCACAAAGAAAGGCAATGCCAAAGAATGTTCAAACTACCACACAATTGCACTCATCTCACACACTTGCAAAGTAATGCTCAAAATTCTACAAGCCAGGCTTCAATAGTATGTGAACCAAGAAAACTCCCAGATGCTCAAACTGGATTTAGAAAAGGTAGAGGAACCAGAGATCAAATTGCCAATATCCATTGGATCATCGAAAAAGTAAGAGAGTTCCAGAAAAACATCTACTTCTGCTTTATTGACTATGCCAAAGCCTTTGACTGTGTGGATCACAATAAGCTGTCGAAAATTCTTCAAGAGATGGGAATACCAGACCACCTTACCTGCCTCCTGAGGAATCTGTATGCAGGTCAAGAAGCAACAGTTAGAACCAGACATGGGAACAACAGACTGCTTCCAAATTGGGAAAGGAGTACATCAAGGTTTTGTCACTCTGCTTATTTAACTTACATGCAGAGTACATTATGCGAAATGCCAGGCTGGATGAAGCACAAGCTGGAATCAAGATTGCTAGGAGAAATATCAATAACCTCAGATATGCAGATGACACCACCCTTAAGGCAGAAAGCGAAGAGGAACTGAAGAGCCTCTTGATGAAAGTGAAAGAGGAGAGTGAAAAAGTTGGATTAAAACTCAATATTGAAAAAACTAAGATCATTGCATCCGGTCCCATCACTTCATGGCAAATAGATGGGGAAACAATGGAAACAGTGACAGACTTTATTTCCGGGGGCTCCAAAATCCATGCAGATGGTGGTTGCAGCCATGAAATTAAAAGACACTTGCTCCTTGGAAGAAAAGCTATGACCAACCTAGACAGCATGTTGAAAGCAAGGACATTACTTTGCTGACAAAGATCCATCAGTCAAAGCTATGATTTTTCTAGTAGTCATGTATGGATGTGAGAGTTGGACCATAAAGAAAGTTGAATGCCAAAGAACTGATGCTTTTGAACTGTGGTGTTGGAGAAGACTCCTGAGAGTCCCTTGGACTGCAAGGAGATCAAACCAGTCCATCCTAAAGGAGATCAGTCCTGAATATTCATTGGAAGAACTGATGCTGAAGCTGAAACTCCAATATTGTGGCCACCTGATGGGAAGAACTGACTCCTTGGAAAAGACCCTGATGCTGGGAAAGATTATAGGAGGGAAGAGAAGGGGACAACAGAGGATAAGATGGTTGGATGGCATAACCAACTTGATGGACATGAGTTTGAGCAAGCTCCAGGAATTGGTGATGGACAGGGAAGCCTGGCATGCTGCAGTCCATGGGGTCACAAAGAGTTGGACATGACTGAGCGACTGAACTAAACTAAAGGCAGCTTGGTACATTTCCGTAGTTCTCAGCACTTTCTTCATCTTCTTGTTGCCTGAGAGATCCAGGCCTCTCATCTGCCTGTCAGCCTGGTGTGTGGCTGCATTCATGTGTACACCTGTACGGATGTACATGCTTGCACACACGTGTACACAGAGCATGCAGTTTCCATAAAATAATTTGTCTTTGTGATGGGGAGCATTAAAACACAGGGCAAAGCTCTTGTCTTGGCCTTGTGGTTCTCAAACTTTGTTGTTTATTAGAATCACACGAGGAGCTTTCAAAATTCCTCATGTCAAGGACTTCTGGTACCAAGATGGAGTCACCTTGTTCTCTGAGGTCCTCCCTCTTACAACTAAAACCCCCTGCACACTGACAGAGACTCTCCTTGACCAAACTCTAGCCAGGGTCCCCTGAGCCCTCTCTTAACTAAGTCTCAGCTTTGGCCTATAAAGACTGATTGTCATTGTTTAGTTGCTCAATCATGTCTGACTCTTTTGTGACCCCATAGACTGTGGCCTGCCAGGGTCCTCTGTCCGTGGAGATTTCCCACGCAATAATACTGGAGTAGGTTGCCATTTCCTTCTCCAGCGGATCTTCCTGACCCAGGGATCAAACCCGCACCTCCTGCATTGCGGGTGGATTCTTTACCACTGAGCCACCTGGGAAGCTGAGAAAGGTGGGAAAAACATTAAAATAACTTAAAGCTGCATCCCTAGGATGACCCCCATTACCCTTTAGAGTGTCTGTCTGAGAAAACTCAGGATACCCAAAGAATTTACTGTTTGTTCCAGCCAACACCTGAAGGAAGATAGACTGCTTATCTCCCAGGCTCTGTGGGAGGGAAGGAGTCTAACTTCAGTAAATGCCAATTGGCAGGCCCAGGTGGGTTTCCCAGGGACTTACCTCTGCTTCCTACTTTTGTTATTTTTCACTTCTTTGACTCTCCTCAAGCCCATGCTTGATCTCCTCTCTATGCATTCGTTTTCCCTTTAAAATTCACAGTCACCTCTTTATAAATCAAGATGGAACTCTTTTCTCTCCTATAGTAGCATTTAGCGATTAAAATCTATTCTTATCACTTAAATTAGTGTCCAGCTTTGTTCAACTTTGACCGTAAAACCCATCAAACAAACCTAAGTGTGTTAGTCACTCAGTTGTGTCTGACTCTTTGCAACTCTATGGACTGTAACCCACCAGGCTCCTCTGTCCAAAGAATTCCCCAGGCGAGAATAGTGGAGTGGGCTGCCATTTCCTTCTCCAAAATAGGAAGACTCCAAAAAGTGAAAGAAGATGTGCTTGTAGGCAACTTGTTATTATCTTTAGGAATTACTTATATTAACTGTATATTCTTATTTTTTGTAAGGCCTCCAAATGCCAGAGCATCACAAATAGAAAAAGAAAATATAGTTAATATAAGTGGCCCAGTGATGAATGCATGTCAGATAGACAAACACAAAAATCTAAAAAAAAAAGCACAGTTGGAATGGGTCTCAGTGGGGCTGAGTGAGGACTTGATCTCCTGCTTCATTCCCCCGCACCACAGCGGTGGGTGCCACGTTCTGATCGCCCCAGGAGGGTAGTGTCAGTGGGTCTAGTGTTCCTGTACCTCTGGCCTCATGCAGCAGCACCGAGGCAGAACAGGGTGATGTTCTTACCTTTCTCCTCTTTATGCTCCTGTAATGGGCGCCCAGCGGAGAAATGATCTTCCACCCCCACTTGGAGGCAAGTAATTTGTGGATAATGACAAACTGATTATAAAGTTTTTGTGGAAAGGAAAAAGACCCAAGATAGCCAGTCCCACACTGAGGAAGAAGGAAAAAGTTGAAGACTGACATTATTTGACTTAAAGACTTACTATAAAGCTACAATAATCAAGATGGCATGGGACTGGTGAAAAAACAGATCAGTGAACACTATAGAGAGTTCCCAAATAGACACACAGATATAATCAATTGATTGCAGACAATGGAGTAAAAGCAATTCAGTAGAGAAAATATTAATAAAAGGAGCTAGAACCATTAGAAATCCTTCTGCAAAAATACAAGGAAAGAAACTAGACACAGACTCTATACCTTTCACAAAAATTGACTCAGAATGGAATCATAGACCTAAATGTAGAACCTTGGGTTTGGTGATGACACCTTAGATGCAACACCAAAAGCAGAGTCCATAAATGAAAAAATTGAACTAAATTGGGCTCTATTAATAGGAAAATCTTGTGCTCTGTGAAAGACACAGTTAAGAAAATGAAAAAACAAGTCACAGAATGGGAGAAAATATTTGCAACACAAATAATTTGATAAAGGATTTGTATCCAAAAAACTCTTTAAAACTCAACAATAAGACAATAAACAATCCAATTATAAAATGGGCAAAAGATCTAAACAGACATGTCATTAAAGAAGCTATACAGATGGCAGATATACATATGAAAAGATGTTTATCCCATATAAAAGATGCAAAATGGTACATCCACTTTAAATGACAATTTGTTTTTTTGTTTGATATTTTTAGTGAGCTAAATGTATTCTTACCATATAATCTAATAATCACACTCCTAGGTATTTACTCAAGTGAATTGAAAACCTATGTTCCCATAAAACCTACACATGAATGTTTATGCTATGCTATGCTAAGTCACTTCAGTCGTGTCAGACTCTGTGTGACCCCATAGACGGCAGCCCACCAGGCTCCCCCGTCTCTGGGATTCTCTAGGCAAGAACACTGGAGTGGGTTGCCATTTCCTTCTCCAATGCATGAAAGTGAAAAGTGAAAGTGAAGTTGCTCAGTCTGACTCCTAGAGACCCCATGGACTGCAGCCTTCCAGGCTCCTCCATCCATGGGATTTTCCAGGCAAGAGTAGTGGAATGGGGTGCCATTGCCTTCTCCGAGTTGTGAATGGGCATTTGACTAAAATGACGATATAGTTGGCAAATGTGTCCGTATTCAGTCACTCAGTCGTGGCCAACTCTGCGACCCCATGGACTGCAGCCCGCCAGGCTCCTCTGTCCATGGGATTTTTCAGGCAGGAATACTGGAGTGGCTTGCGTTTCCTGCTCTAGGGGATCTTCCCGATCCAGGAATTGAACCATGTGCCCTGCATTGCAGGCACTTCTTTACCACTGAACCACTGGTGAAGCCCGGTCGGCAGATAAGCACATGAAAAAAAAACTCAACATCACTAAGCATTAGAGAAATAAATGCAGATTAAGACCACAAGGAGAACACATCAGAATGGCTTTTAAGACAGAATGACGACAACACCATAGCTGGTGAGGATAAGAAAGTAGATTACGCACACGAGATTGCTCATGGGAATGTAAAATGATACAGTCACTCTAGAAACTCTAGTTTGGTAGTTTCTTACAGAACTAAACATCTAACTACCATACCAGCTAGCAATTGCACTAAGACATTTATCCCAAAGAAATGAAAACTTCTCTTCGTACAAACACCTATATCCAAATATTTGTAATAGCCAGAAACTGGAGACAGCTCAGATGTCCTTCAACAGTGAAATCAGCTGGTACATCCATACTGGGAAACACTACTCAGCAATAAAAAGGAATAAACTATTGAAATACTGGAGAAGGAAATGGCAACCCACTCCAGTGTTCTTGCCTGGAGAATCCCATGGACAGAGAAGACCGGTGGGCTACAGTCCATGGGGTCGCAAGAGTCAGACACAACTTAGTGACTAAAGAGAGAGATTAAACTACAGCTTGGATGAATCTTGAGGGAATTATATTGAGTGAAAAAAAAGCAATCCTAAAAGATCACATACTACAAGATTCCACTTACATAACATTCTTGAAAGGATGAAAATTATAGAAATGGAGAACAGATTAATGGTTCCCTTGGGTTAGGGATATGTAGGTAGGGGGAGCTGGGTGTAGCTGTAAGAAAGTTCAAGAGCTCTTTATGATGGTGAAAGTGTTCTGCATCTTGACCGTATAAATGTTAGTGTCATGGCTGTGATATTATACTATAGTTTTGCAAGATGTTACTAATGGGGGGAAATGGGATCTCTGTATTATTTCTCTCAACTGTCCATGAATCTACTGTTATGTCACAATCAAAGTTTAACTGAAAATGGAGAAATGAGAAATGTGAAAAATAATACTGATGCCCAGACCACACTTAAGAGTGGTTAAGTGAAACTCTCTGGGGGTGGGACGAGTTACTGATATTTATTTTTAAATTTTCCAAGTAGTTCTAATGTGAAGCCACATTTAAGAATCAGGTAGTGCAGTAATGAATCTGCCTGCCAACTCAAGAGACATAGGAGACACAGATTCCATCCCTGGGTCAGGAAGGTCCCCTGGAGTAGGAAATGGCAACCCACTCCAGTATTTCTTGCCTGGAAAATTTCATGGACAGAGGAGCCTGGTGGGCTACAATCCATGGGGTCTCAAAGAGTTGGACACAACTGAACACATATACACACACATGTGTGTGGAGTATGAGGCATCAACATAGAAGCGGTGGAGAGTTTCAGGGTTGTCCAGATCAACTCACATTAGCCTTGTGGCCTTAGGAAAGCTATTTAACCTCAGGCTCTTCGTTTGTAAAACAGCGACTTACCTGTTTTTACACTTTCCAATGCTTTGTTGAAGATCAAAGAGAAAATGTAGCTGAGTGTTTTATAAATTGTAAGGCACAATATAAATGTTCTGGTCAATATATAACACAATATGTGTTGTTCAGTTCAGTCGCTTAGTCGTGTCCAACTCTTTGCGACCCCATGGACTGCAGCATGCCAGGCCTCCCTGTCCATCACCAACTCCCAGAGCTTGCTCAAACTCATGTCCATTGAGTTGGTGATGCCATCCAACCATCTCATCCTCTATCATCCCCTTCTCCTCCTGCCTTCAATCTTTCCTAGCATCAGGGTCTTTTCCAATGAGTCAGTTCTTCCCAGGTGGCCAAACTATTGGTGTTTCAGCTTTAGCACCAGTCCTACCAATGAACATTCAGGACTGATTTCCTTTAGGATTGACTGGTTGGATCTCCTGGCTGTCCAAGGGACTCTTAAGAGTCTTCTCCAACACCACAGTTCAAAAGCATCAATTCTTTGGCACTCAGCTTTCTTTGTAGTTCAACTCTCAAATCCATACATGACCACTGGAAAAACCATAGCTTTGACTAGACGAACCTTTGTCAGCAAAGTAATGTCTCTGCTTTTTAATATGCTATCTAGGTTGGTCATAGCTTTTCTTTAAAGGAGCAAGTGTCTTTTAATTTCATGGCTGCAGTCACCATCTGCAGTAATTTTGGAGCCCCCAAAATAAAGTCTGTCACTGTTTCCATTGTTTCCCCATCTATTTACCATGAAGTGTTGTATATTTGTGCAAATATGTTTTAAAATATGTACAGAATATCTATTGCATGTAGAAATCTTCATATTTATCTCATTTAATTTCATCAACAATCTGGCAGTGTAGGAATTGTTATTCTGATTTTACAGAGAGGAGGAAGAGCAAGAGGCTCATAGATATAAATAACACCCCTGGTGTAGAAGTATAAGTAGATTTTGTTCCAGCAAAACTCTATTAACTGGCCATGGTTTTGCCCAACAGCACTGGATGTCAAGTTGTTTGGGTTTAAAGGTAAGCCCTTACTTTCACTTCTAAGACACACCAACAAATAAAAGTCCTATAAGGGGAATTTTGGTCACATTATCTGAGTAATAGTCTGAATCCTTCACTTCATTTGCCAGTGTAGATGAAGCTAGGTGTAAGAGAAGAAAACACAAAAACAGCTGAGAATAAGAAAGCATCTGATTCCCAAATGATTTATTCCTAGCATGAATCCAGAAGAGAGGCTGCCTGGAGTAAGAACAAGCTAGGACTTGTGGCAAGTGTTAAATTCCTCTCAAAGCCCTTGTTTGATTATAAAAGTATTGATAGTTAAAAATGCATTAAGTGTCAAAAAGGTAATTCCAGCATCAGATTGCCACACAATGAAAACCAAGGTAGTGGAGAAGGAAGTTCTCACCTTTTTATGTGCTTCTGTTATAAACTAAATTCTAGAAATTAAAAACAGAACATTTGTAGGAAAAAAAAGTCCAAGGGGGTTCAATTTCAAATAGATCAGAGAACTGAGACAATTATGTGTTAAAAAGCTGTCCACATATACAGCTGAAAATATCTTGGTCACTGGCATGCATTTTGGATTAAGACAATTACTTTATTGACCAACTGTATGTGTATAAATTGAGACCAAGTAATTCAAGGTCTTCTACCTTCCAGATGGAGTTGGAACAAGGGGTCAGCCTCAATGTTGGCCACCTGGCAACATTTTTCTAGTGATCTAAGAATTTGGAGCTTTGCATGAGCTGACCACCATCCTTTCTCCTCTGAATGATGTTTTACCATCCATTGTAATCTCTGGTTGTGTGTTCAGATTCCCAAGTAAATCAGATCCCTAAAGTTTTAACTCAATGAATTGGCAGCAACTCACAGGGTGAATTTTAAGTAATTGGGGAAGAGGAAGGTAAAGACATGAGGATATTTTTGCAGCTTGTTCCTTTTCCTTCTGAAACCAAGAAGCAACTTTCTACTCACTCAGGTCTTGGGAGAAGTGGCTGGATTCAGTCCTAACTTGTGGATGTCTAAGACATGAAGAAGTTGGACATGGAATTTTACCATTTTTGGCCTTATTTTCCTAAACTGATGAAATAGTAATAAGAAACATAATATGGAAAACAATTTTTGGGGGCAGTTTCAGGGGATCTTGGCATTGGGCCGGGTCACTGGGCATTGTGGTTTCTGAAGGGGCACCTACCAGAACAGTGTCTGCTCCTGTCTCCAATGGGTCTTTTCCCTCTGCTCTTTTTTCTACCCTCTTTTAGCTATCAAGGAAAACCTGGATTTTCTCACTGTCTCAGTTCCTTTGTCATGCTGTTTCTTAGCAATCAATTAGTAGCTTTCAATATTTAAAACTCCTGAAAAATCAGATTAAATATAGGCCAAGTATTTCCCTATTGTTAAGTTAGATATGCTAATGTTGGTAATTGTTTGCATCTTTCACAACAGTGCAGTTTTTCTTAGTTTCAAAGCACCTTTGCACCTCACCTGTGGCGTTTGATCCTTGTAAGCAGCCTAGAAAACAGCATGGGGGAGTGGGTGTTGAACAGTATTCTCGTTTTGTTGATGAGAACAATAAGACTCCAAGAGACATTGGATTTAACGATGGTGCACAAAACAGTATCTGGTGCATTGGCGGGGGGACAAAGCTTTCCAAATGCAAAGCATAGTGAAAGCTAACATGGCAAGCGCTCACCATTCACTGAGCACCTGACTTCAGTACAGTCGAGTGAGTGAGCGCCCACCTGGCCCAGGCTCTGTTCTAGCCCATGAGGGTGGGTGGGTGGGACATCCTGCTGCCAAGATGTTTGTGGTTTTGCGGGAGTAGGGTTGTCAGAATTAGCAAATAAGGATAAGGATGCTCAGTTAAATTGAAATTTCAGTAAACAAGAAGGAAGTTTCCAGTATGAACATGCCCCATGCAATTTTCTCGGGCAGTATTTTACATGGAGGGAGATAGACTGAAAGTTTGAAACTACTGTGACAATAGCGGGAACTCAGGACGATTTCCAGGAATAAGAAACTGCTGTGTCTCGAGGGCAGAAGAGGCCATAGAAAACGTAGTCAAAAGAGGCGCAGTAGAGCTTAGGGAATGGAGTTATTATTTTGGGCTCAGTTTCCTCGTCTGTAAAATGAGGATGATAATAGCATACCTGTTATGGGGTTATTGTGAGGATAAGATGAGTTGGTATTTGTGAGGCACTTAGGATAGTACCTGGCACAGAATAAGCATTATGTACGTATCTGCTCCAGTGAGAGGTGACAATGAAATGAAATTTGGCAAAAGGAAAAGGCGAGGAAGAGGAAGGGGCTTTCCAGAGGAATGAGGCAGGAGGTGGAAGGAAAGAGAAGTGATATACATTCCTAACAGTTGAATGGGGAAACCCGGAGCCTGGGAAGAGGTGAAAAGGAGCTGGTCTGGGGGAAAGGGACCAATTCCATTGACACCTGAGTTTGGGGTACCCACTCCAGGTGGAGAGACGTGGCTGGAATCCAAGTATAGGCTCAGGAAAGAAAGCAGGGCCGGGGTAGAGGCCTGGGAGGTTTCAGATTGGAGGAAAGCCAGGGCATGAATGGGTTTCCCTCATAGCTTGATCGGTAAAGAATTTGCCTGCAATGCAGGAGTCCCAGGTTCGATTCCTGGGTTAGAAAGATCCCTTGGAGAAGGAAATGGCAACCCACTCCAGTATTCTTGCCTGAGAATCCCATGGATCTTGGCAGGCTACAGTCCATAGGGTCGCAAGAGTCAGACATGACTTAGCTACTAAACCACCACCACCAAGGGCATGAATGAAATCCCCCAAGGACTGAGTGAAAGTGAAGAAGAATACTAAAATCATTGCCAGTGTTCTACTTGCAACTCTAGCTATTCTTAGCACTAAATGTAGTTTACACTCAAAGCAGTTTTATGAAAACCAAGGCAAACATAGAGGTCCCCCAAAGTTATAGACCTGCATTTATGCAAGTGTGGACATGGGCTGTCTCTGAAATACAAGCTCTGTGAGAACTTAGAGAACTGGAAATGGTGAGAGGAAAATTTACTTTTTAATTTGTATCCTTTAATGCCTTTCAATTTTTCCTCCAAGTAAATGTGCTATGCAGATGAAATTTATTTTTAAGAAAAGGAGAAAACACTAGAAACTTTGGCAACATAGTGTAAGAGTCTAAAAAAGGTGCTCTCATTGACATTTCATTCTTTCTTTACTCATCCTGTAGTGGGTTTTATGGAGATCTGTGTTTTTGGTCACTTTCACCCTTAAAAATCAAAGACTTAGCTTCAGCATGTGTCATGCCCTGGGTGTGTCCATAGAGTCTTAAAGAGAAAATACTGCTCTAACCATTACACACATTTTTCATTCCTCTGTTTTTGCTTCCTACCCTCGTCTCTCAAAGGTTAAAGTGTCTGCCTCCAATATGGGAGACCCGGGTTCGATCCCTGGGTCGGGAAGATCCCCGGGAGAAGGAAATGGTAACCCACTCCAGTACTCTTGCCTGGAGAACCCCATGGACGGAGAAGCCTGGTAGGCTACAGTTCACAGGGTCGCAAAGAGTCAGACACGACTGAGCGACTTCACTTTCACTTTCTTTCCAGTCTCCCTGTAGACTTGATTGTGGGAACCAATAGTGAACACTGTGTTAAAATCCATTTGACACCTGTTTGAAACTGACCAAATGCATCAGCCCAGGTTTCTGGTCTCCAGAAGGTACACAGGGGTGAGTCATTTTGAAGACCTTGGATTCTTCCATGTCTGGTAATGGACACTTGAGAAACAGATGAGAAGGAAAGATTTGTCTTTCCCCTAAGGTTAATACTGAAGTGTTCCCAACAAGAAATAGATCCCAACAAGAAATAGATAGGAAAAGGTCATGGACAGCTGGGGAACTGAAACAGAAATGATCTGCTCCAACTCCTTTTTAGATGAGAAAACAGGCTCTGGTTTGGGAAGCAGTTTGCCAAGGATACATCGCTGGTGAACAGAAGAGCTGGGACCATTGTGAGATTCCCAGGGTCTTGTCCTATATTCTCTCTCTTCACAGCACTGGAGCTTCTGGTGCAGCTGCGTGCAGCTCAGCCTATCCAAAGTCTCTCACTACTTTTTAATCCTTAAAGAACCACTTAAAGACGAACAGACTTGTCTGCAGGTGCAAGTGGCCTGGCAGGAGTGTGCTCTTTGCAGAAACAATGTGATTGTGCTCCCTCTATGGAGAGCAAGAAGAGTTACCCCCAGTAACAGCCAAGCCAGTTTCATAATGCTGGGGGGAAAGACTCCATACATCAAAACCGTATCTTCAAAACACAATGGGTTGGTGCTCTAGCCTGAGTTCCCAGACACCCTCTTCAGGCCCCAGCTTTTCCATCACTGTTAGGGAGCTCACATGGCCAACTATATGTCACCAGGAGATGTGATGGCATTAAGGAGACTTCCCCTAACCAAGGCCAAATTTAGCAAATGGCAAAGGTTCACAGCCAGATCAAGAAAAATCCAAGCCTTCCTGTTGAAGATGGGTAAAGCAGGATGAAGGCCATGGCAGAAAATAATGGGTTGTTTTAGCAAAACACTCTTTGATAGGATTTTTAGGTGGACATATGGCTGCTCAGTTGCAGACTGCATTTACCAGCCTCCTTTGCCGCTAAGTGTGATATGGCTGTGGGACTAAATGCATGCAGTGAGGTGTGCCTTTCCGTATACATCCAACTGTTAACTGTGCTTACCTCACCATTTTAGGCAGTGGGAGTAGAGAGGGGTGGAAAGAGTGTTTACATTTTGTGGTTTATACATTTATGTGCTGTTTGAATTATTAAAAGCATGCTCTACTATTATACTTTGAAAATAGCTTTAAAATATACAAATGCTTTTCCTACTGCAAGATGATAATCTAGAGCTTTTTATGATGTTTTTAAAAAGATCTTATATATAGGATTATATCCAGTTTTCCTCCCATGTTAGACAATTGCCCCAACAGTTAAAGCTGCAATGATTTATCGATTTAGGGAAAACATACCAATTATTAGAATGTTTCAGTCCTAAAAACAGCACCTTACTCTCCTACCACAAATTCCGTCTCCAATATTAAGTCCCTAGGTAGAATTTTAGAAACTTGATTTTTGTGTACTTGCTTTTTTACTTAGCTACTTTATTATCTATCTCTCAGCCTTTCTAATTCTCTTAAGTCTCTGTTTTAGGCATGTTTTATAGATAATATAGTATGTAGTTTCATTTTTGAACTCTGAGTTTGCTAAGTACTTTATCAGGCTTCCCAGGTGGCTGGCTCAGTGGTAAAAGAATCTGCCTGGCAAAAAGGAGATGACTGCCAAACAGGAGACTCGAGTTTGATCCATGGGTTGGGAAGATCCCTTGGAGAAAGAAATGGCAACCCACTCCAATATTCTTGCCTGGAGAATCCCATGGACAGATGAGCCTGGTGGGCTACAGTCCATGAGACATGACTTAGTGATGAAACAGCAACAAGGACTTTACCCACTTTCATTTAGTTCTATAACAGATGTTTGCTAGTCTGTTGGGGCTGCTGTAACAAAAATACCATAGACTGGGTAGCTTAAACAACATTTATTTCTCACAGTTCTAGAGGCTGTGAAGTCCAAGATCAAAGTGCTAGCAGATTTGGTGTCTGTTGAGAGCCTGTTTCCTGGATAGCCATCTTCTCGCTGTCTTCACATGGCAGAAAAGAGAGACAGGAAGTAAGCTTTCTCGTGACTCTTATGAGGGCTCTAATGCCATTCACAAAGGCTCCATGCTCATGACCTCATCTAATCCTAATCCCCTCCTAAAGGCTCCATCGCCTAACATGTTCACATTGTGGGATAGTCTCAATATAGGAATTCTGGGGAGACACAAACATTCAGTCCATAACATATCTCTTTTGAGTATCCTTCCTTTTTATCTCTTTCTTGGTAGTCTACCTCACTACTGCCATCCAAATAAATCTAGTATTTTGGGTTCTACTAGATAAAAGTTACTTTTATATCTCTTTAGATATAGGCTATAGAAGATATAGATCTTCTGAATTCTGTCTCGAGTATTATCATACATTATTATTTCTACATTATGGAAAAGTATTTTTAAAAGGACACCAAAATTGGGTGACAAGCTGGTCTAACATTTCTAAGTTTTATTAAGCTTTTCAGATAAAATATACTGAATATCTGTCATGTTTTGAGTACTTAATATGGACTGGGCAATTCACAGATATTATCTAATTTAATCTGCAGGATATTTCTAGGAGATGGTTATTTTGTTCTCATTTTCATGTGAAAAAATCAAGTCTTAAAAAGTAGGAAATGCCCAACTCCCAACCTCAAACAGCAAGTGGATTTAGACCACAGTTTCTTTCTACAAAGTTCCTATCCTTTCCTGCTTCTCACATGCCTTCTACATCTTGAGAGAAGAAATAATATCTATTTTGAATCAAATGAAAGGGCTGGGAGTGAGACGTCTCTGAGTATAATTTATTTTTGACTTAGACCTATGTAAATGTTTTAGTTTTAATACACAGAAAGTAAAGCTAATCCTAAAATTGAGAATGAATTGACACCAATTTGGTTATATACCCACATAGAGAAAAGAATTATTTCAAGTGACTTTGGAACATGCTCTTCTGGTTTATCTTCTTGGTGGGTATATTCTAAGGAAAAAAAAATTGCAAATAACTTGAAACTTCACTCAATTTTATTATTAGGTGTAATGCTTGTACTATAAAGTTTAAAATTACATTTATATATATATATTAGGATAAAACAAATAACATTAATGTTACTAAGATCCAAAGTTTTCATTGTGAGAGAAATGAGATACAAAGTAAAAACCTGGTGTTAAATTTGAATTGTACGTATTAATATGAACTCATGGTTAATTTTTTTTTTCTTTTTCTGTTCATTGAAAGGACCTAAAAACAATGCTATCTCAGAAGCAATGTAAACTGAGAATCTATCCCTCATTCTTGAGAGTTTTGCTGCCAGTTCAGCAAAACCCATCATCTGCGTGGGAAAGGACTGAGTGCCCTGGGATAGGACTGTTTCAGGGAAGGAACTAATTCAGTGCTTAATTTAGCAGTCAGGGCTCTTAGAGCTGTTTGCCAGGAGGTCGGTTTCCCCATACATGGCCTTATTCATCACTCTCACAGTATCTTTTGTAAAGACTGCATTGCTCACTAACGCTTTTATGTGAAAGTGGACTCTCGTGAGTGAATGTGGAGTTGTGTCTTGTGTCTGGCCTGGGAGGTAGGAAGCTGAACTTAAGAACAGAGGAAATCCTGTGAAGGCAAATCTCTGGGAATTAGCGAAAATTCCTGGAAGAACTTCAGGTTTTCAAAGGCTATATAATTGGTAAGATTAAAGCTCAGGTGACCAAGGAGGTAATGGACAACGCAATTAGTGATGTAAGAGGAATAAATAGAAAATAATGCTACAGTGTATCTATGATATGGAAAGATGGAAGGATCTAGAAGACCCAGGGAAGGCTGGAGGGAGCTATCAGGCTGGCTGCTGTGAAGAGGAACTGTGAGTTCACCTTCCTCGTTAAGGGTCCTCTCCCACCCTCGAGAACACTGTCGCTATTCCATGGCTCCTCAGCTGTCTGAGGTTGAGGCGCACTTCAGATAAACTCTGCTTTCAAATGCATCTCAGTGAGTCTTGGGGTTCTAGTTCTGTTTCATACTTTCTGTATAGCATGGGATCCATTTTTCCATTCCTCTACCGTTTAGAGAAATAAAGTTTACTAACATATAGGAAAACAGACACATTAATTTGACAAAGGAATCCTAGGGCAGCTACCAGCAGAGATTAACCTTTTTCTCCTTTTCCAAACCAATTATGTTGGGAGAGAGAGACACCTAAGATGGAGACTCTCAGGGAAGATTAGAATATGGGGAACAGAGGAGGGCTTGAAGCTCATAGACCTTCTGGGGGTTGGTAGAGGGAGTCACTGGCCATGGACTGGACTATTGAGTTCAGGATTGCTGTAGGAGGACAGGGTCCTTCAACTTTGGTTCACCTGTTTTGTTCCATCTGAGGCATCTCTGGGCCAGGGCTTCCCTTTGTGTTAGGGCTGCTACGGAGAGCAATCCTCTGAGCCTTTTGAAAGCCTTGAATCAGAGGCTGAGCCTCTGTGAGCAGGGGCAAGTCCCATGTGAAGGAATATACATGCACCTGCAGTTCTGGAAATTAGTGCCCTTCATCTGCAAAGGGCAAGGACTGAAAAAAAATCAATTGAACATGACATACAGAAAACCCTCATGAAATTTTCAAAGGAAAACTAGAAAATATTTTTATCCACTTTAAAGTAACTAACAGAGATGGATCACAGAGCTTTAGTAACTTAATATGGAAAATCAGATTATCCATGCATAAATTAATGTATGTCTATGGCTTGCCTAGGGAGAAGAAAGTGAAAATTCAGTCCTAGTCACTCACTCTAGTCTCTCAACTTTAGTGCAGAGTCAAAGAGGAACAAAGGTGTAGTGTTAAAAGGTAAGGTTTTGTCTAGTCAAGTCTGGGCTACCTAGAGGTGTTAATCTCACCTTCCCATGAAGGCCCAGGTCCACAATCTCTGAGCATGTCAGTTCCTAGAGTAAGTCTCTATTAGGAAGCAGAGTGAAAGAATGATGGAGCTGGACCATGAGTCTTGCCCACTGGCGGTGGTGTGAGATACACTGGAACCACTATTGATTTAGGAGGCAGAGCTCCTTGATCCTGATTTTGGACAAGCTATTTAACTTCCCCAAAATTCAAGTTCCTCCTCAGAGGTAATTCCTGGCCTCCATACCTCACAGGGTTGTTGTGAGGATCACATGAGATAATGTCTATGAAAGCCCTTACTATTATTGTCATGGGCAATTTTATATACTAAATTTGGTGTTTTCAAAGTCTTAGTCTCTGAAACGTCTCTGCCACAAAGGATCATTCCACTCAGCCTCCTAAAATAACACTTTGTTCTTCTCTTCACCACAAGTAACCGAGGTTTTTGGATTCTCAGACTAGAGAGGCTGACTGAAAAGAATCTACTGGAGCACAGAATAAGGTTTCCTGGTGAACAGATTAGTCTCCCCTTTTTCCTGTATCCCTCTTCCTAGGATGACTCCTGCAGTCCAGAGCTCAGTGAAGCCTGGGGTTGATATTGGAGGGGAAACCTACAGAGAAGGGAATGTAAAAGAAAGCCTTGGTGTGAGGAATCAGACAAGCAGTGTGAAGTCTTGGATGTGGAGGAATGGAGTGCGTTTCTGGCTCGGTGAGGCCCCCATCCCAGCTTTCTAGATTTTAGCTTGTCGTCTGCAGCCACTTGGACAAGCTGTCTGCTACAGGCAGTTCGTGACAACCATTTTTATCAAGATCCCCACTGTGAGTAGGGAGGCGAGGCCAAGGAAGCTGACATTCTACTGTTTTGGGAGCCTATGGGAGATAATGCGGCCTCAGAGTCCTGGGCTTCCCATCATTCCTCTGAGCAAGGTCAGCTCAGTCTCTACCTTCAGCCTCTCAGGGAGCCTCAGAAAACCTGCAACCAGGCCCTCTCTCAGCCCGTATACCTCTGGCTTCTACCTTCTGACTGGATTCCACAGAGGCCCAAGTTCCAGACCATTTACAGACTCGATGGCACTAGCTCCTACTTCTTTGGGGCCTCGCCAGAGGCATAGTTACCTCTCTCTTTCTTTTTTGATTGAGTACCCTATGGGGCCCATCTTCCCTCACGGAACTCTTAACTGTCTCATTTCCTCTTACTGTCTTCTCTGTTTTCTTTTTTTCCCTCTTTTGCTGCACTGTGTGGTTTGCGGCTCTTAGCTCCCCAAACACAGATTGAATCCCAGCCCTTGGCAGTGAAAGTGTGGCGTCCCAACCACTCAACCGTCAATGAATTCCCTGTTTTATGTTTTCTCAAAGTACCCCCTTATCACGCCTTTCATCCTCCATCACTGACTTTTGTGAAAATTTGCTTGGAATAGCTAAATTTTCACAAAAGTTTTTGGGAGAATTGTTTTATTTAGGGCTGAAACCTTCCTTTCTATGTATGACATAACAGGGGGTTTTAAAATTCTGGTTGTTTGGCCTCTTACTTTTCATCCCCTGCCCACCTCCTGGTTGAGTCTTACCCACCAAGGAAGGAAATGAGTGGATTAATTCCAACAAATTGATAGCAAAGGAAGCTGGGTGGCACCTGAAGAAAATTGAGTACAAACCCAGTAGACAGGGTAATTGCGTACTGTTACCAAACCATGAGCAAACTGCAGCCTAGCACTGGATTCACACCAAGGAGTGAGCAATTGGGGAAAAAAACAAAGAAAACAGTATTAAGGATAAAGACTTTCAAAGTATCATAGTTCATAGATAAAAAGTGTCAACAATTTAAACCTTAACTTGGCAGAGAGGAAAGCTCAAAGAAAAAGAGCAAAAGGCAATTTGCAGCTCTGGCGATCTTGTCTGGTGGGTCTCTGGGAGGCGACACTTCCTGCAGTTATCTGCTTTGGGATGATTCCTCCGATTCCTCTGAGGTTTTAGGACAGACTTTCAAGTACTTTGTATCGTGTGTCTGTTGACTTGGAATTACTTTTGTGTTAGTTGTTAACAGTACCTGGTAAGCTCCTCACTGAAGTTCAACCACAGTTTTCCTCTGATTATCTGATCTAGTAACTTAAAAAACAATAAAGAAATTTGTGTTATTATTCAAGAGAATGACAGGAGGACAGAGAATTATCAGGATACTTTGGTAAATCAAAAGGAAACTCTTATATAGGCACAAAATAACTTGCTCACTTTATGGAAAGAAAACCCTACTATTACTCTTTGTGTGTATATTACAATTTGCAATAAAAGATTTATAAGCCTTTTTGTGATAAATCTATTAACATGGAATATAACCTTGAATTTTCATTTTTGTCATTTATAGAATTAAAGCATATTAAATGCTTCATATGTATATGTAGACATAAATATATAATACACATACAATTTCAGTTTTTAAGATATTCATCTCAGCACATTAAAACAAGTGTATATATTATACTTAATTATCATTTAATAAATAATTCCTTAATAAACCATTGTCATAAACATATTCTCATTTTCTATAATTATTATACTAAATACAGTTTTTATAATTTTATTGATTACCGCATTTAGCCAAAGTAACCAATTTTTGTTTTCTTCAGACACAGGGAAAACTAAACTGCTAGACTAAATTTTTATGGGTACACATTTTAGATTACCTTTTACATTTACAGAAGACAGAACGAACACATCAACCAAAAGCACTTACACACCCTATTAATCTATAGCCCTATATAACACATATGAATATGGATAAATTAAGACCATATGTATATGGGTTTTTTTTTAGCTTTAGAAACTATTCAGCTATTCAAATATTATATATCAAGTAACAACATTTTCTAAAGTCTTAACTTTTTAATTATTTGGAAGTTATAATTTTAGCTAAAAAATTAAGTCCTCATGATTTGTAGTATTTTAAGAATTTTATAAAATCGAAACCATTTATAAGACATCTATGATTTCACTTAAAAACAATTTTATATTTTATAATCTTAAAATGTTTCAACAATGATTCTTTGCTTGTCCCATAAAACCAATACATAAAATTTAGAAAGTTTAAGTCTTAAAGTTTTAATACTAGTTATATATACTACAACATTGTCTTAGCATTAATTTTATATAACAAACCCAGAGCAATATAGATATAGGATTGTCTCTAATCAATATGATTGAAAGTGAAAGTGAAGGTTGCTCAGTCCTGTCCGACTTTGTGACCCCATGGACTATACATTTCATGGAATTCTCCAGGCTAGAATACTGGAGTGGGTTCAGTTCAGTTCAGTCACTCAGTTGTGTCCAACTCTTTGCAACCCCATGAATTGCAGCATGCCAGGCCTCCCTGTCCATCACCAACTCCATCGAGTTGGTGATGCCATCCAGCCATCTCATCCTCTGTCCTCCCCTTCTCCTCCGGCCCCGAATCCCTCCCAGCATCAGAGTCTTTTCCAATGAGTCAACTCTTCGCATGAGGTGGTCAAAGTACTGGAGTTTCAGCTTTAGCATCATTCCTTCCAAAGAAATCCCAGGGCTGATCTCCTTCAGAATGGACTGGTTGGATCTCCTTGCAGTCCAAGGGACTCTCAAGAGTCTTCTCCAACACCACAGTTAAAAAGCATCAATTCTTCGGCTCTCAGCCTTCTTCACAGTCCGACTCTCACACCACCTTTATGGCAGAAAGTGAAGAGGAACTAAAAAGCCTCTTGATGAAAGTGAAAGAGGAGAGTGAAAAAGTTGGCTTAAAGCTCAACATCTAGAAAACTAAGATCATGGCATCTGGTCCCATCACTTCATGGCAAATAGATACGGAAACAGTGGAAACAGTGTCAGACTTTATTTTTTGGGGCTCCAAAATCACTGCAGATGGTGATTGCAGCCATGAAATTAAAAGATGCTTACTCCTTGGAAGGAAAGTTATGACCAACCTAGATAGCATATTCAAAAGCAGAGACATTACTTTGCCAACAAAGGTTCGTCTAGTCAAGGCTATGGTTTTTCCAGTAGCCATGTATGGATGTAGTCTTTCCCTTCTCCAGGGGATCTTCCCAACCAAGGGATTGAACCCAAGTCTCCCACATTGCAGGTGGATTCCTTATCAGCTGAGCCACAAGGGAAGCCCAAGAATACTGGAGTGGGTAACCTATCTCTTCTCCAGTGGATCTTCCTGACCCAGGAATCAAACCAGGGTCTCCTGCATTGCAGGCAGAGTCTTTACCAACTGAGCTATCAGGGAAGCACAATCAATATGATTAACTCATTTCAATTTGTCCCAATTGATTTATCAGAAATATTACAGGATATTTTTTAAATGTACTTTATAAACTTTGTATTCAGGAGACAAAATTTAAATAGCCTTAAAATCTAAAAATAAGCTCTTATATTGAAGGAGATCATCCCTTATAGCATAGGAATGAAGTCCATTCTTTAAATACATTTGTCTATATTATATAATGCAAGACAATTTACTGACATTTTTCTTGCTTCTTAGACTATTATTATTATTTAGTATGCAAAATAGTGACAACGTTTTTTTTTTTTTCTGAGCAATGAATCTTTAAAATTGTCCCCAGTGAGGTGAAAAGAGGAGGATAGAACACTAACAACAAAAAAAAGTGAGAGAGAGGGTAGCTTTAGACAAATATGAAATTATCACTAAGAGGTTATCTTTCTGTAAGGAGGAGGAGAAAGTTTAGATGCAGGAAAACCTTTTTCATATATATAGAGACACAAAAAAGAAAGTCATTATAGCTGCTTTAAACAGTTACTCAAGTCCTTGACAGTATTATCAAGCCATATAATAAAAAACTAGTGCTTATTAATCCCTAAAGAATGGAAATAGACAGGAAATCTCTACATTAATCACAGTGATCTCTCTTAGACCAGTTATACAATCTCATGAGAGTTTCTTTTCCCTTTATGCCTCAAGCATTTCTCAAATGAACATTCTTGTTCATGTCAAAGATCCCCAAGTGGTCACATAATTTTAATTTATTCTCAGTGAATTATGCCAGGAAGTAGCACAAGCTTGTTAGCAGACAAGCCCATGAGAGATTGCTTGACTGTTGATCAAAGGTAAAACATCACTTGTGCGGAGTCCTCAACCCTAAGGTTAAGCTGCCTCTCTTTGCTGACCTGAATAATCAGCAGTCACCTGGCTCTCAGGAAGTGTGGACAGCTCTTTCCTAAAACCAAGTTCTCATACCCAGAGAAGACGGGAAATTTCTCATAGACAAATAGAAGACAGTAGATAAACTTCCAGACATCCTGGAATGCGAAGTCAAGTGGACCTTAGGGAAGCATCACTATGAACAAAGCTAGTGGAGGCACTGAAATTCCAGTTGAGCTCTTTCAAATCCTGAAAGATGATGCCGTGAAAGTGCTGCACTCAATATGCCAGCAAATTTGGAAAACTCAGCAGTGGCCACAGGACTGGAAAAGGTCAGTTTTCATCCCAATCCCAAAGAAAGGCAAGGCCAAAGAATGTTCAAACTACCGCACAATTGCACTCATCTCACACGCTAGCAAAGTAATGCTCAAAATTCTACAAGCCAGGCTTCAAAAGTACATGAACCATGAACTTCCAGATGTTCAAGCTGGATTTGAACATCCAGCTCAAGAGGAACCAGAGTTCAAATTGCTAACATCTGTTGGATCATCAAAAAAGCAAGAGAGTTCCAGAAAAACATCTACTTCTGCTTTATTGACTATGCCAAAGCCTTTGACTGTGTGGATCACAACAAGTTGTGGAAAATTCTTAAAGAGATAGGAATACCAGACCATCTGACCTGCCTCTTGAGAAATCTGTATGCAGGTCAAGAAGCAATAGTTAGAACCCGACATGGGAACAACTGACTGGTTCCAAATCGGGAAAGGAGTATGTCAAGGCTACATATCGTCACCCTGCTTATTTAACTTACATGCAGAGAACATCATGCGAATACCAGGCTGGATGAAGCATAAACTGGAATCAAGATTTCTGGGAGAAATATCAATAACCTCAGATATGCAGATGACACCACTATTATGGCAGAAAGCCAAGAGGAACTGAAGAGCCTCTTGATGAAAGTGAAAGAGGAGAGTGAAAAACTTGACTTAAAACTCAACATTCAAAAAACTAAGATTATGGCATCTGGTCCCAACACTTCATGGTAAATAGATGAGGAAACAATGGAGACAGAGACTATTTTCTTTGGCTCCAAAATCACTGCAGATGGTGACTGCAGTCATGAAATTAAAAGATGCTTGCCCCTTGGAAGAAAACCTATGACCAACTCAGACAGCATATTAGAAAGCAGAGACATTACTTCGCCAACAAAGGTCAAAGCTATGGTTTTTCCAGTAGTCATGTATGGATGTGAGAGTTGGCCTATAAAGAAAGCTGAGAGCCAAAGAATTGATGCTTTTGAACTGTGGTGTTGGAGAAGACTCTTAAGAGTCTCTTGGACTGCAAGAAGATCCAACCAGTCAATTCTAAAAGAAATCGGTCCTGAATATTCATTGGAAGGACTGATGC
Organism: Bubalus bubalis; assembly: GCF_019923935.1. NCBI lineage: Eukaryota > Metazoa > Chordata > Mammalia > Artiodactyla > Bovidae > Bubalus > Bubalus bubalis. Next base: position 160,238,858 of record NC_059159.1, on the reverse strand, counting down.
TAAAGCTGAAACTCCAGTAGTTTGGCCACCTGATGGGAAGAGCTGACTCACTAGAAAAGACCCTGATGCTGGGAAAGATTGAAGGTGGGAGGGGAAGGGGACCACAGAGGATGAGATGGTTGGATGGCATCACCGACTCCATGGACAGGAGTTTGAGCAAAGTCCGGGAGTTGGTGATGGACAGGGAAGCCTGGTGTGCTGCTGTCCACGGAGTCACAGAGTTGGACACGATTGCGTTACTGAATTGAGATATACACTAGTCAGGACAGGGTGTTAAAAACCTAATTTCACCAGGAGACACTAGTTTGATAGGAAACCAAAAAATTCCAGGGGACATATAAACTGATATTGAAGGATCAAAGGGACAACCAGAATCTAAATTCAGTGTAAAGCCACACAATCAAAGACAGACAAACCTTGAATGTCTTGAGACTCTAGAAGTCTCAGATGTACACATTATTACTGTCATGGAGGCCAATCCTTTGTAGGGAGGGATCTGAGCAAATATTCAGAGACCCTCCAAATTTCCTAATCAGGACACCTGGAGCAATGTGGTAGTCTGACAAAATCAGGGTTATTGGCTCATTGCAATGGAGGTCACACATTGGAGGAACCATGGGGTGTGTCACCAAGAATGGGAAAAAGTTATATGATTTGGGGAAGGGTGGCATAAAGTGAAATTTATATGAAATAGTATTTTGATATGCTAAAGCAAAGCAGGGCTTTGTGTAAAGTGGCATCATGTCTGAATGGCAAAGTGGACAGTAGGTCTCTTTTCCTTAGACACTACAAATTAAGATAGATATATAATGTTATATCCCAAACACCCTTATCTGAATCTGGGTTGAAAATCAAGGCAGGTGCTCTGTGTCAGTGTGAAATAGATCCTTCAGGAAAGGATGCTTTGCTCTTACTGAAATGATTTCAAAAGCAAAGTTTGCAATGAACTCCGATTTTAGAAAACAAGGTTTCTCAGTTACAAAGTAATAGTTCTGCTACTGAGTATCATTCGGACACTTTATAGTTGGTGTGTTTCCTTGGGAGAAACAGAATTTTTTGCTAATTTTACAGCTGGCTTTATCTGCCATCTGTGTCTGTTTTCCCAGCTTGATGACTGGCATGGCAGATTTTCACTTTTTTCAGGTCAAACTAATTTTCACTTTTTCAGCATGTAACCCAGTCTCTTGTAATAGTGGCTTGTGGAACTTGCCAGAAAGAAGCTGTGGTGGCATGAGACCTTTTCTGGAAGTGATTAATCTCTTTCCTTCTTTCCTTTTCTCACTTCCTAGCATGCACTACATAATTGTAGGGCCCCAGTGCAGCCTGGGCTTGCTCCTGAAGGAGGAACCAATAGAGAATGGAATGAGAAAGCAAGTCTTGGGGTGAGGTACAAAGGAGTATAATGAAGTCTCAGATGTGAGGGAATGGGAAGGGGATGGGTAGCCTGCTTCAGGTACCCTTATTCTTGCCAGACCCTCTTGTTCTGACTGCTCCTGGCTGCAGCTCATAGTCTTTTGCAGTTTTGGTAACTTCTGGGTCAAGTTGTGTGCAGGGAGGGTTGGGAAGGCATCACTGTGGTGTCTGACCTGCTTAGGGGAATCCTGTGAAAAGATGCTGCTCCCTGTGCGTCCCCTTCTGTTCCAATAGATCCTCTACTTGAGCTTTCTTAAACTCTGGCCTCCACCCTTTCACCAGTATTTTCAGATCAATTACCACCCACCCTATGTCACTTCCCTTCTGGCATATTTATCAGCCTTTCTTCCCAGGACCCTGCAGAGTCTCATCTTCCCGTTACTCCCAATCTTGTATCTGACTCTGCTCCTGCACAATCTGTTTTCTTCTCATTGTGCCCTGCTCTTCACAATTGGTCCCATTCCTTCATCATTCCTTTCACTGGCCTCCTCTCTGCCACCAGAGGCTCTGTCATCAGCTCCCACGCACCTTTTTCCCACTCCTATTATGGCCTTCTCCCCCTGTTCGGTAGACCTCCTTGCCTCAATCTCTCCTAGTATTTCATTTATCCTTATTCTGCCCCCTTACCAGCTTTCTCATCTTTTCCACCAAGGTCCTCTCTGCCTCCACTCTGTCCTCCCAGATCCCCGTATTAAATCTCAACCCTGCAGATAGATCCCTTTCTGCCTCCAGAGCTACAATCTTAAGGGACCATCTTTCACCCCCATCATTTATCTTTTCTTCTTTGCCCTAGAACAAACACCTCAGACACTAGACCTTCTCTAATCAGATCCCTCCTCTTGCAAGAGTTCCTACCCTTTTTTCAGAATCTCAAATCTCCCATCTTTCACAACATCCCATGAACTCCACGAATCCCACTGATTCACTTGCCTTGTCACCCCACCATCATGTACAGTCTCTACCCACCATTGCCAGATTCTAATACTCTCACTTTGGCTTGATTTAAATCCCACTGAACACTGTCCCAGAGAGCTCATCTTCTGAAAATCTCCTTTGTCTGACTTCTATTGCAAAACACTTATGCACTGACTGCTCAAAACTGTGTCCATTTCAACCTTCTCCCGGGGGCTGCTGTTAAGGGCTTGCTTTTCCCTACCTTCTCACACTGATTTCCAGCAGGAGGAGCTTTTTCCTTTCAGCCATCGGGTCCTGTCTCTGAAGAGAGCCTGTGACCAGACATGTGGAAGCAAGCAGCCACTCTTTCCTTAGCTATGCTGTCCAGAAGTTCCTAGGGATATATCACAAAGAGTGTAGATTTCCAGATTTGTGAGGACAAAGGGATCATTCTAAAACAAATGAGGGCATACTACCAACTCAATTCTTCTGCAACTTTTTTAGTATCACTTGCTGTTGAGCACTACTCCACAGCCCTTCAACCCTTCTCGAGATGTGAAGGCCCACTAGAGTAACTGCATAGTCCATAGGAGTCTCCAAATTCCAAAATCTTGGGAACTTCTGCAGCAGAAATGTAACTAGCTCTTCAGAGGTCCCCCACTCTGCACAGCGAGTCCCTGCTGGAGAACCTTCTATTCTTTGATAGCAGTCCCTCACCAGCCTCTTTCTCTGCTTATTCAATTGCTAATGTCCTCCTCTCCCAGTTCAAAAGCAGTTAACTGATTTCTTTCTCTTCCTCAGCCCCAGACCTTGCCCTCACATTAAATCCTAGCCCCAGTCCTTGGGGGAAGGTTCTAGAGGGAAGGAGCTCACCAAAGAAGGATGGTATAAGTTGAGTTTCCACTTTAGGAATATGACAATGGAGATGAATTTATGTAGCCTTTCAAAGATTACAGTACAGAGAGATAGTCAAGGCCAAGGAATTCCCAAGCTCTGGGGCAGCCGAGGTCTCAGTAGAAGCCCTGTGTTCCTAAGTTTGAGGCCCCAAGGAAAAGCAAAAAAAAAAAAAAAAAAAGAAAAAGAATTTAGCTCCAAAGGATGAGAGGAACTTAAGGAGAACCAAAGATTAAATGCATCAAGGAGAGGAGGCAGGAATAGGGATCTTCCAAGCCAGGCACCCTCCCAGATTTAGCTGACACCCTAGTGAACAAAACCCCTGATTTTTGCCCCAGATGTAGTAGACTTCAACAAAAAGTCACTTGGAAAAAATGGATGAATTGTTTCAGTGGCTTTGTCCCAGGACACGAAGCTAAGGGCAAGAAGGTCACTTGAGAAAAACTACAACTGTGCATTGTCCAAATCCAGTTGAAACCAGAGGGGTCTTTGGGTAAAATTATTCTAGTCGTTGTTCCAAACATTGGGGACACACGAATAAGAAAAACAAAGCTCCCTCCCCTTGTGGGGCTTACAGTGTTGGTCCTCGAGTCAGCTTCTTTTCAATCTACTCAAAAAACGGTATCAAACCTCTTTCATTTTTCTCAAGCTCCTGCCCTTCCCACACCCTCAATAGATTGGCTGTTTGGCCCACTTCCACACCCTCAATAGATTGGCTGTTTGGCCCACTTCTGAAAGGAACCATAAAGCCTCCGGATGGGAACTTTTCATCCCCAAATCTTCAATAACGGTTGCATCCCACCCTCCCTTCCTTTTTCCTTACTGCTCTGTAAAGCCGGGTCTTTCGGGGAGGCCGTCCTTGACCCTCCCAAAACGGGATTAGCAACCTCACGTTCTCCATCACAACTGCCTTTGTAATCTTGGGCTACTATCTAGGTCCCCTAAGTAGCAGGACTTTCTCTATCTTCCTCACTACTGGCCTGGAGTACCGCAGGTAGCTAACGGTCAGTAAGTAACCGTTTAGAGGAATTAACTGGCAAGCGTTGGGCGGAACTTCCGGGGGTAAAGGCTGTTCCCAGGATGCTTTGCGCCCGCCCCCACATCCGGCTGGGCCTGACCCTTGGGGTCGGGGCCACGTCCAGGGCAGGGGTCAAGGCCTGGGGCGGGGCCTGCATTGCTGCAGAGCCAGCTTTTGAAGGTAGCGACTGCCTCTCAGGATCCTAGGTCTCAAAGCCAGAGCTCGGTATTCTGCTCACAAAAGCGATTGTGACAGGGCTCCCCTCCTGCGGCGCTCCACCAAGTATCGCTTCACCTCAGTCTGTTGGGGCCTTGGTTCAGGCTGCGGCCTACCAAGGCTTTGAAGGGCCCCAGAGGCCCTGAGCACGGGACCCGCCCTCTCTGCCTGAACTTGAGCATCTTCATGGCCTTCACTGTAATGCTGACTGCAGTCTAGTGAGCGCTAGGTGAGTCCTTGGGTTTCTGGCCCGGATGTCAACCCGCGCACAGGCCTGGCACAGGACGCTACACTGACTTAGTGAGGTGGCAAGGGGAGTGGAGGGAACCGTGAGCCTTTGTTGAGCACCAGGGCCCAAGGCTGGTGTAAAAGCTCTGCTGTGGTTGCCGCCTGTCCCAGCAGGACCAGTATCCACACCGTGTGGGGTGTCGGCAGCCCTCTGGGACTTGTTTTATGAGGAGCTGCCGGCAGGGCCCTGGTGCCCCCAGCCAGGCCAGGAGGAGGGGCTGGTGAGGCCCCGAGGGGGAAGGCTCGTGACGGGAAAGGGCAGCTTGACTGTGGAGAGGAGACTACACCTGAGGACCCTCTGCAGAGGGAGGCGGGCTTCCCTCTGAGGCCTCCGGCCGCCGCTGTGGGCCGAGGGCACGGTTCCGCGGGAACTGGCGTGATGGTGGTCGACACTAGAGATGTAAGGAAATACCATGGTTCTTCTTTTTGGGGACAGGTTGTCTTCCTCTTGGCATAAATATTATATAGCGAATTTGCAAGATATAGAATAGTATTGGTGGATGGCAGGACCCCGTGGGCTCCTAAACTCAAAACACCTGATACTAACATTTTGATGTATTTTTCCTAGTTTCGCTGTGCCTGTTTTCAGTGTTTAAATTATACACACACACACACACACACACACATAAATATTTTTTAAAAGGTAAGAAGACATATAACGTTTTATCATAACCAATCTCTACATTATTGTACACCTTCCTAAAGATTATTTTTAAGGTTTTCCATATGAACTATTCTGTTTTTCTCTGATAGGTAGGTTTGTTCTAAGTTTTTGGATTATGAGACGTCACTTAACAGGTTTGTGTATGGTTGCACTTGCTTAGAACTGCCTTATTCCAAAATCATAAAGCTTTTCTTGAACTTCAGATTATTTTCTCATCCAGGGTTCTGCCCTTGAGACACTTCTTTTTCTGTAGTCTCTTAGGCAAGGTATCTACCTATGCAATAAGTTGTTTCACTGCTGACTTCTCCCATTTGCTTCACATTTATGTATCCAAATACTCGCTAAGCATTACCAACTTTGACCTCCCATAGGCATCCCATACCTAAAATCTGTAAATGTAGACCATGGTCTTCCTCTGCCACCTACTGCCCTTGCTCAAGTAGTCCCAGGGTCAACTAGAGCCTGGTTCCCAAGGCTGACCTGTAACTACCTTTCTGTCCTTCTCCTTCATCCTTCCTGTAATTCCTCAAATACCAAGTTCTGCTGAGTCTGCTGGTTACCTATTTCTCAAATTTTAGTCTCCTCTTCATGCTTACTACTGTCTTGGTAGTTCAGACTCTCATGGTCTCTCACCAAACTATGCAGTGGCTTCTTAACTTACCTGATTTTAATCCAGTACTTGCTGATCTCTACTTCTTTAACTTCTGCTACTCTAAAGTCTGTTTTTCTACTCTAGTAAAAATGCCTGTTTTGTTCAGTGCTTCCATGTCCTTACTCATTTTTAATTGAAGTATAGTTGATTTGTGCTATTGTGTTAGTTTCAGGAGTACAGCAGAATGATTCAGATTTAGAATATGTATATATATACACATATTATACACACACATTCTTTTTCAGATTCTTTCCTACTATATAGGTTATTACAAGATATTGACTATGCTTCCCTGTGCTATACAGTAGGTCCTTGTTGTTTACCTAATTTATGTATAGTAGTGTGTATCTGTTAATCCCAAACTCCTAATTTATCCTCTCCACCTTTCCCCTTTGGTAACCATAAATTTGTTTTCTACATGAGTCTATTTCTGTTTCATAAATAAGTTCATTTGTATCATTTTCTTTTTAGAGTCCACATATAAGTGATATATATTTGTCTTTGTCTGATTTCACTTAGAATGATAATCTCTAGGTCCATCCATGTTGCTTCAAGTGACATTATTTCATTCTTTTTTATGACTGAATCTTCCCTGGTAGCACAGATGGTAAAGCGTCTGCCTACAATGCGGGGAGACCCAGGTTCGATCCCTGGGTCGGGAAGATCCCCTGGAGAAGGAAATGGCACCCCACTTCAGTACTCTTGCCTGGAAAATCCCATGGACTGAGGAGCCTGGTAGGTTACAGTTCATGGAGTTGCAAAGAGTCGGACACTACTGAGCGACTTCACTTCACTTCAATATCCCATTACACACACATGCACATACACATATCTTCTTTGTCCATTCATTTGTTGATGGACATTTAGGCTGCTTCCGTGGTAAAAGTGCTGCTATGAAAATTGGGGTGCATGTATCTTTTTGAGTTAGAGTTTTCTCTGGATATATGCCCAGGAGTGGGATTACTGGATCACATGGTAACTTTAGGGCTGTCTAGGTGGCTCAGTGATAAAGGATCCACCCCCCAATGCAGGAGATGTGGGTTTGATCCCTGGATCAGAAAGAAACCTTGGAGAATGAAATGGCAATACACTTCTATTTTCTTGCCTGGGAAATTCCACAGACAGAGGAGCCTGGTGGGCTGTAGTTTGAGTTGGATACAACTTAGCGACTAAACACCAACAATGGTAACTTTATTTTTAGGTGTTCAAGGAACCTCCTTACTGTTTTTTTATAGTGGCTGCACCGGTTTACCTTCCTGCCAACAGTGAAGGAAGGTTCCTTTTTCTTACTCATTATGATTTCTTTACCTGGAGTTCCTTAGGCAGATAACTAGAGTTCTCACGGTCTGCTACAGTAGGTTAGGGCTGTGTTTTTTTCCCCCAGAGAATTTATCCATTTCCTCCATGTTGGTGAATTTATTGGCATAGTTCATAATATTATTCTTATAATGTTAGTAGATCTGATGATGTCCCCTTTCATTCTTGGTCTTGGTAATTTGTGCCGTAATTTTCTTGATAGGCTGAGTAGAGGTTTATCAATTGTCTTTTTTTAAAAAAAGAAACAGCTTTTGTTTTCATTAATTTTATTTTTCTCTTTTTTATTTCATGGATTTTGGCTCATATTATTATGTTCTTCTGCTTGCTTTGAGTTTATATTGACTCTTTCTAGTTTGTTAAGGTGAATTCTTGTTACAACATTGATTTGAGACCATTCTTCTCTTCTTAATATACATTTTTTTTGAAGTTAACATAACCTCAAGATTTTACTTCCTTTATAATAAAACAAAAGGTGAAACCCAGAACTGGATGATTTGGACTTTTCTCTTGTTATCTCTTCCCAGTTCATAATACTGCATCTATTAATAGCTACAACTTATGATGCGTCTTCATTTTCTATTCACATTATTTTATAATTTCTCATTTGACTTTCTTTGAGTTATTCAGAAGTGTGGGAAATTTTCAAAATATCTTTCTATTCTTGGTTTTAATTTAATTATATTGTGAATTCAAAGTATTAATTCAAAGTATTGAGAATGTATTTTGTACAATTTCAGTTTTTTAAACGTTGTCAAGATTTGATTTATGAGCCAGTATATTCTTGGTGACTATTTCATGTATACACATGACTGACTTATAGCCAGCCCTTTGTATCTACATTCTTCTGTATCCAAGGTTTCACATCCATGGATTCAACCAACCAGGGATTGTGTATTACTATGGTATTTACTTTTGAAAAATAATCCACATGTAAATGGATCTGTGTAGTTCCAACCTGTGTTTTTCAGTAGTCAATTGTACTTGAAAAGAATTTGTATTCTGCTATTTGCTGACTAGAGTTCTCTATAAATATTAATTAGGTCAAGTTGGTTTATAATGTTGTTTAGGTAGTCTTTGTCCTTCCTAATTCTTTCTGCTTCTTTTTATTGCTGTGAAAGGGCTGTTGATGTATCTGATTGTAATCATGGAATTGTCTGTTTTTCTTCTGAGTTCTATCAGTTTTTGCTTCATGCATTTTGAAGCTCCAATGTTAGATATATTACATATATAGGATTCTTATGTCTTGTTGGTTAATTGTCTGCTTAATCATTATCGAGTGACTCTCTATCTCTGGTAATAGTCCTGTTCTAATATTCATAAAGGCACTCAGCTGTCTTTTGATTAGTGTTTGCATGGTCTTTTTGCATTATTTTAACTTTTTATCGAGAGAAGGCCCTGGCACCCCACTCCAGTACTCTTGCCTGGAAACTCCCATAGACAGAGGAGCCTAGTGAGCTGCAGTCCATGGGGTCGCTAGGAGTTGGACACGACTGAACGACTTCACTTTCACTTTTCACTTTCATGCATTGGAGAAGGAAACGGCAACCCACTCCAGTGTTCTTGCCTGGAGAATCCTAGGGACGGCGGAGCCTGGTGGGCTGCTGTCTGTGGGGTTGCACAGAGTCAGACATGACTGAGGTGACTTAGCAGTAGCAGCAGCAACCTTTTATCTATTTATATCTTTATGTTGAAGGTGAGTTTTTTGTAGACAGCATAATGTGTTGTCTTGTTTTTTAATCCATCTGATAGTCTCTGCCTTTTAATTGGGGTGTATAGATTACTTACGTTATTACTATTGACATGGTTATATTTTAATCTAGCATCTTGTTGGTTGTTTTCTATTTGTTCCATCTGTTCTTTGTTCCTTCCCTCTTTGCTAACTTGCTTGTGGATTATTTTTTATGATTCTATTCTCTTCATTCTTGTTTTATTTGTTAAACCTCTTCTTTTCTAATAAAAATTGATCTTATTTAATATTCATCTTTATCACATTTTTGAATAGTCATCTTCAAATAATATTATTCGAGTTCATGTGTAGTGTAAGAACCTTATAACAAGATACTTTTCCTTCCTCCCATTTTGTGCTATCGTTATGTATTTAGGGGGCTTACCTGGTGGCTCAGCTGGTAAAGAATCTGCCTGCAATGTGGGAAACCTGGGTTCTATCCTTGTGTTGGGAGGATCCCCTGGAGAAGGGAACTGACTCCAGTATTTTGGCCTGAAGAATTCTGTGGACTATTCCATGGGGTTACAAAGAGTCAGACATGACTGAGCAACTTTCACTTTTCACTTCACTACGTATTTAGGGGCAGTATTATTTCAAATTAATTTAAAATTTTTAAAATAATTTATGATTATATCCTCTGAGTAAAACTGTTAAAACATTTCACATAAAGTCCCCTTGACCCTCCCTTCCTTGGATGTAAACAATGTTACCAGTTTGTTACACATCCTTCCAAACCTCTGATATATATTTGCACATTTGCGTGTGTGTGTGCGTGCGCGCACGCTTGTGTATGGGTATATATATGTATGTGTATATATCTATATATATATATATACTTAGAATATGTACATTTAATTATTTGGATATACTATGCATCCCATTCTATAGCATTCTTCTTTTATTCAACAATATGTTTTGTCAGTCTACTCATTAGTACCTATCAGTTCAGTTCAGTTGCTCTGCTGCTGCTAAGTCACTTCAGTCGTGTCTGACTCTGTGCGACCCCATAGATGGCAGCCCACCAGGCTCCCCCGTCCCTGGGATTCTCCAGGCAAGAACACTGGAGTGGGTTGCCATTTCCTTCTCTAATGCATGAAAGTGAAGAGTGAAAGTGAAGTCACTCAGTCATGTCCGACTCTTAGCGACCCCATGGACTGCAGCCTACCAGGCTCCTCCATCCATGGGATTTTCCAGGCAAGAGTACTGGAGTGGGGTGCCATTGCCTTCAGTCATATCCAGCTCTTTGCGACCCCATGAATCACAGCACGCCAGGCCTCCCTGTCCATCACCAACTCCCGGAGTTCACTCACACGCATGTCCATCAAGTCGGTGATGCCATCCAGCCATCTCATCCTCTGTCGTCCCCTTCTCCTCCTGCCCCCAATCCCTCCCAGCATCAGAGTCTTTTCCAGTGAGTCAACTCTACGCATGAGGTGGCCAAAGTACTGGAGTTTCAGCTTCAGCATCATTCCTTCCAAAGAAATCCCAGGACTGATCTCCTTTAGGATGGACTGGTTGGATCTCCTTGCAGTCCAGGGGACTTTCAAGAGTCTTCTCCAACACCACAGTTCAAAAGCATCAATTCTTCAGTGCTCAGCTTTCTTCACAGTCCAACTCTCACATCCATACATGACCACAGGAAAAACCATAGCCTTGACTAGACGGACCTTTATTGGCAAAGTAATATCTCTGCTTTTCAATATACTATCTAGGTTGGTCATAACTTTCCTTCCAAGGAGTAAGCGTCTTTTAATTTCATGGCTGCAGTCACCATCTGCAGTGATTTTGGAGCCCCAAAAAACAAAGTCTGACACTGTTTCCCCATCTATTTCCCATGAAGTGATGGGACCAGATGCCATGATCTTAGTTTTCTGGATGTTGAGCTTTAAGCCAACTTTTTCACTCTCCTCTTTCATTTTCATCAAGAGGCTTTTTATTTCGTCTTCACTTTCTGCCATAAGGGTGGTGTCATCTGCATATCTGAGTTTATTGATATTACTCCCGGGCAGTCTTGATTCCAGCTTGTGCTTCTTCCAGCCCAGCGTTTCTCATGATGTACTCTGCATAGAAGTTAAATAAGCAGGGTGACAATATACAGCCTTGACGTACTCCTTTTCCTATTGGAGCCAGTCTGTTGTTCCATGTCCAGTTTTAACTGTTGCTTCCTGAACTTGCATATAGGTTTCTCAAGAGGCAGGTTCTATAGATCTGCCTTATTCTTTTGGACTGCTGCAGAATATTCTATCAAATGGATTTCTCAGAGTTTTATTATTATTATTATTTTTAGCTGATGCACAATTTTTCCTATTATTATGGTAAACAAGGCCCCAGTAAATACCCTTTTGTGTACCTTATTGTGATATTTTAAAATGCTTTTCCAGACTACATCCTTAGAGGTGGAATTACGTTTCTCGTAGGACCCTCCAGTAAGAAATAAAGGGGAGAGGAAAGGCAGAAATTAACCTTAGGAGGTTTTAAGGTTGTACTGGGGCTGGAGGATGTGGCAGTGGGTGTGGTGGATGTGTCAGGGCTGTGATAGAGGATTTGAAGCACTGGAAAGTCTTTGAAGAATTTCATGCAGTAATGGTATCATCTTTGGAACTCAGGGACTTCTGAGGGATCATAGATTGGTTTCTATTTTTGTGTCTTGGGAATAAGAAACAACTTTTTTTCTTCATCAGAGATAGAAAAGAGAAGGATGTGACTGACCTTGATGGTCTATCACAGGAGTTAAATAAGTTGCCCCAAGTCACATGTCTATCTCAGAGGAATGAGTGACAGTCCAGTGGACTTAGGAAAGTTATTAAATTTAGAGATTGTCTCCTTGTATACCTTCACTCTTCACATGGGAAACAGGGCCTGGAGAGAGAAAGAGACCCACTGAAGGTCTTATAGTAAGTCAGTGATAATGTTGACATATTTCAGCCCAGCTGTCAGAGGCAGAAAAGCAGAAATAAGGAGATAGCTTAGTCAAGGTAGGGAAAGTGGTGGTAGGGGGTTTATGAGACAGAGAAGCCAACAACACTTCCACTTACTCCTGCTTGCAGCCCACTCTCTTCGTTTCTCCAGATTCTTGTGGACTTCTTTCTTCAGCAGCATCAAAGAAGTCCAAAAAGGAAAAGTAAGCAGTACAAATTACAGGATAGAGGAAAAACCCATTTCCATGTAAATATTACCATTCTGCAGCAAAACAAACAGTAGAAATAATGAGGCTTTGGTTTGGGTTTGCAGTGTGGAAGATGGACATAGTCTCTGGACTAACTGGTGGAGCTGTAGTAATTCTCCCCTGGAGGGTAGAGTGATGGGCACATTACCCAAATGCAGCTTTTCAAAAAGTGGTGCAGATTGCCTTGCAATAATTATTAATTTTAGGCAACAAAACAAAATTAAAAAACAACAGAAGGAGGGGTGGGTCATTAAAACAAAAAAGCTGGGCACTCAGAAGACTTCTGGAAAGAAGACAAGTTGAAAGTTGTGGAGTTGAATTTGAAACTGTCACCGGGTCTTGCCTACTTTTATAGCAGAGGCCCTCAAACTGAACTTTCCTGTCTTCCCTGGTGGCTCAGAAGGTAAAGAATCCACTTGCAATGCGGGAGACCTGGGTTCGATCCCTGGGTTGGGAAGATTCCCTGGAGAGGGGAATGGCTACCCACTTCAGTATACTTGCCTTGAGAATTCCATGGACAGGGGAGCTTGGTGGGCTACAGTCTGTGGGGTTGCAAAGAGTCAGATATGACTGAGTGACTAACACTTAAGTAGACTAAGGGTGCCCCTTGAGAAGTGCATCATCTTGAGATGCTGTCCTTCAGAGTTATTGGGGACAGAATAGACTTCCAGTTGGGAAATGCTCAAGAGGAAGTCCCCTAATGTAGTCCTTCTTCTGTCTTGGAATGCCTTTTAGAAAGCTGAATTCCTGAACTACCCCACCCCAACTCCAGTGCTGAATCTATGGGTGGGCCCGAATCTTCATGTTAAACAGTCTTGCAGATGATTCGTATGCCTGCCTGCTGACATCTGACCCAGGATGGGCTTTCCCAGTCATTTTGCAGTGATAAAGATACTGTCTTTTTGAAGACCTGCGTTCATTGTGTTGAACCCCTTTAGTAATTTCACATAGTTCAACCTAGTATCTTTGTTTCCTTTAAATTTCAACTGAAATCTAGAAAATGAGCTTTCTGGATCTTTGTTTGGATGCGCAGGCAGAAGAGAATTTTTCAGGATGTGAACATTAACTGACAAGTGACCTGGGACTGTGGTTTCTTATGTTGATAAGTTTGGAAACATTTCCAGGGGCACCTTAGGATTCTGGTTTGTATTTGGAGACATAAAGTTCAATGATAGCTATTTTATGAGGTAGCAGTTCTTCGTGGTTTCAGTTCAGTTCAGTTCAGTTGCTCAGTCGTGTCCGACTCTTTGGGACTCCGTGAACCACAGCACACCAGGCCTCCCTGTCCATCACCAACTCCTGGAGTCCACCCAAACCCATGTCCATTGAGTCAGTGATACCATCCAGCCATCTCATCCTCTGTCGTCCCCTTCTCCTGCCCTCAATCTTTCCCATCATCACGGTCTTTTCAAATAAGTCAGCTCTTCACATCAGGTGGCCAAAGGATTAGAGTTTCAGCTTCAACATCAGTCCTTCCAATGAACACCGGACTAATCTCCTTTAGGATGGACTGGTTGGATCTCCTTGCGGTCCAAGGGACTCTCAAGGGTCTTCTCCAACACCACAGTTGAAAAGCATCAATTCTTCGGCACTCAGCTTTCTTTATAGTCCAACTCTCACATCCATACATGACCACTGGAAAAACTATAGCCTTGACTAGAAGGACCTTCGTTGACAAAGTAATATTTCTGCTTTTTAATATGCTGTCTAGGTTGGTCATAACTTTCCTTCCAAGGAGTAAGTGTCTTAATTTCATGGCTGCAATCACCATCTGCAGTGATTTTTGGAGGCCAGAAAAATAAAGTCAGCCACTGTTTCCCCATCTATTTCCCATGAAGTGATGGGACCGGATGCCATGATCTTAGTTTTCTGAATGTTGAGCTTTAAGCCATCTTTTTCACTTTCCTCTTTCACTTTCATCAAGAGGCTTTTAGTTCTTCTTCACTTCATGGTTTAAGGGTAAAGTGAAGTCGTCGCTCAGTTGTGTCCAACTCTTTGCGATCCCATGGACTGTAGTCTACCAGGCTTCTCTGTCCATGGGATTTTCCAGGCAAGAGTACTGGAGTGGGTTGCCATTTCCTTCTCCAGGGGATCCTCCTGAACCGGGGATCGAACCCAGGTCTCCTGCATTACAGGCAGATGCTTTACCCTCTGAGCCACCAGGGAAGCCTCAGACCTAATCCCTTTTTCAGAGTCTCTACAAACACACTGGGAGGGCTTTCTCCTCATACTGCAGGTGAGGATCGAAGATGTAAACCTCTTCTGGAATGAGGCAGGAGCATCAATTCACTAATCAATCAAAACAAAACTCCCAGTGGTGAGTTAACAGGGCCAGGATCACAGGCATAATCATAAGCTTTGAGTGTAAGTCTATTGGAAGCATCCTGGTGCTATAAGAAAGAGTATGAATTAAATTCAGCTTTGATCCTAAACTGGGTTTGTCAGTTACTAGTTAGTTATGTGGTTACCCGATCCAGTCAGGTAACCTCCTGGAGCTATCTGCATTTCTAAAACAAAGAGAATGACATTTTGCTGAGCTGGTGGGGTTGAGGTATTGCTATTTTTTGGGAAGGTGTGTGAGACCCTCAGTGCAGTTCATGTCCACAGGCAGTGCTTAGTAATGGTTATTATTAGTGAATTCCCAGCTGAAAGTTTTTTTCCCCCACAGATGTACAGGAGCCTCTCAGGTGCGAAAAAGTCTCCCAGCCTTTTAGACCAGCTGTAACTCTGCCCCTCCTCTCCCTACCATCCCCTTCACAGGTATAACTGCCCTGGGGCATCTGTCCTCCAGGGCATAATTCCCCATGAAGCTGGCACATCTACCATGGGCACCAGTAGGTGCCAGCACAGGCTAAGCTTTCGGAAGGGCTGCTTCATTTGATTTTATCCTTCTTCCATCCCCCCAGTGTGAATCATGAAAGCCCAGACTTCCTTTCCTTTCTTCCACAGTGATCTGTCTTCTCCAGCCTTTCTTGCTTGCTATTCGGAGCCTGGGAGAAAATGCTCAGGGTCGCACTGTCAAGTATCAGTGAAGAAAGACCTGCTTGCGGCTCCTTGTAACAAGACTAGTGAACACTAGTGCTCCGTTTGGCTGGCACTTTACCCTTTCCAATGTGCTTTCATAACTGTTAGCTCACTTAATAGTTGCAAACTTCCGGCAAGGTAGTGTGATTGTTGAGGGTCTGCAGATTGCCTTTACATTCCTAGCTTCACCTCTTCTCAGCTGCATCATCTTGGGCGAGGAACTTAGCATCTCTGAACACTGTAGATTTAAGTGGCAAGTACTCAGAATTGGTAATAAGTGCCCAATAATTGTTAGCTGTTACTTCTCTCATGCCCATTTTACCACATGACTTCAAGTTTTTCTGTAACCGCAGTCCATAGGGTTGCAAAGAGTTGGACGTGACTGAGCAACTGAACTGATCTGAACTGAACCATTAGTTAAATGGGTCAAGTCTTACTTTCTTCACATTTCCTCAGATCCTCCTGCTTCCACACCATCCTCAGCCTCACACTCTCCCATAGCCTACACTGAATTTTCCTTTTTCTCTTCAGCACTGGTATCTCAGGCCTTTGTATGGGCTATCCTGTCTGTCCTGAGCCCACATCATGAACCCTGGTAAATAGCTACTCATCTTTCAAGTAGACTGACTCCCTTTTATCCCCATGTTCCCGGAGTGCTTTCTGCATATCTTGATTACGACAAGATTGATATGACTCTCTTCCTATTTATCTTTTCATTAGACCAAGAGCTCCCTGGGGAAATGGATCATGTCTTCTCATGTGTGGAACTTCTGTCTCTGGTATTTATGACGCGCCAAATAAATGTTGGTTTGAATGAACAAATATTAAAGAATTTGTCAATCCACCTGAAACTGTCTTAGATAAGCATTCAGTTATCGAGACCAGTGCTGTGGAGCCAGTCCTGAAACCCAGGGCCCAGCTGCTAGTCCCCAGGCTCTCTGGGCACCCCCAGCCTGTCTCTCATTGTGGTCTCCTGTCATTGCTGTGTAATTTTTCCAACCAAACTGGACGCAGAAAGAAAAAAAAAACAAAAAACTAATGATGTGAAAGCACCAGACTTCATATTTACAGGCCCAGTAGAGGTTTTCAGATGACAGCAAGCAGCCAGTGTGCAGAGGCCTGCTTTTAATGCATCAGAAAAGACAAAATTACAGTGTGCCCGCCTTTCATGTGCTGTCTGTTTCGTCTTTCTGAATAAAAGGGAAACTCTGGCTCCAGGCTGATTTTCAATTACCAAAATAGACTAAATTCCTACCCTGAAATTATCAAAAGTGCCATATACTTGACAAGCAGCTAAGCAGAGAGCAGAAACTACCAAGTTAGTAATTAAACAGAGCTTCAGTCAAATTAACAGAGACAGACATTCTGGTCTGGCAGTCAGAACAGAGACCTAGAGGGCCCCGGATTCGGCTTTGGTACTTCTTGTGTCAGAGTGAGGTCTTAATGGGCAACCACGGTTGCCAGGGAGAGACTCCATGGGCTCCCTCCAGCCCTGTCTGACTTCTGGAAGGCCTTTAGTGTGAGAACGGGGGATGCGTTCCTGTTGAGATATGGGATCAGGGAGAGTAGGCCTGAAAGGAGTCAGGAGGAGGCCGAGGGGATCCAGCTCTTCTCTACTTCAGGATTAGTTTCCAGATATTATAAGGGACCCTGAAAGAGCTTTTTAAATATAAAATTATTGTGGCTTAGGATCTCTTCAAGTGCTTTAATCTATTCATTTACTCAAAAAAAAATATTGAGTGCTCACAACCACAGACAAAGCTAAATCCTAGCTTTGGGTTGTGACATGCTGGAAGAGGAAGGCAGACAATAAACAAGCAAATGAATGCATAGTATTTGAGGTGGGTCTTAGTGGCATGGGTATAACTTTAGTAAAGGAGGAGGGTAGGGAGTTCAGGAGTAGGAGAGAAGGGAAAGATGCAGTTGCTATTTATATTAGGCAGCCAGGAGAGACTTTTCTGATAAGGTGACATTTGAACAGAAACCTGCAACGGGGAGGGGATTTCAGGCAGAAGGAACAGAGGAGAAAAGTCTTGAGTTGGAAGAGCACCTAGCAAGTTTGAGGAAAAGCAAGGATCCCATTGTGGCCAGATTGTGACGAGCAAGGAGAGGGTGCTGGGAGATGAGGTTTGAAAAAGACCAGGGTCTCTATCATGTAGGCATTCTGAGAACACTGGCTTTCATTCTAAGTTAACAATGAAGGTACTGAAGTTTTTCTAAATGTTCCATGGAAGTAATAGCAAGGTATGAAATACAAAATTTTAAATATACTTGTGTATGCTATAAGAGTAATATAAATTAATATTAATATAAATATAAATTATATTTAAATTATTAATGACATCATTCAAGATGCTCCTATTCTTATTTTTTCTGGACTTGATAAAATATTCTCAGAGAAATGGTAATATGTCTATGATTATTTTTTTTCTTTTCCCTTATATTTCTTCTGATTTTTGCTCTGTGTATCTTTTTCGTTGTTGTTGTTAGATGTCTAATGGCTTATAATGTCTATCTTTGTGAATTGTACCTTTTATCATTAGAAGTAAGCATCTTTGTTTCATTTAAAAATTAATTAATTACACAATGACGGCCTTGAAGGCTCTAGAGCAGACCTTACATGCTTTTTAAGGGTCCCTTTGGGTTGCTGTGTTCAGAGTGGAGTGTAGGGAGATGAGAGTAAACAGCAAAGGGGAGACACAATGTAGTTTCAATCAGGTGGTGGTAAAAAGTGGTTGGATTCACAATGACTTTTGAAACTAGAACTTGTAGAGTTTACTGATAGTTTGGATCTAGCATGTCAAAGGAAGAAAGGATTCAAGGATGACGTTAAGGATTTTGGCCTGATCAAGAGGAATGATAAGAGTTCTTTTTTAATGAGATGGAAAGACTTCAGGAAGAGTAGGAAATCTAGGAGATGGAAATTAAGAATTTGTTTTTGGATATGATAATTCTGAGATGCCTATTATACCACTATAACAATTTTTGGGAAGAAGCACAGCTCTGGGAATCAATCGGAATGCAATTTTAATTTTGTTTCCTAATGTCCCTTTAACATTTATTCAGTAGAGGAAGAATTTTCCCTGCCATTGGGTGAAAATTCTGGTAGGCACCATGATTTTTCTGGCCCCTCTTAGGTATAAGAAAGTCCCATGGTTTTGTTTAAGCAGGAAACCAGACACTTCATTCAGAAACAAGAATGTCCAGTTCAATTTGTTATTTAATACTTGTGTGTTTAGTTGCAAATTCACGTCCAACTCTTTGTGGCCCCATGGACTGTAGGCCGCCAGACTCCTCTGTCTATGGGACAGGCAAGAATACTGGAGTGGGTTGCCATTTCCTCCTCCAGGGGATCTTCCCAACCCAAGGATCAAACCCAGGTCTCCCTCATTGCAGGCGGATTCTTTACCATTTGAGCCACCAGGGAAGCCCTACTTAATACTTAAATCTTCATTAAAAGGTCCTGTTTCTTCTGCTTCCAATTTCTGTACCATAGCAGGTCAGCCACCCACACTGGGAAGAAATTATGGTTGGCTTTCCCTGACCCCTTTTCTTGTTCATCATCTCATTAGCTATGGTTTCAGCATGTCCGGAATTGGTTTCAGCACTCCACTAGGAGGGTAGAGGAGAAAGAGATCAGAAAGTTCTTCCTTGTCTGGGGCTCTCCTAACATGATTTCACTTTCTCGGAGGCTGGTGACAGTTATCGTCGTGTCTTCCTTGGTTCTTTCGTGAATTGTGGCGCTCCACTGCTGTGGTCCACTCCTCTGGTGTGGGTGACGCACCCTCTTCCTCCAGCTGCTGTGCTTTTTTCCCATAGCTCGCTCCACACAGACTTTCTCATTTACAGTCCCAGCACCCCACCGAGCAGAACGCTTGAGCTAGGATGATGAGGCTCTTATTGACTCCAGTGTGGCTCACCTCCTGCCCTTTGAAAATATACACCCTGTGCCTTGGCTATCCCCAAGGGAATCTCTTCTCAGCCGCCACCCATTGCTTTAGCTACCTCTTACCTTTAGATTCCCCAGTGGCGGGGTGGGGTCAGACTCCAGTTAATTAAGCAACTCTCCCAACCCCTTTTCTTTAAACTGCAGGGAATACATATTAGCTCTCTGAGTCCTGCTCTGTCACTAGGTCTGAGCTGAGGGGATTTCCTGTCATTCTCCAGGGAGAGAAACTATTCACAGCATAGCTTTCTTCAAAGAAAACCTTTTGCAGGGTGAGATGGGGTGGAAGGTGGAAGGGAGGTTCAAGAGGGAGGTATATCTATGGCTGATTTATGATAGAAACCAACACAATATTGTAAAGCAGTTATTTTCCAATTAAAAATTTAAAAGAAAATAAATCAATAAATAAAAAATAAAAAGAAAACCTGTTACAAATTATCTTCAATCTTTGGTTACTGGACCATTTTATGACAGTGGCTACATGAGGGCCCCAGGTTAAACTGTTCTTAGAAACCCACCTTGAAAATACTGATTTGTGTCTGCCCCGTATTTGGTATCTATTGTGCCTTGGTCTGAATTCCCTTTTTAACATCTTGTTACGCTTTTAAAATTTGAGAGTCAACAGCAGATGAATTGCTTTAAAAGCCATGAGATTAGAAAAGATCTGAGTACTGAGCCCTTTCATAAGCTAGAAATGAAGAATCCACAAAGAATTCAGAATTTACCCTGTTTCTGAATTGGCTTAAAAAAAAAAAAGTTTAGGCTCTTAGAACTCATCCTGTATTCAGAGTTATAATCAACACTCTAGCAGTGACTTCTCCAACAGTGAATTTTCCATTTTCATAATGCCACTCTTTATATGTAAAATGTCTGGCATTTACAAAGTGTCCATGGTTTCATTTCAACTGCCTTATAGCCCTGTGAGGAAGCAAGAGGCAGAGGTCTTTGGCTTCACATTTTGAACTCTTTTTTCCATGGCCTCAGAGACACTCATGATGTTACCGAGTCCAATCTTGCCCTGATCACCACAAGATAAGTTGATGAATCTGAGGTGTTGGGGCTAGTAAGGGACTTTATTCAGGAGCCCATTGACTGAGAAGGTGGCAGCCTAGCGCCTTAAAATAACCATCTTGTCAGGGCCTGGTTGCTACGTTCTTTTATGGATCAGAGATGAGGGGGGAGGCGAGGAAACAAAGTAAAAAGACCATGTAATTCCTGAAGATATCTCCTAGAATGGCAAACCTCACATAGGGGGATGTGTTAGTTTCACCTCCTTACAGTCATTTCATTGGTGTGAAATGGAATATTTCCTGTCATATCAACAAATAAAGATGTCAGCTCTATCTGTGATTCCGGCCTCCCCAAATGTGAATTTCTGGGCCAGTAAGCAGCAGACAAGGTGCTGTGCCATTTGCCACACGAATAATTCACGAATGGCACAGTCCTCCACAGGCGCACGGGCCAGGTCACCTCCCTGAGGCAAGCCACCGTAGCGGTAGCGTAGCGCTAGTCGCTCACTCGTTTCCGACTCAAGTCTTTGCGACCCCATGGGCTGTAGCCTGCCGGTCTCCTCTGTCCATGGGATTCTCCAGACAAGAATACTGGAGTGGATTGCCAGTCCCTTCTCCAGAAGATCTTCCCAACCCAGGGATGGGACCTAGGCAAGCCATTATGTATGCTTATAGTAACAAAAAGGGTTAAAGTCACAGAAACAGATCCAGTGCAAATTCAAAATTAACCCTTCCTGGTTACAATGGCAGTCATAATTTTTTAAGGTTTTAAAAAGTTTTTTATTTATTTTTAATTGAAGGATAATTCCTTTACAGTATTGTGGTGGTTTCTACCAAGCATCAACATGAATCAGCCATGGGTTTACCCATGTCCCCTCCATCTTGAACCTCCCTTCCCTTCCCACCCCTCTAGGTTGTTAATGAGCCCTGGTTTGTAGTCCCTGAGTCATATAGCAAATTCCCATTTGCTGTCTGTTTTACATATAGTAATGTATGTTTTCATGTTACTCTCTTGATTTGTCCCACCATTTCCTCCCCTCTCCCCCCAGTGTTTTAAGGTTTTGCTAAAGTAATCTATTGAATAGATATATGGTAAAAGTTTAATCTCACATGCCAGCTGCCATGCATTAATCAAAGTTACCTGGAGAGCGGTGTTTAGCAGGATTCGGAGAGATAATGAGGTTTGGCAGGAAAGAGTACCTAAATCAATTAGTGATGACTGCCTTGGTTGGTAGGGGTTCTGGTGGCTTATGTGCCATACATTTCACATCACTGATTCAACAATTTTGTGTGTGTTAGGGTGGTGAGGGGCAGTGAGAGAAGGGGGCACAGAGAGAAGAAAGGAGAAAGAGAGATATTCTCTGGAACAGTTGCAGTTTTTCAAAACACATTAGAAGAATGAGAAAAGAAACAGCAGCCTAAAGCCATATTGGGTTATGGAGATGACAGCATTGTGTACATGCATTCTGAGAGCATGCATTTTTAAAGATGTGCTGTTAGCAAAGGAAACAGCCTGAAGTCAGTGCAGTCTTGCAAATAACTAGCCACTGTTACCCAGCATTTTTCTACCCAAATTTTTATTTTGACATATTTTGAACAGAAAAGTTAAAAGAATAGTACAGTGAATGCCTGTGTATCATTTTCCTAGATTTTCATCGTTCATGATTTCCTAGTTAATAATCTGTCTGCTTTTATTCGGAATTATTTGAAAGTAAAAATTTCACAACACTAAATCATTAATCTCTCAAGAACAAAGACATTGTCTGACATAATCATAATACCATTATCATACCTGCAAAAATAATACATAGGCCACATTTAGAATCACTTATTGTCCCTTAAAGTGGGGACAATTCAATTCAAATTGAATTCATTGCTTTTTGTTCACTTTATTTTGGGAATTGACATATTGTAAGATTTTTCATGTCATCGATAAAATGTCCTTCAAAAATGCCTGTGCTATTTATTACCTGAATAGAGCACACTTTATTTTTCCAGCCCTTTACTTCTGTTCCTTTATTCTATTTTCTGATGATTGATTGCTGTCGTAAATGCTGTTGCAGTGGACATCATGGGGACATGGTGGGTTGGCCTCAGTATATGTTCCAGTTTCTTTTTATGAGCTTTTCTAGACTCAGACGACTAAAATTTCCCCAGCCTGTCTTGCAGTTCAAGTTCTAGATGTAATTTAGATTCCATCAGTCGCTTGGCACTTGCCTAGAGTTTAGAAGGCAAAAGCATGAGGTAGAAGTCATGCCTTTGTTACCCCTCTGTTTTTCCTGGAAAGTAGGCTGTTTATTATTTTTCCGTGCAGCATTACGAGAGGCTATGGAAAGCCATTGGAGAGTTGAGGGCACAGGTATGACATGATCTGATTTAGTCTTTAAAATTATGCTGGCTGCTGTGTGGAGAATAGACTGTAAAGGAGTGTAGTAGGAATCAGGAGCCAGTTAGGAGACCCTTGCTGTCTGGATAGAGATGATGGTGGTTTGGACTAGGGTGATATCTGTTAGTACAGGAGGTGAGAGACAGTTGAGTTCACAATATAGTTTGAAGGTGGGATCATCGAAATTTGCTGCTGGGTTATATATGGGATGGGAGAAAAATGATCCCTGACTCCCTTGTAGCTACAGTTCTGGATGTAATTCAGCTTTCACCTATCAGAGGCACTCTTATGAGATCTGGAAGGTGAGACTGAGGTAGAGATCTTGCCTTGGCTGTTTCTGGGTGACCACTGCCACTGGAGTATATGGGTCCAGCTGTTGGAAAGGTGATAGATTTGGTGGTGGGAATACTGGAGGTTCTCTCTTGGGGTTTCATTTTTCTCATGAACTAAGAAGCAAGGGTAATCAACTGAGATTGGCAGGGTGTGGAAGGAGGGACTGGGATTTATTATTTTATCCTGTGTTTCTTCCTTCTCTGCCAGGATGCTGCACAGTGTCTAGCCCCTAGAAGATAGGCAGTTTGTTGTTAACTGAACAATTTTCTACTTTCACGGAAGGATTTACTCATAAAGCATCACCTTTGGCTTCAAGATAAATCAGTGCAGTTAAAACTAAAGCAGGGAGATTCTCATGTTCTTTAAAGAAGCAATCCATTTTATATTTAAATGTCAGGTTTCAAACAGTAAATGTTTGAATAAGTGTTGCTACGTTTAGAAGTTGTTAAAAATCAAAGTATAGTTGATTTGCCTATTATAGTAGTTTCAGGTATATAGCATAGTAATTCAATATTTTTATAGAATATACTCCATTACAAATTATTACAAGATAATTGCTTAATCCCCTATGCTGTACAATATATCCTTGTTGATACCTATCTATTTTATATACAATAGTATGCAGCTCTTAGTCCCATACCCCTGTCGTGCCCCTCCCTCTTTCCCTCTCACCCCTGGTAACCAATAGTTTGTTTTCCGTATCTCTGAGTCTGTTTCTCTTGTGCTCCATGCTCTCTCATTTGTTTTATATTTTAGATTCCACATAAAAGTGACGTCATACACCTTATCTTTGACAAAGGAGGCAAAAATATACAATGGATTAAAGACAATCTCTTTAACAAGTGGTGCTGGGAAAACTGGTCAACCACTTGTAAAAGAATGAAACTAGAACACTTTCTAACGCCATACACAAAAATAAACTCAAAATGGATTAAAGATCTAAACGTAAGACCAGAAACTATAAAACTCCTAGAGGAGAACATAGGCAAAACACTCTCAGACATAAATCATAGCAGGATCCTCTATGACCCACCTCCCAGAATATTGGAAATAAAAGCAAAAATAAACAAATGGGACCTAATTAAATTTAAAAGCTTCCGCACAACAAAGGAAACTATAAGCAAGGTGAAAAGACAGGCTTTAGAATGGGAGAAAATAATAGCAACTAACAAACAACTAATCTCAAAAATATACAAGCAACTCCTGCAGCTCAATTCCAGAAAAATAAATGACCCAATCAAAAATGAGCCGAAGAACTAAATAGACATTTCTCCAAAGAAGACATACAGATGGCCAACAAACACATGAAAAGATGCTCAACATCACTCATTATCAGAGAAATGCAAATCAAAACCACAATGAGGTACCATTTCACGCCAGTCAGAATGGCTGCGATCCAAAAGTCTACAAGCAGTAAATGCTGGAGAGGGTGTGGAGAAAAGGGAACCCTCTTACAGTGTTGGTAGGAATGCAAACTAGTACAGCCACTGTGGAGAACAGTGTGGAGATTCCACTAAAAAACTGGAAATAGAACTGCCTTATGACCCAGCAATCCCACTGCTGGGCATACACACCGAGGAAACCAGAATTGAGAGACACGTGTACCCCAATGTTCATCGCAGCACTGTTTATAATAGCCAGGACATGGAAGCAACCTAGATGTCCATCAGCAGATGAATGGACAAGAAAGCTGTGGTACATATACACAATGGAGTGTTACTCAGCCATTAAAAAGAATACATTTGAATCAGTTCTAATGAGGTGTATGAAACTGGAGCCTATTATACAGAGTGAAGTAAGACAGAAAGAAAAACACCAGTACAGTATACTAACACATATATATGGAATTTAGAAAGATGGTAACAATAACCCTGTATGTGAGACAGCAAAAGAGACACAGATGTATAGAACAGTCTTTTGGACTCTGTGGTAGAGGGAGAGGGTGGGATGATTTGGGAGAATGGCATTGAAACATGTATAATATATATGAAACAAATTGCCAGTCCAAGTTCAATGCATGATACTGGTTGCTTGGGGCTGGTGCACTGGCATGACCCAGAGGGATGGTATGGGGAGGGAGGTGGGAGGGGGGTTCAGGATGGGGAACACGTGTATACCCATGTATGGCAAAACCAATACAATATTATAAAGTAATTAACCTCCAATTAAAATAAATGGATTTATATTAAAAAAGTGACATCATATAGTATGTGTCTTTTTTTGTCTGACTTATCTCATTAAGCATAATATTCTCTAGATCTGTCTATTTTGCTTCAGATTCAGAATTCCATTCTTTTTATGGCTGAGTAATATTATTGTGTGTGTTTGTAATATATACATGCCACATTTTCTTTATCCATTCATCTGTTGATGGACACTTGGATTGTTTCCATGTCTTGGCTATTATAAATAGTGCTGCTGTGAATATTGGGGTGCATGCATTTTTTTGAATTAGAGTTTTTCTCTTTTCTGGATGTATACCCAGGAGTGGAATAGCTGGATCATGTAGTAGTTCTATTTTCAGTTTTTTGAGGAACCACCATAATGTTTTCCATAGTGGCTGCAGCAATTTGCATTCCTACCAAGAGAGTACAAGGGCTCCTTTTTTCCCATATCCTTGACAACATTTATTTGTAGCCTTTTTGATGATATGTTAATCCGTTAATCCCTTATTTATCATTCCTCTCCCCTGTTTGGGCTTCCCAAGTGGCACTAGTGGTAAAGAATCCACCTGCCATGCAGGAGATGCAAGAGACACGGATTCGATCTCTGGGTTGAAAAGATCCTCTGGAGTAGGAAATGGCAACCCACTCCAGTATTCTTGCCTGGACAGAGGAGCCTGGTGGGCTACAATCTATGGGCTGCACGACTGAGCAACTGAGAACATACACAGCACACTCCCCTGTTTATTCTCCTTTTCTTTGCCTCCTGTGTATTCTTAATCACTCTTTGCCAGGCACTGTTATAGCCACTAGGGATATGGCATGAAACAAGGTGGATATTGTCCTTGTTCTCTCATGGTCTTACTTTCTAGAAAAAGAGACAGAAAATAAGTGAGTGCAAGCATAAACAAGTTAATTTGAGACACTTATGGACATCACCAGATGGTCAACACCGAAATCAGATTGATTATATTCTTTGCCACCAAAGATGGAGAAGCTCTATACAGTCAGCAAAAACAAGACCAGGAGCTGACTGTGGCTCAGACCATGAACTCCTTATTGCCAAATTCAGACTTAAATTGAAGAAAGTAAGGAAAACCACTAGACCATTCAGGTATGACCTAAATCAAATCCCTTATGATTATACAGTGGAAGTGAGAAATAGATTTAAGGGACTAGATCTGATAGATAGAATCCCTGATGAGCTATGGAATGAGGTTCGTGACATTGTACAGGAGACAGGGATCAAGACCATCCCCATGGAAAAGAAATGCAAAAAAGCAAAGTGGCTGTCTGGGGAGGCCTTACAAATAGCTGTGAAAAGAAGAGAAGCGAAAAGCAAAGGAGAAAAGGAAGATATAAACATCTGAATGCAGAGTTCCAAAGAATAGCAAGAAGAGATGATAAAGCCTTCAGCGATCAATGCAAAGAAATAGAGGAAAACAACAGAATGGGAAAGACTAGAGATCTCTTCAAGAAAATCAGAGATACCAAAGGAACGTTTCATGCAAAGATGGGCTTGATAAAGGACAGAAATGGTATGGACCTAACAGAAGCAGAAGATATTAAGAAGCAGTGGCAAGAATACACAGAAGAACTGTACAAAAAAGATCTTCATGACCCAGATAATCACGATGGTGTGGTCACTGACCTAGAGCTAGACATCCTGGAATGTAAAGTCAAGTGGGCCTTAGAAAGCATCACTACGAACAAAGCTAGTGGAGGTGATAGAATTCCAGTTGAGCTATTTCAAATCCTGAAAGATGATGCTGTGAAAGTGTTGCACTCAATATGCCAGCAAATTTGGAAAACTCAGCAGTGGCCACAGGACTGAAAAAGGTCAGTTTTCATTTCAATCCCAAAGAAAGGCAATGCCAAAGAATGCTCAAACTACCGCACAATTGCACTCATCTCACACGCTAGTAAAGTAATGCTCAAAATTCTCCAAGCCAGGCTTCAGCAATATGTGAACCGTGAACTTCCTGATGTTCAGGCTGATTTTAGAAAAGGCAGAGGAACCAGAGATCAAATTGCCAAGATCCACTGGATCATGGAAAAAGCAAGAGAGTTCCAGAAATGCATCTATTTCTGCTTTATTGACTATGCCAAAGCCTTTGACTGTGTGGATCACAATAAACTGTGGAAAATCCTGAAAGAGATGGGAATACCAGACCACCTGATCTGCCTTTTGAGAAATTTGTATGCAGGTCAGGAAGCAACAGTTAGAACTGGACATGGAACAACAGACTGGTTCCAAAGAGGAGAAGGAGTATGTCAAGGCTGTATATTGTCACCCTGCTTATTTAACTTCTATGCAGAGTACATCATGAGAAACGCTGGACTGGAAGAAGCACAAGCTGGAATCAAGATTGCCGGGAGAAATATCAATAACCTCAGACATGCAGATGACACCACCCTTATGGCAGAAAGTGAAGAGGAACTAAAAAGCCTCTTGATGAAGGTGAAAGTGGAGAGTGGAAAAGTTGGCTTAAAGCTCAACATTCAGAAAACGAAGATCATGGCATCTGGTCCCATCACTTCATGGGAAATAGATGGGGAAACAGTGTCAGGCTTTATTTTTCTGGGCTCCAAAATCACTGTAGATGGTGACTGCAGCCATGAAATTAAAAGACGCTTACTCCTTGGAAGGAAAGTTATGACCAACCTAGATAGCATATTCAAAAGCAGAGACATTACTTTGCCAACAAAGGTTCGTCTAGTCAAGGTTGTGGTTTTTCCTGTGGTCATGTATGGATGTGAGAGTTGGACTGTGAAGAAGGCTGAGTGCCGAAGAATTGATGCTTTTGAACTGTGGTGTTGGAGAAGACTCTTGAGAGTCCCTTGGACTGCAAGGAGATCCAACCAGTCCGTTCTGAAGGAGATCAGCTCTGGGATTTCTTTGGAAGGAATGATGCTAAAGCTGAAACTCCAGTACTTTGGCCACCTCATGCGAAGAGTTGACTCATTGGAAAAGACTCTGATGCTGGGAGGGATTGGGGGCAAGAGGAGAAGGGGACGACAGAGGATGAGATGGCTGGATGGCATCACTGACTCGATGGACATGAGTTTGAGTGAACTCCAGAAGTTGGTGATGGACAGGGAGGCCTGCCGTGCTTCGATTCATGGGGTCACAAAGAATCGGACACCACTGAGCGACTTACCTGATCTGATCTGATCTGATAGTGCTATGAAGATGATAACTAAGGCTAATGTGAGAGTGAGAGGGTAGGGAGCATGGTTTTATCAGGAAAGACTACCTTGAGGAGGTGACTTATTTTGCAATGTAAACTTTTTTGTCAACGTATAACATATGTACAGAAAATTAAGCACAAGTCAAGTGCACAGCTTGAACACACTCCTGTAACTACCACCCAGGCCAAGAAGTAGAACATTGCTAACTGCCATAAGGAGGTGACGTTTGAGTTGAGACCTGCACGCTATGTAGGTGGCTATGCAAAGATCTGGGTTTAGAGTATTCAGTAAAAGAGGTCAACAGATGAGAAGGTGAGGAGAAAACCTTGGCATATTTGGGGAGCAGAAAAAAGGCCAATGTATACCAGTCTGTTGATTTAGCACTGCAATATTTGGTTTATGTGTTTGTGGCATGATTCTTAGTTTAAGATCGGAAGGGAAACAACACTTTTAATTGCTCTTCAAGCTCCATCCATCAGTAAATTGGGCTCTTAGGATCTTAGAGTAATTTGGAGCGGAGTCTTAGCAGGAAAGTCTTTGGAGATTTTATTTATTGCACACTGTCCGCCTTGTACAAGGAGAGCAATATCCGAACTCAGCTATAGAGAGTTGTTATACCATGAGATTACAGTGATTGGTATGACTTACAGTCTCTCACATTACAGTAATTCTCCTGGGTTTCTTTCAGTTCTGCCCACCTTCCCTCACCAAAGAGTGCCTCCTGCTGTCTTGTTCAGGGTCCTGGTCTTGACATTTGATATTCCAGGATTTCATTATGACCATGCACTCAAAAATCCCTTGTTACCTAAACATTTGCATACAGGTCGGGTTGGTTCTTAGGAAGAGATATAGGGAAATAACAGGTTTTGAGAGGTGCTTACATAACTGGGGACAGCAGAAACACTGGTTAAGTCATTACACAAATATCTGTCATTCACATGATTAAGCTTAGAGGAGATAATGTCAAATTGTGGCAGAGTAGGCAGTCTTAAAAGTTTTCTGCCTGAGCTAGTTAAAGTTGAATTTTTCTTTAACATTAGACTGTTCCACAATTATCCCTATTTCCTTGTGTCAACAACAGTCATCCAGAATTTGACAAGTGAGGACTTCCAGTGAGGCTATCCTACCTTCACACCAGTACACAAATTAGCCTCCTTTGACCCCCCAGCTGCTTCTGCTGAGGCTTTACCGGGCCCCTAGCAACTCTTTAGGGTGTGCTTCCTGTGAGCTCACAGCGTGTCTGCTGTTACCATGTCCCTGCCGTGTCACCCGGAGGACTCTGCAGGCGTGCCCATTCCTGTGGTGGGCGCAGCTGCTGTAGGTAGGCATGGCTGGCACACTGTTCTGTGTCGGTCTGTAAAGGACAGTGACTTCTCCTATAGTTCTTCACGGGCTGCCACACCGAGCCCTCAGGTGCCAGAGGCGTATAGAGGAGGCCTGTCAGCTCCACCTGTGCTACACTCCAGTAGAAGGGCCCCAGAGCAGGAATGCCTGAGTTCCAAGGTGTTTCCATCTTTGTTTACAGTCTTTTGCTCAACAGAGGACTTTGAGATGAAACCAGTAGGACTGGGTCAAGAGACAATTTGGAGGGGTACATACCTGGCTGAACTCAGAATTTTCCCATCCTTAGGACTTCCTTACAGGCAAACCAGACCTTTCTTCCCTTAGCACATGTTCTGTCCCAGGAGACTCCTGAGCTCCCCACCATACAGACATCTGTCAGGCCGCTTCCCGTGTGCCCGGTGCGCCCAGACATTCCTGACTCGCATTAGCTCTTTCTCAAGGCTGCTCTGCATGGTCCCTGATGGGCTGTCATACAAGGTCAGAAAGGCCTCTCTCTTGCAGCTTTGAACTGGGAGCCCCCACCCCTTTGGAAGCAGTGCTCAAGGCTTTTTCTCTTTTTTTTTGATCAGTCAAAGCCTGATCCTTGTTTTGACAAATTGTGTCCCAACAAGAGAAGACAGCACTTGTAGTGAAACCACCTTAATATGTAAATCTCCAGGGAAGTAGAATCATTTCTTTAGCTCATTCGTAGTGAAGTGCATGAGAGAGAGCGGCGGGCTCCTAACGGTGTCTCTGACTGGAATCTCGCGCCCTGTAATTTATCTCGTGCGCATGGTGCCACTTGAGAAGTCTTTCGAAAATAACTGAGTCTCACCCCTGCTTTCAGAACTGTTCATGCTTGCCCTTTGCCTAAAGCCCCAAGTTCTTTATCATGAGCAATGGGGCTGTTCTTGATGTATTGGCCCCCTTACTTCTCCTGCTTAATTTCCCCGTTTCCCTCTGCACATCACCTTCTCCAGTCACACCAGTCAGCTCCAGGCCTGTACCTTTCCTCTTACTGCCCCTTTCGTCTGGGATACTGCTTTCCACTCTCCTTTACTACCTGGGGAACTGCTCATTCTTTAGGCCAGCTCACATGTCACCTCCAAGAAGCCCTTCCCTCCTGATTCACAGGAGTCTTACTGTGGAGACAGTGTCCCCAGCAGGATGCACAGTGCCTGACTTGCAGCGTCAGAGCAGAGTCAAAGGCTGAGTTAGGGACTGGCTGTTCCTAAACGCCTGGTGTGCCTCTCCGCAAGGCCTGCACTTTGTCCCTGTTGTGTTGGTGACATGCACTTTCTCTCCTTATTTGGCTCCTGGGGCCTAGTCTGCCATCCATTAGTGTATCAGGGCAGAGTGGGAGTACCTTTCCCCACTGACAGATGATACTATGTCGGGTTGCCAGTGGGGAGAACCCATTATCAACAGGATCCTTTAATCAAAGCCCAAGTCACTGCTAATTCACTCGGTATTAAAACAACAAGAGGCAGCTGCTGAGGGTGGCGGTGGCATGCTGGTAGGGATGGTATAGAGGAGGGGTGGGAGAATTAAAGTCTTGGAAAGTCAGAGCTGAGGCACTTAGAATGAGCCAGATTCCTTGGGTGGTGCTGTTAATGTCCTTTATCTGCTTAAATGCCTTTATTGTTACCCTTTCAGAGCTACTTCCACCTTTCCCCCTTTCTCTAACCCATGACAACCACTAATCTGTTTTTCATTTCTATAGTTTTGTCATTTCAAGAATGTTACATAAATGGAACTATACAGTGCTAACCATTTTAGATAGGCCTTTTTAAAAAGAGGCATAGTTCCTTGTGTGTGTATGCTAAGTAGTATTCTGTGGTATAGGTGTACCCCCATTTGTTTAACCATTCCACAAAAGGGTGCTGTGTATCTTGACTGTGATGGTAGTCACATGTGTTGAAATTGCGTGGAACTAAACACACGCACGGGGCTTCCCTGGTGGCTCAGATGGTAAAGAATACACCTGCAATGCAGGAGACCTGGGTTCGACCCCTGAGTGGGGAAGACCCCCTGGAGAAGGGAATGGCTGCCCACTCCAATATTCTTGCCTGGGATGGACAGAGGATCCTGGTGGGCTACAGTCTGTAGGGTCACAAAGAGTCGGAGGTGACTGAGTGACCAAGCACACACACAAACACATGTACACATACAAATGAGCACATGTGGAATTGGTGAAATTTGAATAAGGTGGGTAGATTGTATCAGTGTCAGTTTCCTAGTTGTGAGACTGCACTCTTGGTCTTTCTTCCTATGTCAACATTGGAGGAAACTGCATGAAGGATATGTATAATTTCTTACAATTGCCTATGAATCTACAATTATCTTTTAAAAAGTGTCTTTAGTGGCACTCTTATGCTGTGGAACAAGGGCTAAGTCCCTTGGTCTGGAACTCAAGGCTCTTCTGTGTTCTGGCTCCACTTTTTATCTGCCTTTTGTCTGTCTTCTCTCTCATGGGAGATGTATTTTCACATTGTGGACCCACTTGTGTGACGAGAACCAGATCAAGAAGTAGGACGTTGCCAGGAGCCTGGAAGCCCCCCACCTCCTCCCATCCATTTACTACTATTCGAAGGGTAATTGCTATCTGATTTCCATTCCATATATTAGTTTTGCCCTTTTTTGAACTTCATATAAATGAATTCATGGATTTTTCTTTTAAACTGGCTTTTGCCCAACATGATGATTAAATTATTCATGTTGCAGGTAGCAGTGGTTTGTTCATTATCACTGCTATAATTCAGCCCACTGTGTGAAGAAACTACAGTTATACAATTTTTATGTAGTACTATTGGTGATTACTTGGTTGCTTAATTTTGGACTATTTTAAATAACTCTGCCATAAATTTTCAGACACTGGAATGATCTTGTCAGGCATCAGAGAACCTTTAGGGATATCTTCAGTGTCAGAAGCTTTCTGTATGGGCTCAAATCTCATTAAACATAAGCAGATTCATTTTGGACAGGAGCCTTATTTATGTCATGAGTGTGGCAAAGCCTTTAAGTTCTGTGATAGCCTTGCTGAACATCAGAGAATCCACATTGAAGAGAAAACTTATTGGTGTGAAGAGTGTAATACAGGATTCATTGTGTTTCAAGTCTGGTCACCCACCAAAGAGCCCACAGTGCAGAATGCCATTATGAATGTAGTGAGTGGGGGAATGCCTTCATTTGGAAGCCAGTATTTATTGCCAGAAAACCCATAAATATTAAAATGTGAGAAGACCTTCACTTAAAAGCTTACTCTTATACATTGGAAAATCCACATTGGCACAAAACCTTTATGTATATAATATAGACATTCTTTTTTATGGATATGTATATAACTGAATATATAACTGAGTACATCACTAGAAACGCTGGACTGGAAGAAACACAAGCTGGAATCAAGATTGCCGGGAGAAATATCAATAACCTCAGATATGCAGATGACACCACCCTTATGGCAGAAAGTGAAGAGGAACTAAAAAGCCTCTTGATGAAGGTGAAAGTGGAGAGTGAAAAAGTTGGTTTAAAGCTCAACATTCAGAAAACGAAGATCATGGCATCCGGTCCCATCACTTCATGGGAAATAGATGGGGAAACAGTGGAAACAGCGTCAGACTTTATTTTTCTGGGCTCCAAAATCATAGCAGATGATGACTGCAGCCATGAAATTAAAAGATGCTGACTCCTTGGAAGGAAAGTTATGACCTACCTAGATAGCATATTCAAAAGCCAGAGACATTACTTTGCCAACAAAGGTTCGTCTAGTCAAGGCTATGGTTTTTCCTGTGGTCATGTATGGATGTGAGAGTTGGACTGTGAAGAAGGCTGAGTGCCGAAGAATTGATACTTTTGAACTGTGGTGTTGGAGAAGACTCTTGAGAGTCCCTTGGACTGCAAGGAGATCCAACCAGCCCATTCTGAAGGAGATCAGCCCTGGGATTTCTTTGGAAGGAATGATGCTAAAGCTGAAACTCCAGTACTTTGGCGACCTGATGCGAAGAGTTGATTCATTGGAAAAGACCCTGATGCTGGGAGGGGTTGGGGGCAAGAGGAGAAGGGGACGACAGAGGATGAGATGGCTGGATGGCATCACTGACTCGATGGACGTGAGTCTGAGTGAACTCCGGGAGTTGGTGATGGACAGGGAGGCCTGGCGTGCTGCGATTCATGGAGTCGCAAAGAGTCGGTCACGACTGAGCAACTGATCTGATATAACTGAATCACTGCTGTACACCTGAAACTAAACACAACATTGTAAATCAACTATAATAAAATGGATTAAAAAAGAGAGCTGGAAAAAACCAAATAACTCTGCTGTGATTGCTCTTTTATATACCTTTGTCTCACATATATACTCATTTCACTTGGATAAATACCTAGAGGTGGGATTGTTGGGTCATAGGATATACACAAGGTTTATTTTTAGGAGGTACTGTCTAATGGTTTCCAAAGTGGTACCATCAGTTTTTACTCTTACCAGGAGAATTCTTGTTCTGCATCCTTGCCAACATCAGTCTTACAAATCTTAAGTTTTTCTGGCGGGGTGTATAGTGGTAACTGTTCTGGAGGACTAGTTTGCAGGTGGGCTTTTTTCTCTTGCCCCAGCAGGAGAGCTGTTGCCTGTTGCTCAGTGCAGAGGGCATCATGGGGTGAGAGAGGTTTCCTGCTTCTCCTGCAGAGGCAGGTGCCTGTGTTTCTACCCTTTCTACAGACAGTGGATATATGTCTGGGCCTTTTGCCTGCCCTTCCATTAGTGATTAAGGCTTTGGTTTCTTATAAGAGAACATACTGGAAAATGTGTGCAGGCCAGTGAAGGCTCTCTCAGCTCTCCTGCCTGCCTCTGTCTGTCTGCTGAGTACCAGGTAGAGGCTGTGGAAAAGAGTTTGGGAGTATAAACTCCTCTTGTGTCTGGGGCTCCCAGGGATTCTTAACTTCATTCTAATCCACACTGGCTTTTAAGAATTTGTTATAATATAAACTTTTTTCTTACCCTCTTCCTCCAAAGAAGTCTGACAAATGTAGAATAGCTCTTATGGCCTGGCTCTCCCTGGTGCGATTGTCAAGTCTTTGGAATTCAGTTCTTCTGATTGCCTTGTAACCTCAGCTCTCTGACGGGCTCCAGGGAGGTTCTGATTTTCCAGATTGTCTGGCTTCTTCCTCATTGTTGGGGTGGGAGTTAATGTTCTCTTTGTGGCTTTCTACCTGTCACTGTGATTTTAACCTGAATTTCTCCTGTGACTAATAAGTTTGAGCCCCTTTAACGGTAACAACCATATCTTGCATTTTCATGCTCCACTGCCTTTGTCTGAAATGTCCTTTGCTTTTACTCTCTGTCTGTTCCTTCAGGGGTCAATTTAAGGGTCCTTTGCAGCTGTCTCTAACCACCTCTGTCTTCTGCCACCCCCGTCAAACTCTCTCCTCCCTTCCACTTCCCTGGCACTTTTTATAATTTGGATCAGGAAACTGGGAGTTGAAGGAAGACTCCTGTTTTCTGGTTTTCATCTGTTTTCCTTATGATCAGCTGGGAGAAGCAGAGTGGCAGGGTGAGAGGTGGTATAAATGCCCAGGGTGGACTTTCAAGGGTCTTGGAGAGAGGACTAAAGCACAGAAACAGTTTCTTCCAAAACTATGAAGGCTGCATGTCATTTGCCCAAGGGCATTGTTTACAGTCTGGGAGTTTGTAGGAGGGTCACCTCATAGACCCCAAAAAGCCTACTCCTGGTTTTGGTTGTATCTTTGTTCCTTGCCAGGCACCTTTCCTGCCTAATTGAGCCCAAATTGCTGAAAATAAACTTTCCCTGGGTTATCCTCATCCTGCTGGGTATCAGCTTTCCCTAAAACCAAAATTGCTGCTCAGTCTAGACCTGCACACTTACTGTTCTATTTTAAGAGAAGCCCCCAGTCCATATCAGAACAGCAGAGGTGTCTGTTCCACATAAAAGTCCCTTTCCCTTTGGCATCTTCTTGGCTCCCTGACAGTTGTGAACCCTTTTTTGTATAGTGTCTGTCCCTGCTGGCTTCTGGGCAGTCCTCAGCTGCTCTGTTACTGCCCAGGGCAGCAGCAAGCATAGAAGTAGCATTTTCAAAGGAAGAGAAGAGAAAAATAGGATAAATCGCAGGTACAGAAAAGCAAGCCTGAATGCTGAGGGCTGTTATAAAGATCCACCTGTTGACTAAGCTGTGTCCAGGGAGGCAGGGGTGGGTGCCCTTCACTTTTTCTTTT
Source organism: Bubalus bubalis (assembly GCF_019923935.1). Taxonomy (NCBI): domain Eukaryota; kingdom Metazoa; phylum Chordata; class Mammalia; order Artiodactyla; family Bovidae; genus Bubalus; species Bubalus bubalis. The sequence continues at coordinate 160,203,005 of NC_059159.1, read as the reverse complement.
CCTCTGACTCCATGGACTCCATTTCCCCTTTTCACTCTGCTTTTCTGTCTGGATTTTCTGAGTGAGTTGGTAAAGTACTTTATTTATTTATTTATTTTTTGGCCACGCAGCATGCAGAATCTTAGCTTCTGGATCAGGGATCAAACCTGGTCTTAAACACTGGACCACTAGGGAAGTCCCTGGGAGAGCACTGTAGTTTCCTATAATTCTGTCTCACTGAGCCCTCAGGACAGTGGTGTGCAGATAGATGTTTAACAACAGACTCTCCAGGAGAAGCAGCCCTTGTTTGCAATGTTTGCCCATTTCCATAGTGTAAATACTCCTGTCATAACCAATTTTGAGATGCCAGTGTGATATAACTGAATATGGAGTTGGGAAGAGATTCTCAGTAGCACACGATTATATGGTATTTCTACCATGTAAGTGAAATTGATGTTAGATAACCTCAAGAGCATAGATCAGTGGTTGGCAAATTATGGCTTGTAGGCCAAGTCTGACACATGGCCTGTTTTTGTGCAGCCCATGAGCTAAGATTGATTTTTACACTTTTAAAGTTTTTTTTCTTTTAATAATAATACACGACAGAGACTGATTGTGGTCCCCAAAACCTAAAATATTTCACATCTGTCCCTTTATAGGAAAAGCTACCTGACCTTTGGCATGAAAATGAAAGTGAAGTCGCTTAGTTGTGTCCAACCCTTTGCGACCACATGGACTGTAGCCTACCAGGCTCCTCGGTCCATGTGATTTTTCCAGGCAAGAATACTGGGGTGGGTTGCCATTTCCTTCTCCAGGGGATCTTTCCGACCCAGGGATCGAACCTGGGTCTCCTGCATTGTAGGCAGATGCTTTACTGTCTGAGCTATCAGGACCCTTGGCATAGGTAATAGTAAAATGTAGTAAAATAATTAGGAAGTGATAAATTTTGAGTATTTTTCACTCTTGCATTTTAATATGATTTATTTGATTATAAATATATGTAACTAATTTTTTTTTAATGACAGCTATTTAATAACAAACTCACAAAATTCTCCCAAATTTAACAGTCAGTTTTCATGATCTGGTAAGAGCTGACTTCAGCATACCACTGCCTCACACAGGTCATTGCTGGAGGAGCCTCAAGTGTCCTTTAGTTCAGCCCCTTCCCATTATAGGTGGGGAAGCTGAGGCCCAAAGAAGAAAATGACTTACACAAGTTTACTTAGAAAGCTAGTGGCCGAGTCAAGTTTCCTAATTCCAGTCTTGTCATCTTTGTTTATTGATGCTGTCTAATATATACCCATCGGAGAAGGCAATGGCACCCCACTCCAGTACTTTTGCCTGGAAAATCCCATGGACGGAGGAGCCTGGTAGGCTGCAGTCCATGGGGTCGCTGGAGTCGGACACGACTGAGCGACTTCATTTTCACTTTTCACTTTCATGCTTTGGAGAAGGAAATGGCAACCCACTCCAGTGTTCTTGCCTGGAGAGTCCCGGGGACGGGGAAGCCTGGTGGGCTGCCATCTATGGGGTCGCATAGAGTCGGACACGACTGAAGCGACTTAGCAGTAGCAGAATATATACCCATGGTTCCCTTTTTATGGCTTTTACCTCTTTACCAAAGTTTGAGCCAGCAAAGTTAGCACCATATGTTTTCCTAGCACTGTGCAGCCTCAGGCCAGCACAACCTAAGAACTCTTGTCACCAACTTCACCATGACCTTGTCCAGTTTACTGACTTATTTTTCTGTTTACTTTGAGGGTAAGTATTATTTTTCTTTCCCCAGAATTGTTGCCCTAGGTATTTTATCAGCTCCTGACTTTTTGCCCAATCTTGTTTTTTTTCTGATAGGATGAGTGTCTTGTCTTAACCTCTTCGACCACCTTCCTCCCCTTTGGGGTTTGCACTGAACACTCTTCTTGCTAAATCTTTGTACTTGTCAGGTGGGGATCCTGTTTATTGTGAGGGAACCTGATGTTTTCAGGGGGGATGAGGCAGAAGGGGGGAAGGGAGCAGAGGAAGCTGGGTCTGAGAAAGTGAGGAAAATGCTAGTATCAGAGTCTTATAAAAGGGTAGCTGGCTGGGGCTGTGTCTTCCGTGAGCTGTTGAGTGAGGAGCAGTATCCAGGCTGGAGAGAAAGGGAAGTGAGGAGGGAGAGAAAGATTGAGAAGAGAGAAGGGAGAAAGCAGCAGAGGCCAAGTCTTGGATTCTATGGCTTCTCAAGTCCCACAAGGCTAGGCTAACTTCCTGTGCATTGGGGGTGTCTCGGATATCTTCAGTAATCTTATAATTAACTTCCACATAATTTGAGAGAGTCTAAATGGATTCCTGCTCCTTGTGATTAAAGTTTCTGAAAACACCGGAAATCTAAAAATCTTTAGAGACTGAGAGGAGCTGAAGCATCGAGAGAAACTGACGGTGTGACTGAGCAGGCACCTTTCTTTCCAGGTCTCCTGGCTGCTGTGAAGCTATGATAAGGTCCCCATTACTTTTTGCTGTTGTCTCTTCCTCTTTTCTCAGCGTGGCTGAATGCCAAACAGTTGTTACAGCATAATTAGTGCAGTCAAAGCCAGGGGCAGTTACAGATATTGGCTTGATTTTGATGTATTCTAAGATCACCACAGAGAAAGTTGTAAATTATAAAAGAATTTATGTAAAAAATGGAACAAAAAATCTTAGTTTGAAGAAAAATTTTGTTTGTTTCTGTAAAGCAAAATTAAATGTATTTGAATCAGCAGATAAAAGAGAAAATTTGGAAAAGCACATGTATCTGGCATTAAAAACTTAGCAAAGATATTATATGTTGATTTATTATAAAGATGTCATAAGTTCACTTCACTTGCTCAGTCGTGTCTGACTCTTTGAGACCTCATGGACTGCAGCACGTGAGGCTTCCCTGTCCATCACCAACTACTGGAGCCTACTCAAACTCATGTCCATTGAGTCGATGATACCATCCAACCATCTCATCCTCTGTCATCCCCTTCTCCTCCCACCTTCAATCTTTCCCAGCATCAGAGTCTTTTCAAATGAGTCAGTTCTTTGCATCAGGTGGCCAAAGGATTGGAGTTTCAGCTTCAGCATCAGTCCTTCCAATGAATACTCAAGATTAATCTCCTTGATGATGGACTGGTTGGATCTTCTTGTAGTCCAAGGGACTCTCAAGAGTCTTCTCCAGCACCACAGTTCAAAAGCACCAATTTTTCGGCACTCAGCTTCTTTATAGTCCAACTCTCACATCCATACATGACTACTGGAAAAACCATAGTTTTGACTAGACGGACCTTTGTTGGCAAAGTAATATTTCTGCTTTTTAATATGCTGTCTAGGTTGGTCATAACTTTCCTTCCAAGGAGTTAGCATCTTTTAATTTCATGGCTACAGTCACCATCTGCTGTGATTTTGAAGCCCAAGAAAATAAAGTCTCTCACTGTTTCCATTGTTTCTCCATCCATTTGCCATGAAGTGATGGGACCAGATGCCATGATTTTGGTTTTCTGAATGTTGAGTTTTAAGCCAACTTTTCCACTCTCCTCTTTCACTTTCATCAAGAGGCTCTTTAGTTCTTCTTCCCTTTCTGCCATAAGGGTGGTGTCATCTGCATATCTGAGGTTATTGATATTCCTCCTGGAAATCTTGATTCCAGCTTGTAGTTTATCCAGCCCAACATTTCTTATGATGTACTCTGCATATAAGTTAAATAAGCAGGGTGACAATGTACAGCCTTGACGTACTCCTTTCCTGATTTGGAACCAGTCTTTTATTCATTAAGATGTCATAATGGCACTGAAAAATGAAAATTGAAAAGGAAAATTGAAAATTGAAAGGAAAAATTTACCCAGAATTCTACTGCCTTGCAAATACTGCTTTCGTTTCATCTGACGCTGTGCTTGTTCTTATTTACACAGGTAAACTTACACGCAGCTGCAATCACAATATATCAATACATACATATTTTTCAGTTATGAAAAGTTTCTGTGTTGCAATAATCTATAAAATTTTAATTTCTAACGGTTGAGCAATATTCTAGTGAATTTGTCACAATTTGCATAACTGTTCTTCTATAGTTAGATATTTAGATTGCTTCCAGTTATCATCTTCAACAGTGTAGTGGACAATTTTTTAACCTTTGATTTTAAAATTACAAAGTAAAATTCATCAGCATGAATCTCGAATAGTGAGATTACTGGGTGACCTGGGAAGATGGAAGTGGGATTACTGGATGACCTGGCACCATGGAAAGAGCACTGGAGTTAGAGTCAGAAGACCTGGGATTGATCTTTATCTGCTACCTGTGTGATCTTGGTCAGATTACTTAGTGTTATTGACCTACAGTTTTCTCACTTGTAAACTTTATTTATACTCTTTTATACCTGGTAGGATTTTAGTGAGGATTCACGAGAAATCTGCTGCTGTTTAGTTGCTAAGTCCTGTCCATTTTGCAACTCCATGGACTGTGGCCTACCAGGCTCCTTTGTCCACAGGATTTCTCAGGTAGATCTTCCCAGATGACACAATGGTAAAGAATCTGCCTGCCAATACAGGAGATGCAGGAGACTTGGGTTTTATCCCTGGGTTGGGAAGATCCCCAGGAGTAGTAAATGGCAACCTGTTCTAGTATTCTTGCCTGGAGAATCCATGGGCAGAGGAGACTCGTGGGCTACAGTCCATGGGGTTGCAAAAAATGGGACACAACAAAGCGACTTTCACTCACTCACTCATTAGTATTCTTGCCTGGAAAATCCGTGGACAGAGGAGCCTGATGGGCTGTACATAGTCTATGGGGTTGCAAATAATTGGACATGACAGATAGCAACTGAGCAGGCATGCATGCAATGAGAGATCATGTAAATATTAGCACATAGCATACTAAAACATATTAGTTTTAGATAAAAGGGGATAGACATTTTTATTTACTTTTCTTGATCCAGATCACATTTCTTTTCAGAATATAGAATCATCAGTGATATAATGAGGATATACAGGTTTGAGTGCACCATGTTGAATTTAATGATTTTAAAAGTCAACATAATGGGCATAATATGTTAATAGAAAGGTGCTTAGGGAAATTTTGAAGTGTACAAAAGAAATGCTTAGATAGTGAGAAGTAAAAAAAATAAAATAACAGTGCCAGGCAAAACACAGCATGATATGAAATGACTGAAATAAGAGAAAGAATCAAAGGGACTGGGGTGGGGAGAGGGCTGTGGCAGAGGGAGTTGGCATTGGTATTTTTCTGCAGCATCTCTAACCTTTGTCAGGTTGGCTTGTGGGTGGGCTGCCACATGAGCATTTAATATTTCCCTTTCACCTAGCCGGGTAGCACACAAGCTTTCTCCCAGGGCCCTGGCAGATGCTCTCAACTCTGTTCTTCTCTGTCCACCACCCTTAGGGGAACAGATGCAATTCTGAGAGGGAACAATGCCTACATTGTGAGCCCAGCTGTCATACAGAACTCCCTGCTCCCCTCCCCACAGGCTGCACCCCCCCCCCAATGTTGCCAGAGCCTCCAGGCCGCTCTTCTGCCCACTCAGGCTCAGCCCTGCCAGACCCTGGTGGGGGTGGGTGGTGGTGGGTGGAGAGGACAAACAATGCCTGGTTGTTCTCAGACACCACTTTCCTTCTTGTGGGGCAGCTCACCACCCTTTGTAGAACTGCCCTTGGCCCATCTGTGTCTCAGGAAGGTAGGGTTTTATAAAACTGGGTCCTTGAAACTGGAAAAAGGGATAGCCACTAGGTTCCAGAGGACCTGGGTGAAGTGACCTGGTCTGTCTGTTCTTGTCATCAGGCTTAAAATGGTCTTCATGAACTGAAAGGGAGGTGTTAGAACAACTCTGGTGAGCCACATGTTTCAGAACTGCTCTTCTGGAAACTTGCTGTGGTTTCTAGAGCAATGGTCCTGACTGAATACCTGCACTCTGGGCTGAAGGAAACAACCATCTCTATATCAGACAGTTAAAGTCTAGCACAACAATGTTCTGAGGTGGGAGGAAGATTTCTTCTATTATAATGGTGTTTGTCATTCTGTAGAACCTATTTTTATCCTTTGAGAGAGAGAGGACTGTAAAGGGGGAAACTGAGGCCCAGGAATGGAGAGTAGTTAATAAGAACTGGGACTTTGGAATCCAATCATTGATCTCTTGGGCAAAATTGTGTTTTTTCCCACCATAGCACACTGAGCTTAGAAAAGAGCAGAAAGATAAGGAAACGAGCTCTCCCAGAGACGCCAGTGGGGTGAGCCTTGGAGGGGCTCTGCAGACAGTAAAGTGCCCTGTGCGTGTGCCTGCTCAGTCGTGTCCAATTCACTGTGAACCTCTGGACTGTAGCCCACTGGGCTCCTCTGTCCATGCGATTTCCCAGGCAAGAATATAGGAGTGAGTTGCCATTCCCTTCTCCAGGGGATCTTCCCAACTCAGGGATTGAACCCACATCTCCTGCATTGGCAGGCAGATTCTTCATTACTGAGCCACCTGGCAGGCCTTAGGATGGGTTTATGCAGTGGAAGTGAATAGGACTCAGGTTTCTTCTGAGTTAGGTTTGTATTGGAGCTCCTTTGTGGTTTCCTGGGATACTCTCTACCTGGGTTTCCCCAGCTTCTAGTAGGACTGAGAAGATTGCCCTGAGCTGAGCATGCCCAATGGCTTCTGATATGTGAGAAGCCACAGACGGAGAGCAGCTGCTCCAAACTGGTTTCTAAAGGCTAGTGGATCGCAGGTCACCTTGCTTAGAGACTGATGGTTTATGTTTCGCCCTTCGAATGGACCCTCAGTGTTTCTCCCTTCTACTACTACTACTAAGTCACTTCAGTCGTGTCCGACTCTGTGTGACCCCGTAGACAGCAGCCCACCAGGCTCCCCTGTCCCTGGGATTCTCCAGGCAAGAACACTGGAGTGGGTTGCCATTTCCTTCTCCAATGCAAGAAAGTGAAAAGTGAAAGTGAAGTCGCTCAGTCGTGTCCAACCCTCAGCGACCCCATGGACTGCAACCTTCCAGGCTCCTTTGTCCATGGGATTTTCCAGGCAAGAGTACTGGAGTGGGGTGCCACTGCCTTCTCCGGTTTCTCCTTCTAGGGTATCTCTAACAAGGAAAATCTCCTTTCTCAGTACTTTTCCATGACTCCCCTGGCAAACCCAGGTTCTGCTGAGTGAACTCTCTGAGCCATGTGATTGCTTTATTGCTAATGCTTACACCTGTGTGCCCATGCCCTGAATTGGTTATCACCTTATAAAGAATAAAGAAAGGAGAAACAAAGAGTTCTGGGCCTCTGACGAGAAGTAGCAGAGGAAAGAACAAAGGAGAAAGAGGAAAGGAGAGAATCAGACTCTTATTAGATCCAACTTCAGATTCTGGCCCCACGCTTACTAGTTTTGGAATTTTGGCCAAGTTACTTAATCTCTCTAACCTTAGTTTCCTCATCAGTAAAATGGGGTTAATAATAGTTCTCGTCTCATGGTGTTATCATGAGGTTTGCGTTAATGTGCGTAATGGTGTTTAGCAAGTGCCTCTGCTTATTAAGTCCTCAACTTTGTTTATAATTAATTTCTTATAAAACACAGTATATGTACATGTGTATATGTGTAAATAAGAATTTATTCAAATAATTTCAGAGTATTTTTGCCCCTCTTCCTTTCTTTCCTTTCTCTCCTTTTCCCTTTCTCTCTTTCTCTTATCTTTCTTTCTTTCTTTGCCTTCCTTCCTTCCCTCCCTCCCTCCCTCCCTCCTCCTCCGCCTCCTCTCTCTCTCTCTCTCTGTGTCTTTCTCTTCAGTAAACTTTATTGGGTGCTTACTGTGTGCCAAGGAATATCCCCAAGTCTGGGAAAAGATCTTGATGAGAATAATGAGTGTTTTGTTGTCTTTTCTTGCCCATGTCCCTGAGTGAACTTTGGATTTGTCTATATGACTTAGTCTCAAATGACAGGCCCAGCCAATCCGGGGAGGTAGGGGGTGGATAAAAAGGCAGTGGGGATGAAAAAGGCTTCAGTGGGGTCTGCCTCCTTAGTTCTCTCCCTCTGCCCACAGCCCAGCAGGAAGTCTGCCTTTGTGATAGGAAAATGCCCTTTCAACAGCACCAGTGTGGAAGCTCAGATGTTTGTAACAGTTGCTTAATTTTAGGAACATGGATATATTTTGCCAAGTTGTGATCCCACCAGGCCTCTGAGCAGTCTGAACTTGGAATGAAATCTAAACCATGAAGTCTTAAACTTATGAAACTAGAAAAAAAAAAGTAATTTCCAGGTTCAAAGTAAAAACAGGTTTTATCAGGCTTCTGGATGAGAGTTGATCCAAAATATAATCATCCAAAAATAATATTCTGAAGGTTTACTTCAGAAAAGTCAGAGACCAATAGGTGAAACTTTCTTTGTAACAGATGCAAAAAGGTGAAATGTGGGGGAATATGTCTTCTTCCTGGAACATATTTTTTTTGTGTGATGTCAGATACTCTTATTTCTTGACTAGGAAAGAGCTATGGCTAGTAGATTTATAAGTTTGAATCCTCAGCTATATGGCTTACTTTTGAAAGGCAGAGTTCACAATTATACTCTCCTGAGATGAAGAGGTTTCAAAATGAGTTAGACCAAAGACAAACAGCATAGTTCAAAGCAGATTTGGCATATCATAAACAAACTATGAAGATAATGAAGGATGGTGATGCTCATGTGATACCTCCTATTCTTCCTTCAGGATGTACCTCAGATTTTAGCTTCTTCTGTAAACTTCCTATAAACTTTCTGTTTGTCTTTCCCTCAGTCTGTGTCTCCCCACTTCCTCGGGCCCATTTCCTTCCACCAGCTGCCTCCTGCCCCTGGTCTGTGGCTTCTCCCTCAGACCTGTTCACCACACCCATGATCCAATCTGCCCTCACAAAGCCTGAAATCTTTGGGAGAAGGGTACAGGTGAGGAGTTCCAGCTTGTCCGAAGTGATGGGCATTTCCCCTTTGGACACCACTCTGAGTCAAAGGGTTTCTTAGTCCTCCTGCCTGCTTTCAGGGAGGAATGGGAAGAGTCTTGCACAGGTCCCTGGGAGGGATTGTCCATTTTAAATATAGAGTGTTGCCTTCTGTCCCCCCAGCAGGAGAGTGGCTTAGTAAGTCATGACACGTTCAAAATGCAGAACACCATGCAGCCATTAAACATACTGTTTTTTCCAGGACTTTGTAATGACTTGAGAAAATACTCTTTTTATAATATTTCATTAAAATATAAGCTAGCACTACATATATGATAGAACTCTAGTTTTGTTTTAAAAACACATGCATGGCAAAAGGACTAAAAGGAAGCACACCTGCATGATGAGGTGATGAAATTAGATTTTAAAAATAGTTTCTATTTCCAGTTTTCTAAAATGTGTATATATCATTTTAGTGAGAAGAACTGTTACATTAAAAGAGATTATGCCTTTCCTTTTTCTCACACTAATCATGGTATCATTTTCTCATCCTTAATTTCCAGTTTCCAGTATGCATAAAGGGAGATTTCATATTTGCTTGAGGAAGTAGTTCCAAATAGGTAGTACTAATTGAAAAACTGCTTTGTCAAAACAAATTTGGATTAAATGAGTTTAAATTTTTTTTAATTTTTAAGAAAAAATCTATTTTTTAATTGAAGGATAATTGCTTTACATACTTTTGTTGTTTTCTGTCAAACCTCAGTGTGAATCAGCCATAGGTAGATTAGACATATGTCCTGTCCCTCCTGAACCTCCCTCCCTATGTGGGATGGGGAGGGAGACGGGAGGGAGGATTAAATGGGTTTTAATCAGACTTTCAGAAAGTTAGTCCTTTCAGCTCTCCCTTCTCTCTCTCACATTCTCTTCTTGTATAAGCTTGACTCTGAACCGTATTTCATCCCACTGAGTTTCAAATGCTTCTTGAAATTTCACACTTTCTGGAACAGTCTCCTGGAGATGCCTCCTTGTCCTGCTCCTATTCCCGTCCTCAAACTTATGATTTCTTATTTCCTTAGGAGCAAGAAATGTATCTCTCTGGAACTGTGTCTCTGAAAGACACATTGACTATGCTAAGTTAACCTTCAGAAAGCTTTCTTTCTCTCTGTTCAGCACTAATTCAACTTTGTAATCTAGGAGATAGTAAATGGAATCCAAAAATGTTAGATTTGGAAGAAACTGCATAGATTATTTGATTCTACCTCTTTCTTCTAAAGGAAAGGAAATCTAGGTCCAAAATATTTTAAATGGCATTCCCCAGATCACGCAACATGAATGATGACATGTATAACATCATTTATGAAACGAGTCGCCAGTCCAGGTTTGATGCACGATACTGGATGCTTGGGACTGGTGCACTGGGACGACCCAGAGGGATGGTACGGGAAGGGAGGAGGTTTCAGGATGGGGAACACGTGTATACCTGTGGCAGATTCATGTTGATATATGGCAAAACCAATACAATATTGTAAAGTTAAAAAATAAAATGAAAAAAAATGAAAAAAAATCATAATTATACTAGAAAAAAAAAAATGAATGATGACAAACCAGTATCAGCGCCAAGTTTTGCTCACTGTTTGGAGGCTGTAGAGCCTGTTGGAAAGTGTAAGGGTGTTCGTATCAGACATCCTTGAGTTCAAGTCACTGCTCTGCTGATTACTGACTGTGAAACTGAACAAACTTCATTGCTGCAAACATCATTTTCCCAGCTGTAAAATGAGGATATAGTCTGTGTCTTGAAGAACTGCTGTGATATTAGAAATACTACATTTCATCTTCCTTTTGGATGATCAAAGAAAAACATACTTTTGTTGGGTTTTCTTTGAGCAGATAATTTCTTCAGGGGAATCAATTCATGAATCATTGATATAGACAGCTATACACCCAAGAAACAAATATAGGTGTTTTCAAGGTCCGTACTTTTAAACACCTTAGTTAACAGATGTCTTGCATAGGTCAACACCACCTTTATCTCAGTCTGTTCGTTTCACCTTTTACCATTCACACCTCTAGCTGCACATCCCATTCTTCTCTCACTGACATGGTTTACTTATATACTCATCTTTTAAAAATAATTTGTTTCCTTCATCTGTATCTTCCAGCACATGTAAATCACTGAGAAAAATCTCTCTTCTTTTTCTTTATCCATAAATTTAAAAACTCCCCAGTCCTGGAAGTCATGTATATTGATACTTATGGTAATGATTCACTTGTGAGCAGGAAAATGAAATTAACATTCTTTTTCAGGTTTATTAGATTGTAATAAAATATTAAAAGTGAAATACCTTTATTCATCAGATTGGCAAGAAAAACATAGACATAATATTCATTATTAATAAAGGTGAGTTGAAATTTATATTATAAACTATTATATTAATAATTATTAATGTATTAATATATAATACCATATGCGAAAGTGAAAGTGGTAGCTGTGCAGTTGTGTCCGACTCTTTGCAACCCTATGGACTGTAGCCCACCAGGCTCCTCTGTCTATGGGATTCTCCAGGCAAGAATACTGCAAGGGTAGCCATTTCATTCTCCAGGGGATCTTCCCGACTCAGGGAACAGACCTGAGTCTCCTTCATTGCAGGTGGATTCTTTACCATCTGAGCCACCAGGGAGGGCCTAATAGATTCTATTTTGCATCGATAGGTGATTATTAATGCAGCCTTTTGGGAGAACATTTTGACTGTATCTGTTTGAATTTAAAAATGCACTTATCCTTTGTATTCATGCATGTCCAAGAATATTTACTAAAGTATTACTTATAATATAAAAAATTAGAAGCAACTTAAATGTGTCTTGGTAGGGAAGTGATTAAATGAATTATGGTTCATTCATTTTATGGAATACTCTGATGCAGATAGAATAATGTAATAGATATGCATTTATTGACATGGAGAGGTCTCTAAGACGGTGTTATGCGAAAAGAGCAAGGTGATGAATAGTATGTATGGTATGATATCATTGTATAATATGCAACATATAAAAAAGATGTGGAAGGATATGCTCCAAGTAGAGTGGTTATTTTGGAGAGGAAGGTGTTTTTTTTTTTTGAAAGGTATTAGGATGCATATTTTTACTTATAATATTAAAAAAACTTTTAAAAATTAAATTTTAACATTAAAAAAATAGAAACTCCTCATGTGATTTTTGATGCCCATACAGGTTTAAAGACCAAATAACCTTGAAGTGTAGCAGCTTGAAACAACACACATTTGAAAGTATGTCATACTTTCTGAAGGTTAGGGATCCAGGAATAGCCTATCTACATCCTTTGCTTTAGGATCTCTCAGAAGGCTGCAGTCAGGGTGCTCACTGAACTGTCTGGTGAGTACAGCAGGTAAGTCAGAACTTCCCGGTCAAGCTGTCGCAGTTTTTGCTTGGTCATCAAAGAAACATGATCTTGCATCACCGCAGTGGAAGGTTATGCGAATGCTTTTGTTTTTGTTTTGTTTTGTTTATGGATGCTTTTGTTGTGTGCGGCTTTCAGCTGGTCTGCTTGGGTGTAGTGCTTGTGGGAATTAATCATTTGGATCAGTCACAGCACCTTTGCCATGTACTGCATAAGTCTTTTTTTGTGTTTCAGTTGCATTTTTTTAAGAAAAAAATTTTATTTAAATTGTTTATTCTCCTGCAAGGCTGTTGCTTCACTGTATAAAAATAGCACCAGCAAACACAGTATATTGCACAATTAAGATAGTAAT